>NC_081251.1:94634433-94942100 GCF_030490865.1 Poecile atricapillus
GCTTAATGCCCATGTAGCCCCTGCCCATATCACAGCTGCACCTGCAGCTGTATTAGGCAGTTTTAAAGCTTTGTACTACATGATTTGTGAGAATTATAGTTATTGCCCCAAGTAAAAGGTAGTACCTCTAGCAGATGGGCCTTCACATTTCCATCAGTATTGATAAGATGGACTCTTGTCTGCTCTGTCTGAAATTATAGGGAATTCTCTAGTTTTAAAGTTCTGCCAGTCTTGACATGAAGGTGTAGTAACAAAGGCCAAACGTCTGAGCTGGCCTGATGTGCATTTTCAGCCCTAAAGGTTGTTTTTCCATGTGGGAATGGGGCAGCTGTCCCGTCAGGATGAGGGAAGCGTGCAGTGTTGTGGCACACACGGGATCAGTGTGTGGTGTAACCATGTGTGTGTGTGTGTGTGGTGCCTGCTCAGGGGACAGTGCATCACTTCCCAGAACTGCCAACACAGCACCCTCCCACAAGCATGAAACTGTCCGTGTTGGAGGGGGAAAAAAGACAGAAAGACAAGATTCCCTGATTATCATAATATGTTCCCCATCCTGTCAAGTGACCCACCAGGCTGTGGTGAAGCATGTGCCCTGATCCCACCACGTTATATAATTTGGTGGTAACAGAAGTAGGCACGTTTGCCAAATGACAGAGCAGATGTGGCATTTAAAAATGTGTCAATTTTGCCTCAGGACAATCTTAGGAAAAAAGCAAACTAACTAACCCAGACCCTTCCATCATTCTGATTACAATCTCTGGTGATTATTTTTCTCCAAATTTTTGTCTGCAACGTGATTTTTCACTCTCTGCCTTCATTCGACCTCAGCTGTGGGATTTATCTCCAGTGTCCAGTGATGGGAAAGCAAGAGCAAAACTGCTGTTCTGATCTGTCACAGACTCTGACCCCGACCCCAACCCCAACTGGGGGTCTTTAGTGTGAATCTGGGGAGGAAACACGTTTACACTACAGCCCTCACATTTGATCACAAAAGTCTGAAGTGAGCACATTCTCCATCTCATGACCAAAGCACTGGGCATCCTACTTCTGCCTAGTAAATACCTGCTCATCTAACTTTTATCTCAAATATTTCTGGGGGGATGCAGCCTAAATTTGCACTGTGTGTGATTTAAATGAACTATGAAATTTCCTGTTCAAGTCCATCAAGTTATATTGCAACACCGTTTCTGTTTAAGAGATTTGCAGCCCTCTTCATCTCTAGTAATTTAGGTTTCCACAGAACATATGGAAAACTAATAGAGGAATGCACAGTCACAAATTCATGAAGCATTCACTGCCTGTACACAGTGAATCAGTATATGATTCACCCACTTTCATAAAACAGTTGTGACCTTTCATCTGCCTACTTCCTCAAACAAAATACAGAGGAATATTAATAACATATGAAAATCAGGAACCAACAAATTGGGGAATAATAATAGCTCATCTCATGATTTTTTTGCTATTGTGCTAATCCTTACTCCATGCTCTGCATTTCTCAAACATTTCTGTCATCTCTTGCTGCCCTTTGACTACTTAAGCAGATCCACTAAAGCATAAGTTGCTCTTTGTTATGAAAGAAGTGAAGGGAGAGAATACCTGAAGGCCTCGCAAAGATTATCTGCAGATAATCTTGTTCTATATTTTAAAGTAACAACACATACATGTAAAACTTTCCTTTCTGCCCCTTACAGTGTAAAGCTGATAACAAACAACGAAGATCAAACTTTACCAACCTACACAACTTATACTGAGAATTAGAGAAGGCAAAGTTAACATGCTACAGTATTGCACCACAGATGGTTTTGCCACCACATGTGAAAAATCTCAGGCATAAAATTAAACATGAACAAAATCCTTTCAGGAAGCTACTGACAATATCTCACTCTATTAGGGATTTTGAAATAATTCATTAAATATCAGAGAAAAAGCCCTAGCTGGTCTCTAGAAACATGAGGTGATACACACCAAGAGGAAAATGTATTTTAAATATTATGCAAAGCTTTGGCAGAAGGATTTGGCAGAAGCAGCACCATTCTCCAAACCCCAAACTGGCAGAGTTGAGATAGAGGAGAAATATCAGAGATCCACTGGATTCTACCTGGACATCACACATGTGAAAGAAACGTGGTAAATCTGAGAAGCAAAGACTAAATATATTTTCAAGGGACACCATCCTGCAAATATTCTGGAAACAGTAGAAATATTGTGCATTTTCCTCACAGTATGTAAGACTTTGTAACCTGGTGATTCACTGTTGTGTTTTTTGGGGGGTTTTGTTTGTTCGTTTTGTTTTTTTCTTTCTAAATCAGATCTGTTGTTTCTTAGTAGCTTGCTCTGGTCAGGGATCATGGTGTTCTAGGGACCACATAGTTGGTACTCCAAGCTCCAGAAGAGGTGGTTCCTTGGAATGCCATGGAGCTTGCTGGTTGCTACCAGGTTGTGCTATGAATTCCTCTCTGGGAGAGACAGTGGAGCCCACAGAGTGTTAGAAAACCTCCAGGGAGTGGCAGAAGTGTGCAAAAGGCTGACTACCTATTAGGTGAAGTCACAACAGGGATGGTTTACAGTGGTTAATAATCCAAATTTCCAAGGAGCCAATAGTGGGCATTTGATTTGTATTACAAAAAGTCTTATAAGCCCCATAAAGAATTGTGTCTCTTCATCCTTGGCACTGTACCAACAAGAAACAAAGAGCTCCCATCCCAAACAACACACCACATTCACTGCTGACAGGATGCCACAGGAAGATGAAACACAGGAACAAGATGGGAATGGATAAGCACAGAAATAGCTTGAAGAAAAGCAGAAGTCCAGAAGTTCCCCTTTTCCTGACAGTTGATTTATATCTCCTGGCAGTGTGGCACAAATGCAGATGGCTGAAAGCGACTGTATTCACCCTTAATGAGAAATTTGCCTTCTCCTCACTCGGGACTCTGTTTCCCTATTGCTTTATCAACAAAAGATGAGCACATTTCAAGGAGCTCAGATGTTCAAACCCTGACGCAAATTCTGAAAGACAAGGAATGTTTGGCAGTTATTGGAATGCTGCAACAGACAGGTAGAAGATGCAATGTGGTGAAATACTCATGCCAGCAGTAAAGTTTAACCACACTATCAAACACAGCTGTACCAGTCACATGCTGGGGATTTCCCAGCTGCAGACTCCCAAAGCACACGAGTTTCAAACAATTCAGTCACTATGCAATCAGCAACCATGTGACAATTTCATTTTCTCTTTCAAAACATCCAAACAAGTCTGGATTCAGAAAGACTCTGTGGCTCAGCCACTGTGACTCTTAGTACTTCTGCATTTATCACGTCAAACATAACACTACTAATACAGTAGGATGGTACTGGTTTATCACAGAAGGTCCTTCTGTGATCTTCATTCAGGAAGGAAATAAGTGTCCTTATGTACTGATGAGACCCTAAAGATTTCCTTAACAACACAATCTGGACAAATCACATCAAAACCACAGGTTAAACGTGTGACACTCAGGGATCATTAAGTTCTTTGTCTCTATCATTGGAGAACACGAGATTATGTATAAGAAAATGATCACTTTAACAGAGTATAAAACAGATAAGAATTAGAAAAGCCTTTGTACATCCTAATTCTGCTTGGTTATTGTTCCCCTCCTCCCTCAGTTAGAAACCAGACTGAAAGCTCATGAAAGAGGTACAGTACAATTTTTGCCAACTGTCTTCCTCTGCTCATTATCTATGAGTATTCTGGATAGGAAAACATACTGAAAGAAGTCATTATTTACTTCTAGTTTCCTCTTAGTCTGTGCTAAATGGCAGGTTTAATCAGGAATATTCCTAAAATAATTATTACTAAAATGATGTTCAAGAGGTTTAACTGCAACATATGTGTATTAAGGAAACAGTCTTTCCTGGGAGTACAGGAGACAGAAAAACCTACAGTGATGATTATATTTCAGGAAGGAAAGAGGAACTTCCCTCAGGAAGAGGGGAGAACTGTGCTAAGGGCCCTGCCCTGGGAAAGCATTTAATTTAAAGTACTAAAGTAAGGAGGCATGCCCAAGCCACATTTTTTGCTTTATCACCTCTGAACAGCTATTGTTTCAGAATACTGAAATGACTAAATTTGAATTCTCAGTGTAAAACATGCAGTGTGCTCTACTCCTGGGAGCAGCCTTTAACATCACTTCAAACCAGCTGGAAGCTATAGCTCCCTCAACATCCTTTATATCATCCCTTTTAATTTACAACACACTATTTTGGAAGAAGAAAAATTTGGTTTGGAACAAAATACTGAGACATCCTCCAGAAATGGCATCACTTCTGGAACAGAGGACATTAGCCTCAGAGTAGTTTTGATCATATGGATAAGAGACAATCAAGTGCATGACTTGGGAAGAACTCTTTAACAGGGCTTTTATGAAAATACATTCCCTGTGGTAACCTTACCTCTTAGAAAAACACAAAAAGTGCAAGTGTTTACCTCTGTTTGATTGGAGCTAAGTTGGAGTAGGCAGGAAGATGTTACAGTAGCAACACCTGAGGAAGCTGGCAAAAAAGCAAATCCAGTGAGTGCTCGGTCTCTGACAAAGTTGAACTAGCATGGCAGAGTGTTAAAAAATGACTTTTTCAGTCCTTTACATACTGAGATTAGAAGAGATAATGAACCCAAGATCATTAAATAACCACCAGTGCAAGAGAATGATGCCATCATTATTAGTGAACACTGCACAACATCTAAAATGTGATTTAAATGCAAAAATGTGATATAAGTGCTAAAAACCCAACAAACCATACTCACAATGTAAAATGAGTAGATGAGATGAAGGAGACACTGTTGCACACAGACATGAGCGTGATATATGTGTTGCAGTTGTCAGTAACCTGCAAGTTTGGAATTCTATCAGAGTAATTAAAATTATGGTTGAAATTGAATTGATAGTCAGAAGTGAGAAGTTTTTTAAAGAAGAAATCTTAGGATGGTCATGAATTTGTAATTCCACAGTCAAGATAAGGATAATTTTGCCTAAAAATGCTGTTTTCTTTCACAATTCAAGTGCAAGCAGTAGTTCATAATAAAAAGCACTATATAATAATGAAGATAAATGGTAATAATCCCTATGAGTTAGAAGTTACAAAGGGAAAAATATCAATAAGTTAGAAACATCAGCAGAAAATCCACAGCTGACATCACCAATGTAAAATGAAGAATTAAAAACCCCTCAAACTTATCAAGAGTACAATACTCTAGCAGCTATAGAAACCCTTTGCCAGATGGAAATGATAAAACTTTTAATAGTGGTGCAGAAGAGACAGACACATTTAGAAATATTTCTATTCCATATTTAGACAGCTGTTCTTATGTCACGTGATGAATTTGAACTATTTTCCAGTCCCCTGGTAACCAAGCAGGATGTTATACAACATGCACTAGAAATCAACATTTTAAAGTCAGCCAATTCATCTACCTCACACCTAAGAACTACGACAGAGAAGACTTCAGAGCTAATCATGTTTATATTACTAAATTAAGGCATTCCAGGGAAATCCCATTTGACTGAAAAAGTGCTAATGTTGTGCCAATAATAACAGAGACCAGCAGGATGACTCAGAGCTAATGGACAGCAAGTCTGACCTTCCTTCCAGGTAACAAAGCTGTTATAAATTTAATGAAGAATGGAAGTGATAGAATATAATTAATATCATCCCAGTCAACCCAGTGTTGTGGCAAACAGATCTTGTAAAACAAGTCTTAGCATTGTTTGATGAACAAGTATTTGGATGATGAAAGTAATTGTATACTTGCAATAGATCTGTGGAGAGCACTTGACTTAATAGTGCCTGACATTCTCATTACGAACACTGGCACAATACTATCAGTAAAATGTATTAAAGTAACTGAAAACTGAAAGATCTAACAAAGTAATAATGAATGGAGACTTGCAGCATAAACTTTAGGGCTTTCGTGAGAAGAAAATAAATATATGCATCCATGATAACAAGATTTGTGAGATCAATAAAACTGTGAGGATGAAAGGTGAAGATATTAATGCAGAACAATTTGAATCACTTAATAAACTAAGCCAGTTCTAATTAAACATGTCTTAATACAGCAAACTGCAAGGGAAGTAGAAATAAAACCTCCACCACTAGCCAAGTCTCCTCCCTGGAAAACACATGGTCTGAAAAGTATCGAGAACTACAGGTGACAAACAGCTGACATTGTAGCTAAAAAATCCAAACTAGAAACATTCCTTGTATGTGTAGACAAAAAGCAATACCAGCTTTTTCACTGGTGAAATGTGCTGTGAATCACACCAAGTTTTACAGTTTAGAAGGAACGTTTTCAAAATAGAATTTAAACATAAAAAAAGCAGACAAAATTACTTGAAGAGGAAAATGTCTTACAGTGACATGTTTGAAGAAAATACTCACTTGTTAACATTATTAACTAGCTTGACTTAATAGAACAGAAAATGCTGGTTCCTAATGGTGACTTATTGCATGCACAAAGTTCATGTAGAAACATGGCCTATTGAACAAGTTATTTATAGCTGAAATTACCATGGGAAATCTCAATGGATTCTTCATTTCAAGGCTGGATACGTTTTTGAGTGTTGTAGGTCAGCGTGTATTTGCCTGCTCACTACTGCAGTTGAACTTAAAATACTCTATACAGAGGTAACTGGGTAATAATGACCTATGACACAGTGAGCAAACTAACGGACCTAGTAGGTTCTTCCAGCTTTCTTTTCCCCCCATGTGGATATTGAAAATATATTTTTCTCTCTTTGTCTGAAGAATTGAACTGGCACCAACACACCTCTTCACTGGAATATTCTATGTTGAGATTCGCCACAATTCACTAAACACTGTCAGATCCTCAGGCTTTTTTCTGAATAGGTATTCCCTGGAAAGGTAAGAGTTTTGTTAAAAGGACGCAGATAGAGGGAAGTGGAGATCCTAAGCCTGTTCCCATTGACATTAATGTGTGATTTGCCATTGATTTGCAGCAGCAAGATCTGGAGCAGAGTGTTCATAACCCCATGGAATGGTTCTAATTATGGGATTCTTAATTCCACCCATAGTTTCTTCAGGAGTAACTGCTTAGCTCTGTGCATGGTATAATAATAACAGTCAGACCTTCCGCTTTTCCAGAAATAACCATGTCATAAGCTGCTGCTTCCTTGTTTTATGTATTTACAGATATCAACAAGCCTATATAAAGCCTCTTCATGATTTGTTCATATACAGTAGTCTTCCTTTTGATATATTTTTAGATCAATTGCACTTAAACAACACTTCCTCAACCTACTGAACTTTGCTCTGGGACGATGATCAAGGGAAATGCAAACACTGTGCTGTTTAAAGGATGACGGCCAACATTTTCCACAGCATTTGTTGATAGGGTAGGGTACTATGAGTGACACAGAATTTAGTGTGACTCCAACATGGTGCAGCATCCAATTTACGCTCACAAACTCCGCACCTGCCCTTTGGACAGCCTCCAGAACAAGACAGGTGTGAATTTATCAATGTGCAAGAAGCAGCAGCTTACATGATCTCTCACCTAAGATGTACACGTACAAGACAATACATGATCTTTCAGTTTTCTAATAAACAGTGCTACTTTGAAGAAAACAAGAGCTTCAAGCCTCTTTGCAAATAATTTTTTCAAAGGGAGAATTGTAATAAATAAGATGACTCATCAAGGAAAAGCTATGTCTGTGCCCTCCTTTCCTTCTCTGAAAAAAAGGTTTGATAAAGCTGGAAAACACCTGGAGAGGCAATTTTCCTATGGCTAGGTTGCTGTGTGCTTTCAAGCATATCACCTTAGAATCTCAGCAATGGCAAAACTTCCCTTCTCTGAATTTTCCAATGCAGAGGATATAAACATGTCCAGCTTCTGGTTACTCCAGTACAGGAAACCTTTCTATCAGATTCTGCCATTTCCCCCACAGTGAAAGGCGTAGTTAAGTACAGCCATATCTGTAAGATTTCTCATGGTTTATAAAGATTCTGCAGATGTCAGGACTTTTTTAGTGGTTAAAGTACAACCTAAATCCGGCCAAATTACAGTACTGAGCACTGTTGCATGACAATTTCCCCTTACAGGGTGTAAAGTACACCAGGAAAAATTCATAGTGGTTTTGAAAAACAATTTTCAGCTCACTTGTGTGCTGTGAAAACTCTCCTGTTCTGATTCTGTTCTGAACCCATGCAGCCAATACATGTTTTACTGTGCAGAGCACTGGTGTAGGGAGAGGACCTGTTAGCATGTCCTAATCAATAATTTTTTATGAGCAAATCTTGTTTAAAAATACAGATTAGTCACACAACAAACAATCAGAATATTGATGACAAAAGCACTTGGGTCAACTGCAGTTTGCAATGATTATACCTGATATGAGAATCCACTGTGCAATAGATTGCACCTGTTGCTACATATCAGTAAGAAAAAAATGCTGCAATTTCATCAGATACCAGTAAATAAAATCTTTACAATGTTGAAAAAACATTGCAATGTTAATTTGTGTGCTTTCTAAGTGGAAATTGCTGAGATTTTGCTATGGATTGAGTGAGAGCTTTAGACAATCCCTGCCTTAGATTTTTGGCAGTAGCTTTACAGATCCAGAATGCCCATGTTGACAACAGAGAAAGCCAAATCCCACACATCAGTGCAAGACATAATCAAGTTATGTCTGCTTTGTAGGAACAAGACATCCTTGTAGAACTGATTGTTTTGCAACTCTTGTCCTGCTGGCAGAAGTAGAAATACATGCAGGTGGAATATTCCTCTTTGGAAGCCCAAAGACACTAAGAATGGTGACAAGACATAAATGGGCTTTGAGACAGAGAGTGGTGCACAATGTCAAACGAGACAGAAAATGATTGACACAGAGACAGTAGGACAGGGACATAAACAGTACAAGAGAAGGCACAGGAGCCTCAAAAGGGTAGAAGCACATGACTACATCATGTGTAACTAAAGTCAGGAAGTGCTGACTCAAACTGGCAAAAAGTGAAAGACATACATAAAGGCAAAAGCATGGTGATGCACAGGTTGTGTGGTTTTTTCAAGAAAAAACAGGGGTTTTGTATTTTAAGAAGAATCTGAAGCAAAGAAAGTTGAGGCTTATAGTCTGTATTTTGAAGGTGAAATGCAGACAACCTTTTTTCAGCTGTTCAACCTGTTTTAGGTGAAATTCACTCCCTTACAATTGAAATGAATGCCTGCTGTGAATGCCTGCAGCTGCCACAAATTGTCTTTCAGGATCCTGCAGAGTCCTGTCTTATATGTGGTGTGGATCTTAACAGAAATAATTTGAAGAAGGTTGTATCCTGTGAAACTCCAGCAACATGAAAAAAAAATGAACCTCTAGCAGTTTCTGCAGGAAAAATGGTCATTTCCCAACTGTCTTCTATTCTGACTGCCCCTTCAGAACCTTTGCACATGGATAGGGCAGTTTTTGTAGCTACTCACAAGGAACAGGTCCCATCCCATGTCAGCCTGCTGGACACCAGTAATGTGGCGTGTGTGAGTTAGAATGATGGAATCAAGCCTGCACAGACTAACTAGGCTGTTGCTATCCACAAACCTAAAACCATTTGCTAGCCTCCAGACTAGTATTTTATGTTTTCTCCTGACCCAGGCTACCTTTCTGCTCTGGATCCCATTGAATCTCAATCCACCCCTCCGTGCTGTGGGTCACTGCTGAGCCTTCCCTCTCTTGTCACTGTGCCAGGCTTTAAGAAAAATGAGGAATGCAGCCTTTGTGGCAGTACTGAGTGAACACCACTTGTAAGGAAAATATCCCAAATCTCATTAAAAAGAGATAAAGCCATCTGGATCCTAAGACAGGCAGTTTGAAAAAACCCCCACAAAACTATTCTGAAACCAATTTACGGAGAGAAAGAGATAGGAAAACAACTTTGCTGCCAACAAATGTTGTAGCCCTTGTCATCTATTACCACATGAACAAAGCACTCAATGACCGACTCCAGTACCATTGCCAATTATTATGACAACATACACTATAACCATATTATGTTTACAATATAATACATGTGAGTATTCGATAGAGCCTGGCAGGACTTCAGTCACTGCCTCTTTTATGCTTTAAAAATCAATTTTTTAAACTGAGTTTGCTGTATAACATGTTCCCTAATTACATAGTTTACTATATAGAGAACAAGAAAGGATATTGAAAGTGATTTCAGGCAAACCTCTGAACATTTAGTGAGATAAACCCCTTTTATTCATACACATTGCACCACTAACAGCCAACATAATGCCTTTATTCTATAAACATGCCTCATCTCATTCCCATTGACATCAGAGACAAGTTTTCCAAAAGTTTCAGCTTCAACTGAAACTCAAGAACAAAATGTTCAGGGCCTAGTTTTAAAGGGGTTCCTTCTTCACCTTTTATGCCACAATTTCAAAGCTAAACAGAATCATTTAAACATCTGCTTCATTTGTGTATGACATCAGAAAAACAGTTTGCCAAATGATTTGATTTATATTTCCCAAATCACCTGCCAAATAGAAGCAGGAGGTCGCCTTGGAAAATATGAACTAAAGATGTGCTCAGACTCAAATACCCAGTTACTAAAAGGCCCCACTGTCAGTCCACAGCCAATAACTCGGTCAAATTTCTGGGTGGGCTACCTATTTTACATATGAATAAGAGCACAGGGGCAGAGATACTTAAAATAACAATGTGCATGCTAGCTTAAGTACATCAGGCCTAAGCAACAGCACACCAATACCATTATAATGATTCTCAGGCAAGCCTGAGTTCAGAATTAACACGGTTCACCAGCCAAGCAGGCTGTCCAAAGAGGTTGCCTATGCTCAATCCTTGGCAGTGCTCCAGACCCGATTAGATAAAGCTCAGAGAGGATATGGATGCTATAACCCCAACTTCAGTTACTAACACTGGCTTGTTCTGCTACTGAAAGGTGCTTAAAAACACATGCCAGCCCTGGCAGCTCAAAATCACTGCCCTGTTTACACAGGGGGCAGACTGGAAGCAAGTGACAATGGCAGAGATGCCTTCTTAAATGGTGATGCTTGGCTTGGAAATCTTTGTGCTGGAACAGTGGACTGAGTGGAGCTGTTTTGCAAATACCTGAAGAACATCTAGAACCTCTCAGAGACTTCTCTGATCACTGTAAGGCAATCAATTTTTATGTTTCATTATGATTTATAAAATCTAAGATCCATGTATATACTTAACAGGAAAATTTGGAACATATGCACTTATATTTCTACTCTCTGGTTAAAGAGAAAGCCATTCAAACAATTCCAATATCAGGCTAGAGAGAAACTGTAAGGGTAATTCCTCAAGTAGCTGCCTCGAGACATATTTAATATTTTCCCTTGTGACCTTGGCAGAGAAACTAGGTTTGTGATAAGCTGTTAGTACAAAGAAAGACTGTATTCCACACCAAGGCGGGGGAGAGAACTCTGCAATAACAGAAACAGAAAGAAATTAGATAAAGTTCATGGTCATCCATATAGGAGTAAGATTTCCCGTGACAAGCTGGAAATTACAAATGAGGAGAAAAAAGAGGGCGTATTTAGTGCATCAGAGAATGACTGTAAGCAATCACTGTGATGTGGGACAAAGACCAGTAGGATATTCTGGGTGATACTTTGCCAGGAAAGGCAGTGTCAGGATACAAAGTGCTAATCAGAATGAAACATAATGCAAGATCTTGCCACTCATACTGAAGAAAAATGCAATTTTTCAAAGAAAAGTGCAATTACAGAGAAGTTTGACACAGAGAAGTATGACACAGTAATAAAAATAAGATATACTAAGGATATAGATAAATTGACTCTTATGAAAGAAAAGCCTGATCTATTAACAAACTGACAAAATTCAATACTTCGAATATTTCTTTGACAATACCCTCTATGTGGAACTAATTAAAATTTAAAATGAACAGCATTATGTACTATTTTGTTATTCTAGACATCGGTTTTGGCATATTTTTCTTCTGGATATTGTTTTTTTCATCTTCTGTTCCAGGACTATGGATAGCAACAAGTTTGAAATTAATTTCAACATGAAGCCTCAGAAAGACAAACATATTTTTTCTAAGACTGACAGAAAATTTTAGAATAAATACCAGTTACTAAGGAGAAACAGAAATTTTTTTTTTTTTTTCCCTGAAGTCTGTGAAACTACGAATTTGTATGGCTGGAGTCAGGAATCCTATTGTCATTCTACAAGCAAGACCACTCAAAAAAACCCAAGCCCAACAAACCCTCCCAATAACATCACAGACTTTGTTTTAAAGAATGGCACTAAATGTACACTGATTGTTAAAGTAAGACAATGTTAAGCATTACACAGCAGTTTGTTTGCTCAATTAATCCTGACAGCTCTCCTGGCAGGTAGTTTAGAGATCTGCCTAAGGCCACAAAAGTAAATCAGCTGGGATAAAAAAACAGCAAAGTCCATCTCTCAGGCTGTTCACCATCAGACCATGTTCCTCTTGTAAGAAGGGATCCTGGTAAATCCCAGGGTTTATGGGAAATAGGCTCTATTTAAACATTTAAAGCTTTAAAGCACTTACTGGAATAGAAAAAAAGGAAATGGAAATAGAAAAATTGAGAAATCCAAGTTAATCCAAGAAACACGATAGCAATTGATCACAGTGCAGTCTGGAAAGAAAATGTAATCAATACAGAGGGGAAGAAATCAAATAAAACAGATGCAGCTCCAGTGACTGAGGCACAGATGCTCAGATTGCAGCTAGGAGTGACAAATTTGTCCTCACCCCTGCTGTATGATGAAAACTAGAAAGCTAAACATTAAGAAATGTCATCTAATGTCAAGATATACATATTTCTTACAACTGTAAAAGAGTGGCAAAATGCAAATCTGAAATTGCTATTAGAATCGCTATTCAGGTCTTAGGAAGTGCCTTACTCACCAAACACTGCTTAGTCACTGCAAGGGAGTGTTTCAGTGCATCTGTGCTCCTGGGAAATGATGTTAGCATGAAAATTCTATTTACATTTAATTTATTTTCCAGTACTGATATTCTGGTGACGAATTGATATTTTTGGTGATAATTTCAATTTGTTCCAGGTATGAGGAATGTAACATTGTTAATGATATTAATGTGAACATTTAGAAAGCTTATGATGTTACCAATCTATAATGAAAGTACCACTCAGGCAAGTCTCCTAAGTACTAAGAAAATTATCTTTTCATCTAGGAAATAAATTATCACGACATTTTAGAATATTGTTTTGTACCTAGAAGTAACAGAAGCCAGGTCAGTATGGTTCTGTTCATACCTGGAGGACAGCAATTCTACTTTGCTATGAAAATCAGAATATTTCATTAGAGAATCTGAGCTTGAGTTTGAGAGTTTTTTTGGGGATTGGTTTGTTTGGTTTTTTTTAAAGACAGGTAGGCAGTTCCCACTCTGCATCTTGGAAAGCTGAAGTATTATAATCAAGAGCTCAAAAGTCAATCTCCCTTATTCATATTTTACAGTATCTTACTCCATGTGTAGCTACAGTTATTTACTGCAAACACTTTCACAGCACATTATTACTTAGACAAAAGTAAGAATGCAAAGTCTACTTCAAAGGGCTTAGAAGTTCAGGAAAAAAATCTTGAAAATGTTTTTGAATTTTGAAGTCTTGAAAAACTTTTTGAGTTTACTCATTCTGCCTTCTAATTCTAAGATTGCTCAGCCTCTCATAGGATTATCTTTGAGAGAATTAACTGAATACAGACCCTCCTCTGTGTCCTGAATTTGCCTTCTGGAATTAATATAGCTGGTGTAATTTAAAAAAAAATACTCGGTAGGTTGCATTTACAATTTATCTGGTCCTGAGGAGGAATGATATTCCAATTTCTTCCCTTTTCTCCTCAGATGGGTCAATGTAACATAGAGGGGACTCGACCCTCTGCCTCTCACAGGCAAGTGAGTCACTCTAAGGATTATGAACACACACATAAATGTACATCTGATCTTTAAACACCAAGGTCAAATCAAACTCTTTTCTCTTTCAGATACTATTAACTCTGAGAATATGAGACATTTTTCTTTCCAACTTATGTTTCATTGAGTTTTTATTTTAATTTCTTTTTAATATAAAGGATTCCCTTCTTGAGTTCCATTATTTAATAAAAGTTTCC
This sequence comes from Poecile atricapillus, assembly GCF_030490865.1. NCBI lineage: Eukaryota > Metazoa > Chordata > Aves > Passeriformes > Paridae > Poecile > Poecile atricapillus. Next base: position 94,648,596 of record NC_081251.1, read on the forward strand.
TTAACATTTCCCCCCGCAGAATTCAATTTTCCTTTCTTCCCAAGGTTTAGATGATGTTATAAAAGGAATGCTGTTTCTTTAAAGCTGACACATGAGAAGGAGCAGGCTGTCTTAGATTGCAGGCCATTTCATTTCTCATAAGCATGCTATCATTAGCTACCTCCAGGAGAATGAACTGTATTGATTGCTTCAAATCAAACCTGTGACCTGGTGGCAGTATTAGATGTTTGTTACAGAGCATCATCTCGTCATTAATCTTTCATTAGGCAGCATGATCCGAGAAGCAGCAGCAGTCACACCAGGCTTACTCTCTCGAGTGATGCCACCACAGAGCTCTCCCTTATTGGATCACAGCAATTACTGGCCTTACAATGCAGATCCTGAAAGCCTTATTAAATTTCCTCCCAGGGATGGCAAGCTTACAAATAGTCATGTGCTGTTTCTTGGGTGAGGACATCACAAAATTACACCAGAATGCAGTAAACCCAAGTCATTTGCAATTAAACATGTGACCCTCGTTTCTGAGATGATACATCTTCATTTACAGCACATGAAGTCTTTTACAGAAATCCCAAATACATCAAGTTAAGATGTCTTAAAAGGTTCCAGTCAAAGAATGGGTAGGTAAGTGCCAAATCACATTTCTGCCTGGGAGAAATGAAACAGAATCTCTAGTATCTGGATTGCTGGCATCTCAGTGCTGTGATTTAAAGAGCTGGGAAACAATTTCAGGCAAACAGCAGGAGAAAGGACCAAAGCACTGCTGGGACAGAGCCCAAGAGGGGGATATCTGTTCTTATTTTCATCATAACAAGGTTGGGAGGGGTGAAAGTTGGAAATTGTGCACCTCAAACAATACAATATTGAAAAGATTAACATTTTAGTGCCTCTGAGTGAAGATCCTTTACATACTGCAACTAGCCTTTAAGTCCATGGATCCTGTACTTCCTCAGGTTTACAAGTATAAGGGTTGTGTGTCTAAGCTATTTTCTGCAGCCATATAGAAACAGCATTAAAAGCTGAACACAAGACTCATTAACCTCAGCAGCCATTAAAATAAAAAAGGCCTAGCAAAGGGCAAAATAACTCCCTATTTGAAGAGAACTTAAAAATGCATACTGCAGGAAGGTTCTTACTCAGTTTAAAAATTATTCTGGCTCGATCACATTGATTTAATCAGGGATATGGAGAAGTGATGTGCACAGCACATATGGCCATAATGCAACCACCTCACTATTACCTCAGGCAATGTGGTGAACCCCTTCTTGTCCCACAGATGTTACACCTCATACAAACACCACCCATGGCCACTCCCCTGGCAAGCCCAAGAGCTGTCCACCATCAGTATGGCTGTGAAAGGACTAGCAGATGACACAGAGTATCAAAATTAAGATTAACTCTTTTCCCACATGAAAAATACATGTCCAAGATAGGTGGATTCAAATAAAACACGGGACAGGTAGGTGGGGCCAATGCTCTAAGTTGTGGGTTCATCTCATCATGGGCGGTACAAAATGTCACTGTAAACACAACACAAACTCCCGTGGTTCAGAGTTTGGAATTTGCTCTTGAAAGCTAATTTGAGCTTTAGGAAACTAAAGTGCCTCCTTTTTTATTATGCTGTTGGCTTGGGTGGTTAGTGAAGTATTTATCTCCTCTTGTGTTCAGCAGGGTACATCTATCATTGTTTTTTCAAGTTCCTCCAGCCAAGCACACATTTTGGAGAAGCATAATGATACTACCCTAATTCATATGACATACTCCATAAAATTTTTCATTATAAAAATCAGTCCCTAGTCTCAAACACCTGGGTCATGATGACAGCAAAAACTGGCAAAGTGAGCTGACACAGATTTTTCTAAGGGGCAGATTCACTGTGCAAAGCTGGACTTGGTATTTATTATCAAAAAATCAGCCTTCACTAACCACACAATACTTCATCATGTTGAGGTTCTTCAGCGAGGAACATGAACCTTGGAAAGATTTGAACTGTAATGGGCTGTTTTAGTTCAAGCACTCCCATTCCCTGGAGCCACCAGACAAATTCTGGGTAAGATACAAGTACTATGGAAAAAGAAAAAAAAAAAAAAAAAAGAAAGCACTGCTGAAAAATTTCCCAAATGTGAACATGCCATTCTGATGGAAAAACTGAGACTCCTAAGAGAGGAGGAAATACATGAGCACTCCCAAGAGAAAATAAAAAAAACCAAAAAACCAAGATATGATCATGTATCTTTAGTTGCACATAACGTGTTAATTTTTTTAAATACTGAAATTTAATTCTTTTTCTAATAGAAAACTACGCATTTTTCATCTTCCTGAGCATTTACATTACAGAATTAAACATTTTAGCAACAACAGTTATTTATAATGAATTCTCCAAATTCTAGCAATACAATTGTCAGGCTAACATGCCTTAGGCAAAACTGCAAGTCAACAGATAAGACTTCCTGGGTGACAACCCTATGTCTTGTCAAAATGCAGTAATCATAACGTTAATAAGCCTAAAAGCCTATTTAATATTGAAACACGTGACTATGAAGAATTTTAACCAGTGCAGCTGTTTTAGAAGTTAGCCAGAGGTTACTTCAGCCCTAACTCAACGGTGAGCATCCATGGGGGCAAATGTGTCCCACAAGTGTTTTGGCTGGGGAACATATTCCAACTGAAACTGCAGAAGTCCTTTAGGCAGTAATGTAAACACAATTCAGGGATACAGATGTTAACTACCTTGAAAAGAATCTTTGCTGACCACAAATTGCTTCTTTCCAACACACCTCTGTATCACAGCCTTCCACTGCAACTTCCCTAAAGCGTAAACCCCAAATACTGAATTTCTAACACCAAAACACAGACAGGATCACAGTGGATGCCTCTAATCCAAGACTTTATTGAATATTGTTTAGTGAATGTTGATCTTTAAGCCCAGAAGCTTCCTGCACAAGGAGGCCTTGAAAATAGACATAATAGCTGCACTTTTGTAAATGAAATGACTGTGCATCTCCATACTTCCCTCAGGCTCTTGCTTACTTGGCTGGAAAACAAAATTAAATGAAGCAGCTCCTCTGCTTCACAACAAGATGACAAGAATTCTTTTCATTCTAAGAAAACATTTTACATTTGAAATATTGTGTTTTCTGACATAAAAGAATCCTACCAGAATCCTCATTTCACCAATCCTAATTTCATCCATTTCACCAACTGTTATTTCTTTTGTCTTTCACTATTCCTTACCCCCAAATCACAAGTCCCTGTCTTTCTGTTTTACATGGCTTCTAACTTTCTTTGCTTGACCACCTTGAAATGCTTCAAGGAGCTAAAATAAAATTAAATAAACTTAACAGAAATTAGATCTGTCATATATAAAGATGAGCAGTTGAAAAATTCAAAATTATACTGAGGATATTCCTTGAAGTTTTGGAATAAACAGTGTGACTTCATTAAAATATTAAGACATTATAGTCAGAAGTGGTGCTGTCTTGAATGTTAGACCTTACCTAGCTCAGAGAGTATCATTGATATCATTCTGTTGAATTAATAAATATAGCTGAATACATTTACTGAATTTTGTCAGAAGCCTGCCAGCAAGTTCATTGCAAAAAGAAAATCTTTTGGAAAGCCTGTGTAATGATACCCTTCTCAATATATAATCAGGGCAGAAAACAAGTGGGACAAAAAACCCACTGGATTTGAGCTCAGAGAAAGACCTAATCTGTGCTCATATATGGGACGACAGGTTATCACACAAAGGAGACTGTAATTTATTTCTCATTTGATAGAGTGAATTTAATCTCACAATCAGAACACAAGGCCTCAAAAAGTAGTCCAATAAAATTCTTGTATTTGATTCTCTTCAAATTACACTTATTTACAGACTTCGGTCCTGCTTTCTTCGTGTTTATCAGAGAACAGCCTGTTTCCAGATCTTTTCAGAAAATTTTAAACTCTCAAAGGCTCAAACCAGAAATGAAACAAAGAGAGAAAATTAACTTGTCTGAGAGAACTTCCATTAACTCACAGTTCTCATCAGATCAATACAGAAATTGGGTTCCTAGATTTATCCAGCCTGGCCACTGGCTTTTTAAATCTTTTATGGGTGATGCAATACTTAAGTGTTGCAAAGGATTAAATTGTTAAGCACTGACAGAGCAGAGCAAGTAAGCCAGATGAAGTAAGCAACTAAATATGAGATGTGACTTCCATGAAGAAAGTCACTCAAGGGGAACTTTAGCAGAGGTTTCTACAGCCAACTTTCAGACATACAGGATTAGAGGAGGAGGAATAACCCAGAGAAGGCAAAAAAGACATTTAATGTGTTATTCAATTAGGTAAAGCAGTGAATAAAAACCTAAAAACTTATTTAGTACAGTCACCTATGAAAACCTCAAAACAGTTCTATCAAGAGCAGTAGCAACTTTATATGTTACTAACAGAGCAAGGCCTGATTTAAAATACCCACATTGCATCTTATATGGTGAAATACTCTGCAGCCAGGGTAACTGAGGTTAACAGGACCTGATCAATTCATAGACAGAACATTCTTCTACAGGCAATCCAGAGTTGAACAGGAAATAATTCACCAGCACTAAAGGATGATAAAGCAGATGTTTGCACTGTAGACATCAGCATTCATTTGGAATCTGGACTGTTTAGTTTAGAACATATGGTATAAGGATGATTGGTAGTGAGAGGATATCTGTGAACAAGTTTACATATATCTCATTCCAAAAGCAGACTTTCTGCTTCGTGAAACAAACTTAACTTCAAATTTAATGCCAAAACCCACCAAAATAATACACAACCTGCATCTGAGTAATTACATTTATGCTTGTCTTGCCACAAAATCATGCAATTTCGTTAACATCAAGATCAGAAGTACATAGTCTGCATGTTTGTATATGTTAGTAAGCACACATTTTCCAGACATCCACATCAGCAATTACAGTGAGATCTTCTTAAAAGATTTGCAAGTTTGGATGAGCATTGCTCACATACAGAGTGCATAACAAAACATGAAACTAAATGTATTTTGTGGGGGTTTTGGATTTTACCAAGAGCTTCTGGTACAGCATAACTTGATTCTATGCTGCCATTCCAGATCACAGATTTGAGAAAAGTAAAGCATGCTCTCATTTACATTTCAGTCTGTAGTATACCATACCTAGCATGGAATTTCTCTGTAAGCAACATTCACTCAGATAGAGCATTATTTACTAATCAAGTGTTTGGGAATGCATTAAGCAATTCCTATGCAATCAACAGTGTTTCCAACATACTTTGCAAGGACTGTAGAATGTATATTCTTCAGAGATTAAGACTTACCTACCACAGTGAGTCACACAAAATCCCAATACTTGTTTTCTTTCCAAACAGCCTTACTAGAACACAAGACAGAAAAATTAAATATTTACTGTAATTGACTGTAATTGACTGTTGTTTTTGTAATATGCTCTGCCATTCTATAAATCAATCATTTATAAAAATGTTTCACTTGCACATGAAAATATGGGGCAACACCCACTACAAGGAAATAAATCCATTATCTGTGCCAGGTAGTTTTTAAAAACTTCTCTGTATTCTTTTTCTTCATGATAGAACTTCTGATTAGAAAGTCATAAAGAAGATATTAAACTGGAAAATAAATCTAATTTACAACCAATAGGAAATACCAAATCCATTGGAATAGCAGTAAGTTATAGACATAAATGATATTTTTATACATACTCATACATAGGCATAAAATAAATTACTTATTACCAAACTGTATGATTGCTGCTCATCTACAGCACCAGCTTGGTAAAGAATGGATATCAATATGATGGTTTTTAAAAAACTCTAATAACTTGTCAAGAAAATACAGTGTTTTTGACATTAGTTCGTGAAAAACCCGAAGGAAGAGATAAGGTTTAAGATTAGCATAGGCACACAAGGTGCATTACTGGATGGTTACCCTGAGCAGTTCTGTATATGTTTTGAGATGTACTTGACACAGTAACTATACTTAATAATTACATAATTTATAATTATGAATAATGTATAACACATTGTGTTCAGAAAAATATTTAAATCCTGAACGGATATAATCAATAGAACAGAACTGCCTGATTTCATGTGAAAAATTAACATTATCAGGTAAAAGAAATGACCATTTGAACAGTAACTAAAAGGAGAAGTGCAGAACTCTAGGAGGAAGATTTATCTGGGCAGGATTAATATTTGAAGAAAACGTCTGTTCAGCATTCAGAGCAATAAAAGAAGTGGCACTGGACATCCAGCACAGGGAACAACAAGAATTGTTATTTTCCCAGGGCATAGTTATACTCACTTATGCCAACAGGACCTCCCAGTGCATGGAGCCAAGAGGTAAAATAAGATTCTTGAGGGTGGCCATGGATATAGATGCTCAGCAATGAAGGGAAGAGAGAGACCACTTTCACATAGGAAACTAAGAGAAACTCTGCACTCCATCAGCTCCCAGAAGAGCATTCTCATGAAGCCAAACTGCTGTGTGTACTTGACTTTTTTTGAGCCATTGATAGGTATGTTTAGATTAAATGATACCTAGGCTAGAAAACTTCAGGTCACTTAGTATTCTAACAAGCTTCTTTTTTCTGTTATAGATAGTGATGTTCAAATTCTTGAACATCAAAATTCCTGTTGAGAATGAGTGAATTTAATAACTAAATCCCTTATGAATTTAAGTGAAACACTAAAGATTTATTCAATATGGCAAATTTCTGTTTTACTTCCTAAACTGCTTGCTATGTCATTTCCCTACCAAAAAAACATCTACAGAGCTATATCTGGTTGATCCACACATGACTAAATCTGGGTATGTGCAAAATAATTCTGTAATGAGAGTGTCCAGAATTACACAAGTGTATGCATCATGAGGTCTTTTTTAAAGTTACTTTACAACCTCTCGTGTACATCATCGTTTAGAATTTTAAAAGCATAGATTGCAACTGACTTTTTGGTTTCATGTAGGATGTGTTCGTACTGGCATACCATTTTTTTCATAAGAAAAAGCTTTTATACTCCTTTAGCCTGAGTGGCTTTTATCTTACACCAGCAGAAACAATAAAATCAAAGAGAAACAGAAGTTTCTCCAAGAGCTGTCCTCATAAAGGAAAGAATTATGTTAACTCACAGTAATTATAAATGCAGTCATAACACTGGCTGCAATATAATCTAGACATGCCTGTTCTAGCTTTGGAATAATTTTCTGGGATACTTACAGAGTTCTAGGTGGGGCAGCACAGAGCTCAGAGATGACTGGCAAAATGGTCTATTTTGGGCAGTCGGAAGTTCAACAGAATTGAAAGCTTTACAACAACCGTACTTTACAACAAAAATACAATTTGAGTCCTTACATGAGAATAACAAACCAAATGTACAACTACACTTCCTCTTAGACTTCAACATGCTTGGATGATCAGTGCCCTCACTTCCCTAGGTTTTGCCTTTACTGGAATGAATACTTTCAGTCTTCTAAAGGCCCATACATGCATGAGACTAGAATTTCCAATCAACCATTACTACTTGATCCAAGAGACACACTCTCCTGCAAGCTCCTTTGAAATTCAGTATTAGATTTGGTTTTGTTGTAATCTTAGCTCAAGTTGCAAGTTAAATATTGGCATTAATTAAAGCCCTATCTATACATTTTTTAAAAACCCAACAACGCAGATTGATATGGCACTGGAAAAACAAAGGACAGGTAAAGATCAATTTACACAACTCATCAGTCGCTCACACCACCAATTCCTAGTGTGGCTACCTGCTTACAGCACTCATATGCTATTAGTGTTTCACAGAAATTCACAATTACTTCCACCTCTCCAGAATAAACAATCCACTAATAATTCCAAGAATCAACTAATAATAACTAAGACAGCAGCAAAATCCACTGTAACAAAAAGAACCAGGAAATGTGCACCTGAGCTCACCCTGCACCACAAAAATGAGTGGATTTCTTGTACGGGCACATTATCTCACCACCTCTTTGCATTGTGGTGACTCTTTGGGCTAACAGGAGGACAAGAGTTACACAGGAGAAAAGAAACCCAGCAACATGCTCTGGAGTCACAGTGTTTTCCTTACTGTATGATTTCTCTCAATACCTACAGACTGCCCACATCAACTCAGATCTGCTGCTCTTCCACGCCAGCAGTGGTAGAACAATGTAAGAGAAGTGGCCTGTGCCTCCCTCAGTGAGGGTCAGGCTCACATACAACCATCAGCACAACTCAGGACAGCCCTCCAAATTCCCCGATTTTGCTCCTGATGCAGTCCTTATAAATTATTCCAGGAGAGCTGGCTGTCTGCACATAAAAGCACTCTGACTGCTCAAATGACTCCTGTGCTCAGGCCATGTACAGGGGCCAGGAATGCAGAGATATTGTAGTGCCTATGAAGAAAAGAGACAAAGGAACAGTGCACAGGGAGGAGGGAAAAACCTTTCTCCTCTCTTGCCTCATGTGCAGATATCAGGGGACAAAGCAGACCAAGAAAACACTCCTAAATGTAGAATCAGTACAAGATCATGCTTACATGTTAATAAAAACAAACAAAAAACCCAAAGAAATGAACAAAAAACTCCATTTTTCCCTTTGTTATGGTTATTACCTATTTCTTTTTTTTTCCTCAGGTAGGAAATGAGCCTTTAAGGAAGAAAAACACTGATACTTAAGGTAAAAGAAGATCCATCAGAAAATTTTCCTTCTAAAACCTTAATCTGTGAGTAGAGACATTAATACAATATCCTAAGACGTGCTTTGTTATCTAATTGCCTCTTATAAAGAATTAAAGTGACATTACTGTGCAGAACAAAAATGCACTCTACCATCTACTTTAATACATTTATTTTCCTAGGCTTAAAGACAGCAGCAACATTTATCAAACAGATAGTAAGTATTTCTGCTACAGAAAATGTAGCCCATCCTCCCTAAGAGATCGAATGGTTCCTGATACTGATTTTTATCTGTATACTATTCTGACCTGTTTTCTATTCCATCATGTGAAATTACTGAGGGATGCCCATGGTGAAATGTCAGAAAAGGCAGAAGACACTCATAGAGCAAGAAACTCTAAAAAGGAAAAAATGGTACTCTGATCATCTTCATAATTCTTCTTTATATGACTTTCAAAACATACTTCATCTAACCTGAGAATCACAATCTATTTAGGAGGTACAAACATTACCAAACCTGCAGCAACTCTCCAAGTGACAGTGCCTTGTAATGATACAAATGGGTGACCAAGTAATTCATTTGCAGAACTACAAAAAAGGGTGACTTCCGCACTATATTGTGCATGTTATTCATAAATTTTAAGGTAAGTTAGGTAATGTATTAGTAAGGTAGCCTAGAAACACATGACAAGCTGACACTTGATCTCCTGGATAAGACAGTACTGTCCAGCAAATATTTGTTAGACATTTTCAACTTCGTCCAATGTTATATGACATTTATATACCAGAAGTGACAGACATTTTGCTCCTAAAATTAGAAGTAACACTGTAGCATGGGTACTTCCCCCAGATTTCACAACTAAGAAAGGAACACTAGAGGTTACTGCTTTGCTTTTCTACAGTTCACTATTTCCAGTAGGTTTTGAAGGTGTTCTATGAACAGGCAGTGCTATCTTACTGCAGTGCTGTACGGCACTTCCTGATAAGCAGGAGGAAAGAGGAGAAGCGAAATGATCACTACTTTCTGCAAAAACTGAGTCACAAACCTTTATGCAACACCCCGCCCTTTGTGACCTCCTGCTTACAGGCTGCAGCAACCTTAGGCAAGTCGAAAGTCGTGTTCAAAAGCCAAACAATGAAATCAGCAACTTTTGTAACAGGTCACATGAACCTGTGACTATGAACGACTTTGGGAAAGTTCTAAGTTTAGCAAATGTTGCATCTATTATTCTAATAATGTGACAAGGAGGTCTTGATTACATGGTTTATTTATAGCTCTGTGTAGGATTGGGGGGTTGAGCCTGAAAATAAAAATGAGGTATTACTGGGAACTGACTAACAGTGACAATGGCCACTAATGGTTCTCAATTATTATGCGTGGGCTCATAGTAGGAACTGCAGGGAATTAATCAACACAGGCTTCTTATGTCATACAGTGACCAACTAATCCAAGTCAATGGAGAGATTTGTGCTGCTTTCAGTAGCACTTGGATCAAACAAGCCACAATTCAAAACCAACCCAACCCCAAAACAATCAATATCAAACCCTTGGATACACGCTAAATGAGTATGACTAAAGTTCCCAAACTAACACATCGTCTGCAAACAGCCAGATTCCCAGACTTGTGGGCACTCACAAACAGAGTTAATTGCCAGTAAATCTGGCAGCTGTTTCAGCTTTATGTTGGTCAGAGTTTATAGAGTTAGGCTTTGCAAACACTGCTAGAAACCCTTGTTACTGTTAGAGACCTGTTAGTGCATCTACTAATACCGATGGTCTTTTCACACAACAAACTGATGCTGTTTAACACACTCTTGCCTTTCTGCAAAGAGTTAACACCAACAAATAGAGGGGAAAAAATGTGTGAACAGACCTAAACAAGAAGCAGCCTGAACCCTTTGCTAAATGAACACACCCTCTGTGCAGCTGAACTGCACTATAAAGCTATACAAGCACCTAAATGCCAACTGCATTTTGAACTACTGTATCTCTAGTTCAGTGTACAGGATCAAGCTGCAATTACATTTTTATGGCCAGTTTATATTCTTTTCAAATTTAGCTAAATCAAATAGGTTAAGACTACTTTACATGTTTAGTAAACGATGGAGGCAGAGAACCATAACTTGCCAGTTACAATGCAATATGAGCTTTTATATTGTCTATATATTCCAGCTGTACCTCAAAGACCCAAACTAGACACACTGCTATGACATATGGCTACTACAAACTTATTTCTAACTTTGGGATCTCTCCACGTGCACAATGAGATGGAACAGGCATCAACAGTGTACTTCAGAAAAGGACTGACTGTATTTCCAGTGTCAGATGTAATAAGGGTTCTCCATAAACCACAAAGGTTTGGAAAAAAACTATCTGGAGATACCCAAAAAAGGTACAGTGGCTTTCAGCATGTTCTCTGTATATTGTTTCATGCAATGAAAACAAAAGGAGACCTGAAGAAGGAGTAGGAAATATTTCTTCCTCTGCATGAAGTCTCTCCTTTAATTTACTTCAATGCAGAGAGAAATGCTCTTTGATGAATGAAGTATTTAGCAAAACTAGGCAAAGACCACACAAGTCATCTTCCCAATACTATAAACACCAAAACTCTTGTGACTGAATGATTCAAGAGTTAACGTTACAACACATTAAAGGGACAGTTTACAGGAATTAACTGTCCAAATTGTAGGTCTTTTTTAAAAAAGAACATCATCATAATAAAATATTAGTTACAAAATGCTAGAGAATGCAATTAACCAGAAACTGCCAAGCTCATCTTTGAGGAACATTGACTCCTGTGTGTGTGTGTGTATGTGTATGAAATAAGAAAGTAAAAACAAGTCCAAATAACATTCCTTGCTGCTGTTATAATATAATATTGAAATAATATAAATCTACACTTATGGCATTAACACATTCCAACACCATTATGTCCCACCTCTGCCCTGGCCTTGTGTGGCACGTTCAAAAGGGGAGAAGAGCCTGTAAGACTGGGACACAGGTTATCTCCACTTGGAGAGTTTGCAAGAAGAAATTGATGGGACAGTGAAAGTTTTATAACACAAAGGTACTCCTGAATCAATGCAACTAAGTGTGGAACACTTCCAAAATACTAACATGTTTTTCAGTCCTAGATTCATTGTTAAATGTCACAAGCTACTTGCTAAGCATCTTGTGTGCTCAGTGAGAATGGATATGGAAATGAAGATTTAACCAAGCCTTTAAAATTATTTCAAAAAATAATTTCAAAGGAGTTCTTATTTGTGTTAAAGATCTAAATCAAACATGAATTTATTTTCTTTTATACAGAGGGTCATTCTATTCTGTATCCAGATTTTCATTGCAGCACTTAATGATGTACAAGATTGCAGATTCTTGTCCACTTAGAAATAACAAAGTAACACTTAGAACACACATTTCCTCAACACACAATAAGGAATACTGATTAAAAAACAGTGTCACCTTGTTTTATGGTTCAAATGTACTATAAAAATGCTCCCAAGAAACATCTGGTTTGTATTCACACCAGTTTGGTTTAAATACTTATGTCAACAGATAATCCTCCTATTCCAAGTCGAGTGAAAACAGACCTTACCAGAAAATTCAGCATCACATGAATTCATTCCGAAATAAATGCTAATTTCTACTTCATTTGGCACAAAATATCATCCACTAGTGCTAAAACTCTCAATGAACTTCAAAATCTTATCTTGAATAATCCATTCTTACCTCATCCTGTTATTACTGATCTCAGCAACACAGGAATATATTCTACGGGATCGTTAAGTAAACAAGCCTGTGTCTTTTTAGATTTGAAATTATATTTTTCAGAGAACTGACAAGAAGAATAAAAATTAATCATAATAACCCTTATTACAGACGCACTCTTACTTTTAACAGCTGCAAACTATTTCTTCTCAGTGCAAAATAACTTACCATTTAAAAAGAACAGCAATCATGAAACAACAAAACTCTCCAGCAGTTCTCAAGAAGTGAAAGAATAAAACCTGGCTTTCTTTATCTCTATTTTCAAGCCCTTACAAAGACTGCAGTAAAGACAGCATAACTGCCTGGGAGGTAGCAAGAGCACTACACTGTAACCATGGCTATTAAAAGCAATCTAAATCAGAGAAGTTAAAGCAAAATCAGTCTTAATTTTAAGTCTGTTTAGTGTAGCAGAAAGGTTAAAAAAATCAGATTTCTTCCAGATTACAAAGGGCTTTTAGTATATAAACTACCATGACAAGTTATTGTTAAATGCTAAGAAAACTAGAGATTATATGAAAATTAAATCAAAGTAAGTGTTTTGTAGAGTTTTGATCAACATTTAAGCAATATGCAACTTGATCCTTAAAAATAATTTCATTTTTGTAACACAAATCAAGTTTAAAAGCCTAAAAAAGTCAGCTTATAATTAGGCATGTGGTAGCACTGAAATGCTTTTTCAAAAGTAATTCTGTGATGTTACTTGGATGAGGGAGGAACCAAGCTTTTGTAGGAAATCTCTCAGTTCCAGAAAGTAAGCCAAGTTAGATATAAAGTAATTAGAAAGCCTTAGAACACCCTGCTTTTACAACAACATAGACATAACAATCAATCTGTGTGAAGAAAGGAAACCAAGGAACAAACTCTGCCACCCAAAAAACCTACACACCCAGTAATGCATCACTTCAGTTAGCAAGATATGTCACTGAGCTCCACAGGGACAGGGTGATGCCCCACTTGCAAAACAACTTTACCTTACCCTCATTGCTTCTAAATATAGGGCAGAAAGAAGATACCATCTCAGAATCATTCAATTAAAAAGATATTTTAATATCTAAAAATGCAGAAAAGTCAACAAAATTGAAGATTAAATTCTCATAGGGCAACTTCCAATAACATTTAAGTCTATTGCCATGATATGTGTTCATGCATTGGTTTTGCTTCCGCTGTGCTTTCAACTGAATGATTTAGGATTTAGGATTTCTGCTAAGCATTGTGCTCACTAGAGAAATGTTCCACAGTGCACAGTTGTTTATGGAAGTTCCAAAATGGTAGTCATGATCTACTGAGTCCATTTTCAACATCTCCCATTTAGTTAGGCATTCCAAGGCAAAAGACAAATTCCAAAGAATTTACAAACCTACACAGTTACAAAAGCAGAAGCCTTACGGGAAAACAATGAGGTTAGCTTATTTTAAATGTCTTTACACAAATGTGCCTGCTTTGCAAAATGTATTTCTCTTTGTGATTTACAGTATACCACAGATGTTTCTTTGTGAACCTAATAAAGTTATCCACATTTTTAAAGTAACAGTTGAACACCAGAGTTCCAGTTCACTTACAGTCCTAGATAAAGGCAAGTAACACACTCCTGAAAAAATTAAAAGAAAAAAAAGAAAAAGAAAAAGAAGAAGGACCTGGTAGATACAGAGGAAGCAACAAGAAATTTTGGAAGAAATAAACAGAAGAGAACAGAAGTTTCAAAGAGCCTGAGCTGCATCGAGGAGATTTATGTGAAACATTTTGACTTTCTACTCTTGGAAACTTTGATCTAAGGGTGGAGACTGAGGTGGGTGAGAGTGAGGACAGGAAGGATTACAAGGGAGAACAGAGAAAAAGGGGTTAATCTATTTCTGAATTTTGAAAGCCATATTTAATGTAAGTTTTCAAGTTGCACTGTTGGTAAACAGTAGTTTTGTAGGAAAAAGAAAAAGTTCATAAATTCTGTAATTCATCCTGTCATGACAAACACTAACAGGTAACAATCCTGCACAGACATTTAGCACAGGTTAGGTCAAGTGACAAAATGTCAATTAGAAATTAACAGACTTATGAAATTGTCTCATATTACATAAAGAGCTATGATGGCCTTATCATATGAATTAAACTTTGATTAATTCACAGTAAGCCATCAGAAAATTTGTTACAGCTGAATGCTTTGAATTCTTACCAAGGTTTAAGAAAGACATAAAAAGGCACCTTTTTTGCTAAGTTATCCAAATTTTCAGTCATATAACAAATGACATAAATGGGATAAATACATTTGTGAGACTAGTAGACTACTGCAGAATATGTGAAAAGCTACTTTATTTCAGTTCATAAAGATGCTGCAGTAGCAGTTCTGCAGAAAGTAGGCAACAGTCAAAACAGACAGGTAACACCTTTAATGTGCAATTTCTAATTCCCTCAGATACTTACATGATTAACAGCCTTAACATTATGCTCATCACGTTGCTCTGGTGAGCATGATACACCTTCTGTCTTTGTCAGAAAGCACTGAACAACTTACCCAAAACACCTCGTGGCAGACTCCACATGTCCTAAATTTCTCACTCACATCTTTATTCCTCTTCTCTACCTGAAAAGAGGAATCATTATGATCACTGACAATTCTGCTTTCCTCAGAGAAAGGATGTTATCAGCCAAGGAATGAGATAAAGTAATTCCTTTATTTCCCAAAAAGCCATTAATTCTTTGGTGCTGCTAGACACAGGAGACTCCCATGAAAAAAAGGACAAGATACTGACTTAGTGCCTATGCCTGATCAAGGGCTGTTCATAAGTAACAGCAGAACTGCTATTAACTGCAGAACACACTTTATAAAATCTTTTTTTAAACATTAATGTTCTCATATACCTTCACCATCCAGATTATCCCCACTTCTACAAAAACTTCTGTCATGTCCCTTCTTGACTCCCATCCTCCTTCATTAGATCCAGAGCCATGACTGTAATAAATAGCTCTAAGGGTAACTGCCGTTCTCCACCTTGTATAACGTAACCATCTAATGAGAAAATGGTATCTCAAATACATTTCAAATGCAACATGTTTTCTCCAGAATAAAAACGCCAGACTGCAAGAACTGACTTGACATTCAGCCCTGGATCATACCACAAGGAAATCCTTAGGATTGTGAAGGAGAGTAGCATGTTCAAGTCACAGAAGAAACTCCCAATTAACTTTTTGGAGAGCTCCTACAAATCGTGAGTGCAATACTGCCAAATCTCCTCTACAGCCACAGGAAAGGCTCAATTATCATTTTGCAACAAAACAGCAACTCCTCCAGGCAGAACTAAATCACAAACATCATACTGAGAAACAGAAATTGCTCCTCCTTTCCCTCTGCCCTCAGGCTTATAATTAAAGGAAAGTCAAAAGAGATCCTCTTTATTTCTATTCCTTGAAAACAAAGAGCCCTGTTGAGTCAGGGAATCCAGCTTCCACCAGAAACTTCTTCTAGTCTGCCCTGAAAAATGGTTTCCAGACATAGAAGGCAACAGAAAATATATGGTGCCTATTTTAAATTAAGATCAATAGATCTGTCAAATGTATGTGGACCTTCATAAGTCTCACAAGAATTAGAATGCCTTGATTATAATAAAAAGCTAGATGTTTTCAGATAAAAGGGTAATTGACACTTAGAAGTGAAGAGGGGCCATCAGGGAACTTGAGGAACAGCTGTTAATTATTACCAGTGTGAAAGCAAAGGGCTGATGAGAGGACAAAATTAGTTGCCAAATTTATGTTTCTGCTGAAACCACAGTTTTTAAGTGCCCACCTGGGTTAAAAAAGTTAAACTCTGAGCTTACGTTTTGGAGCTACTCTATTAGTCCACTTGGATTGCTTAGTAAAAATATTCTTCTGCTGCTGACAGGCCATTTCTGTCCTTCAGCTTGTAGGAGCCATTCCATCCCTGTTTGGGCTCATCCCAGTAACTTCCATGAGGACACTCAGTACATTGAGCCTCACATTCTGGGATGGGAATGAGTAGAATCCATAGCTCTGCAATCGAGGGCATTTATTATGCAAGGCTCACACACAGGCTGATACTGCTCAGTGTTCACAGATTTCCTGTAAGGTTGTTTCTGATAGGGGGCACCACCTCAAAGCCATGAAGGGCACATGGAAAATTCCAGGAAAGCTTCAGTTCAAACCACAGAACGTTTTTTTTCTAGGTTAAGAAGATTATTTAACTATTTTGCAGGGAGGTTCTAGCATAGGCTAGTACACCACTGCAGAGATGTACAACCAGTACAGATTTTCTCTTCAGGTTACAGTAAGCTTTGCAATGATATTCTGGTGGCTCATTCAGAAGCCTGTTTTATTGTCAGCATACAGTCATCCAGGTGACTAAATGGTGAGGTAAGCATTGCAAATTCCTCCTTCAGAGGAGATGCAGTGTAATCTCCAGACAACATATCCCAGGGCTGATTGCTGCACTTTGAGCAGTTATCTGTGCAACTACACATTTATGGGTCCAAACACAGTTCTGTTTGACAGGTGTGTCCCTAGCAGCATGTAACCAGGAACACCTCAGTGGAAACCTCGCAGTTATTACATTTCTAGAAGATAATGAGTAATCCAGGTTTTTGATGGAGAATGCAATTTCAAGAACAGCACAAATTTACTGATACAGTTTTCCAGAATTTCTTTTTTAAGGCAGCTGAAGAAGAAAGGCTTGTATTCCTGAAAGCTTGCCCACTTCTCTCTTCCTCTCTATGACTCAGTCTAATAAAAGACACACCAAATAACCACGCCGTCCTCCCTTGGAATGCTCTGGGACAGCAGAATTCAGCTCAGGTTTGCCATGCCCCATGCCGTCACTACACTGCACAACAAAGCCCTTGAAATGGCACACGCAACCTTCACAAACAGATGCCACTGTGTCACAAAGAAAGGCTGAAAAAGAGGGACTGCTAACATTGAACAGTGCACTGGCACACAAAAAGGGCTGAACTTCCTTCAATTTTCCAGTCGAGACTTTGGCTAAGCCTACTCAAAACCACTTGGGAATAATCCCAAATTAACTGTTTGGTTAACCTGTGGAATGAAAATATCCCAGGTTTAGACTTGGTTCAGATTAGTTTAGTCTATATTTAGTTCAACACTTTTATCTTTCAAATAAAAAAACCCCAAACTTAAGGGTGAGTGTCACTGTCGGACATGAAATGATTCATACAGACGCAGCTCAAAGTGTGGTGAAAAAAGAAGTTGCTTTGTTCTTTCAGTATTTATAGGTTTTTGACAATGACCAGGGATTGGATAGTCAGGTTACTACTTTCTCAACCACAGTGGCCATGAGAGATGTCCATCCAAAGGCATATCTTTAATGGAATGTATAAACACCTGTTTATAGTTACCTTCCTGGGAAAGTGGTTAAAAATAATGAAAATAATATTGAAAGGTCTGATTCTCAGGGCGACAGGTGAGAGCATGCTGATGCAGACACATCAGCCCTATGGGGAGAGAACTTGGCACACTCAGTTTTGCCTTCTGGAAATTTCAACCTACTTTACAGCTCCTTCACAAGGACCTCTATTTGGTGCTTTATTTGGTGTTTTCTTTGGTGCTTATTGTGTAACTCAGTGAATGTTTTATAGATCTTTCACTTCTTCACAGTGACTAGTGCATCAGAAGTTATTTGTTGATGGTACAGTTCTGTGTTCCACATGGTCTACCACATTTTCTTTGAACGTGAACAGTTTGGGAAGATGCCATCCCAAACCAGAGACCTACTTGCTGTCTGGTCTGTCTAGATAAAGCAACAGCTTTGGGAGACATACAAGACAGGCACTGGTTTTATGAACAATTTCACAAAAACTCCCCAACCAAACCAACCAACCAACCACAAACCACAAACTCCCCCAACCCCCATTCAGAAGGGATCAAAGAGGACCCAGCAGCTTTTTAATATCCAGTAGTGAAATACAAAGAGTTACAGTAAAGAGTGTGTAAGCCTTGTCCAGCAAATACTACTATTAAAAGCTTACACACGTGGCCCAGTATCCTTTCACATTATCTGATTCTTAGGAAAAAGACAAGGCCAGCTCCAGCAGGGGACTGTAAACAATCCCAGGCTTCAGCCTTTCACAGAGCCCATGACCACAAAGGCTACGGAACATCCTAGGGCTGCTCTCAAGAGGCGGGCTTGGCAAATGGAACAGAAATGAACCAGCATCCTTTTAATATTCTAGATATGAGCTACTGTTGTCATTGCTGTAGTTGAGAGAACGACCGTAATATCAATGGCATCCTTGACACGGTACTTACGTAATAATTAATTGTGGGGAATGTCATGTTCCAGCGGGCGTAGAAACCATTCCCCGGGGTAATGCGTTGCTTTTCTTTACTGGGAGAACGGCCCAGCACGGAGCGAGAGCAGCACGCTCTGCTGTTTGCCCTCGCTCGCAGTGCCATACGGACTTATCCTTTCACTCAGCACCCCGCAAAGGCACGTTTAGCAGCCTCTCCCTTGCTGGTGCCAAATAAAGGCGAATCCACGGCACGACACAAGGAACGCACCGGCTCCCGAGAGCCGTCGGTCCCCGGGAGCTGCCGGCACACCCGCAGGTCCCGGGATCCCGCAGTCCCGGGAGGCGGCCCCTCACCCTCTCCATCCTGAGGGGGCCGCGGCGCCCGCGCTCCGCACGTGACATGACGCCGCACGCGTAGCCCCGCGTGACGTCACCGCGGCCGGCTCCCACCGGCGGCGCCTATCAATAGCCGCGCGGGGCCGCGCAGGCGCGCGCCCGCGCCGTGACGTCACCGTCGACGCGAGCGCGGCCCCGCCCGGCGGGCACGGCGCTCCCCGCGCTCTCTCACCTTCTATTTTTATCCCGCCTTTGTTCCCCGGGGCCCGCCCCGCCGCCGCGGGATGGACAGCGGGAGGGATGGCGGGGTGACGCCACCCGCTTCCCGGAACGGTGACGCGGCCGCTGGAATGCGCGCGGGGCTGCGCTGCCTTAAAGGGGCAGCGCCGGGCGGCCCCGCCCGGGGGGGCGGCGCTGACGGACGGGCGCAGCTGCGGGGCCGGGGGGGCGCGGGGCTGCCGGGCTGTGCCCCGCACTCCCCGCACCGCCCGGGGCTGCCGGGGAGAGCGGCCCCGCCGGGCCGGTGCCGGGGTGCGGGTCCGAGCGCAGCCCGGGGTGTGCCCGGGCCCGGGTGATGCTCCCCGCGTGTGGCCCGGAGCGGTTCTCTCCATCCCCGGCTCTGAGCCTGCGCTTCCCCGCAGCGCCGAGCCTGGCGGGCCCGGCGAGAAGGGAAACGCCGGGTCCTGCCCCAGGGCAGCGGCAGCCGCAGCGCACGGCCAGCGGCTGGCCGCCTCCGTGGGACAAGCCACAAACGCACATCGCTAATAAAACGATGCTAATTTACAAAGAAAGAATGCCTTGATGTGTTTCCTGTACGTTCCCACGCGAAACACAGGGGAACCAAACAAGTAAAGGCTTTTTGCTAATGTGTTTAGCTGTTTGACGTAATAAAACATTTTTCACTCAGCCAGGAGCTGAGGGCTTCAAACTACAGGTGTTGTCCATAGTAGGTTATCTCTGGGTCGGGGATGTGCTCTGAAATAAAGCCCCTCACTCATTATAAGGTCGAGATGATGCTGTACCATCATATTTAGATCATGGCTCGTAGGGAAATATGGGGGATACTTAGTCACCTATGGCATGACCTTATATTCCCACTCAATTTAGTAACAACAGTTGGTTTCTTATAGGACATGTGAGATTTCATTTATTAACAGTTTCTAGGATAAGTGGAGGGAACTCAGAAAAGACATGAGATGAGAACTCAGCAGATGAAGGGGAAATTGTCAGAGGGATGGAGCTCCCAGAGAAATGTAAGTCTTGTCTCCCTCTCAAATAGAACATTAATGGAAATGCAGTTAAAAATCAGTAAGAGATTTTTATTACATTGACCTAGGTGATTTTTTTTTTCCTGACTAAAATTATGTGGTTATGATTTTCAATTCAGCTTTTGCCTTTTGCTTACTTTTGAGCCTTTCTATTGAATAGTGCAGTGGAATCTGTCAGAATGCTAAAACTCTTGTGTCCTGACAATGATGTTTCAGCCATCTGGGGAAAAAAAAGCTTCCCTTTGCATTCAGATGGTATATCCTATTCATCGGGATGGCATGTGGGAATATTGATATATGTTTGAGCATGTACAATACTGGTAGGCAAATACCAGAGGAACTTGTAACTTCCAGAAGAAAAGAAGTGCTGCAGCTTAGCCCTGAGATAGCCAGTGTGCCACAGATGTTTGTCCCCCTGTCTTTAAACTCTGGAAC
Source organism: Poecile atricapillus (assembly GCF_030490865.1). NCBI lineage: Eukaryota > Metazoa > Chordata > Aves > Passeriformes > Paridae > Poecile > Poecile atricapillus. Next base: position 94,669,347 of record NC_081251.1, read on the forward strand.
AAATTCTGCTCTCATGGGCCATTTGTCTGCTTTAAGCTGGGAACAAGATATGTTACAAGAACTTTTAGCTTGTTGAAGGACTTCTGGCTCTTTGCATTATGATCCAAACATGAGATGAAGGGTGTTGTTTTGGTTTTTTTCCTAGCTGATCACTAGCATTAACTAAACCAAGAAAGAGGTTAATCAATAAAGTATCAGAGGAGGTTGGCTCTGAAATACAATCTAATTAAAATGTCAATTTAAATAAATCACTGCCATTGAAACTAAGTAATGAAAGTGAAAAGCTGTTTATGTGTAAAAGAGATCTGAAGTTTTCTTGGAAAAGTAATTGTTTGAAAATTCAGTATTTTTCATTCTTGCTCTTATAAATGATCAGGCAGGCTATTCTCTTACCAATTTTATTTTTCAGTGAATCTAAGTTTGATTGTCACTTAAGCTTCCTTGTGAGTAATTATTATCATAATTTCATATCACTCATTAAATGAAAGTTGTTTTTTTCCCCTAAATCCCCTAACCTACTTCTGTCATGCCAACAGGAGCACTCAGAAACTGGCACTGAGGTGCAGCTCTGATAAAAGTTTTCTGTTTCCCTGTGACTCATTTGACATTAACATAATTATGCTACAGGAGTCAAAGTGATTTTCCAACTATGAGTAATGCACAGCACTAGACCGAATGTTTACAGGACACCGAGGCATATCAGCCAGCTGAAGTAACCAGCTGCTGATAACAGCTGAAGTAAGTTGGGGAATTAAAAAGTCTTATAACACAATTACCCTTCTTTGGCACTCGGTGTCTCGCACGGCTGGGAGGTGTCGTGTGCCCTGTGGGGAGCGATCCAGAAGCAGGGCTGTAACAAGGAGAAGACCGAGCCCGTGGGTAGTTCACACAACAAGTTCTTCATAGTTTTCTTCCCACTTGCATATTTATGGCAGAGTTGTGCTCAAAGGGGAGCAGTGATCTTTACAAGAAGCGGCTGTATTTACCAGAGTTCATTTCAAAACACAAGTGACACACATCCTCTCAACCAGGAAAACGAGATCAAAATGAAACAACAACAACAACAAAAAAAGAGATCATCTCACAAGTGCTTTGAACCATGTGTATGGGAATAGCACAAGAGAAGAAAAGGATACAGCAAAATTGAGTGCTGCTACCACAATGCGATATCTTTTCTCTGTAATTAAAGTATCTGTGCAGGCTAGTGATAAAAACCAAGCAGAAGAATTATAATGAATATGTTCTGGATAAATAGCAGAAACGGTAACTACAGAATGTACTAGCAATATGAAAAAAAACCAAAAATAAACAAAATCTTGGTGGTCAAGACTTGTTTGAAGTGTTTCCTGAAATTTCCAGAAATTATTGACTTCTCAGGATTTTTAAAAGTAATTTGAGAAATAGGTTTTGTTTTTTTTCTGACTCAGTTTGTTTGTTTGCATACAGGTAGATCCTTGATTGAAACTGGGTCAGTTTGTATTTATAAGTTTGTCAACTTTGGCTGGATATCCTTCCGATGAGGCCTAATTCAGTAATGTGCTGAGCACCTAGAACATCACTGGTTTCATACGTTCCACGAGGATTAGTTGTGAAGGTAGAAAGCTAATTTTGAAATACCAACTCAAACCCACTACAATTTGCTAGAGTACCAGAGTGGAAAATAACCTGTTAACAACTTCCTTATAAAATGCCACAGTAATAAGAGTAGGGGAGAGGGTTCAAATGCAGAAAACAGTGCTGATAGCAGAACTGTTAGCAGGAAGAATGTATTCCAGGAGACATATCTGAAGAATTCAGAAGAAAATTGCACATCACACTGGGTTCTTTATTTCACAAAAAAATTTGCTGAGGTCAGATGCTTGGCATGCTCTGATTATCGTCACTGACTCTCAGAGCTGGATGAGGACCAGAAATGGGAAAAAATGTTTTCTGTGGCTGAGGAAAGCTGGAGGAGGAAAGGTTTGCTGCAGTACCTTGTACTTACAACATTCCCCATTTGCCAGGAGAGTCAGGACTTGGAGGTTTTCTGTTTTCTCTGGTATGGTTTTCATGGTGCATGACAATGGGCAAACTCTAAATCTGGTTCCTTCAGTTTGGCCACCTCTTACTTACTAAGGGATGGCTTGGTGGAGATAGCTTTGCATTCCAGCTGCTACTACAATGACCAGCATGAATGTATTTAACAATGTTGATAAAATCAGCCAGCAGAACCCAAACAAAACATAAACAGAACAATCCAAGCCCTATCAACAGAAATAAATTCCCACAGCAAAATTTAGCAGTCTTAAATTTAATCTGATTTTGCTATAAGCTCATCCAGGACCACAGTTTTATAACTACAAACATCCACCTCCGTAGCATGCAGTGCCACTGGATTTACATCTATTTTCACCACTTTTAATTACCAATATCCCTAACTACCAAAGTTCAGCCCTCAGCTCAGATTGCTAAAATGTATTCTGGTATTACCAGAGCAGGTTCCTGTACTTCAGGTATTATTCCTTAGAGTAACTCAACAGGAGGTCTTTGGAACACTGTTCTGCTCAGCTCTATACCTACCTGGAGTCCCCTAATAAAGTAGTCTTGAAAGCAACACCTCTGCAATACTCTGCATTTCCATCTCTTCTTTCCCACTTAGCAAGAGTTGTCTTCTTTTAATGATGTTCAGAGAAGCTGTACCCATGCCCCAACTTTTTTCTTCTTGGGGAAACTACTATTTATTTGTAACATTTATTTCACATTCTTCTTTGCAACCTGTGCAAATTCCAAGTATTTCACCTTTGTTCCTTGTCAAAGCTTTTCAAATTAACTTAAAATAGCAGAGTGAAATAGGCACCAAGGGGCATTTTCTGGAAGTAACTGATAACATCTTGCAAGTACTGCTTGCCCTTACTGGTTGGTTGGGTTTTGCTGTTGTTAACTTGTTGTTCAAGCTGAGCTCCCAAAACAAAACGTTCACAGACAATTATTCAGTACAGAACAGAAAATCATTATGGTTGTAGAAAGCATATAAAAGTAAACAGGTCTATCAAGACTTGGCTTATTTTATAAGATACAGGAAAAATAGCTGATAGTAATTTTTTGGTGCATTTCACAGTATATATATTGTAACAAAACCCAATGTTTCTGTAATGTAGATAGATATTTTGGTGATAATTGATAATATGTTACTCTGAAGCAGCAGGAGTAAAGAGTTGGAAGTACATACCCAGGCCAACAGCAATGAAAATAATTTCAGCCCATTCTTACCTGGCTCTCAGTAACCCTCCTGCCAAGGGTTTATTCTATGATGTCACATGTCAGGTCCTTCATGTGACTCAGTACTTTTCAGAAATGTTATATATTGTAATAGTTATACTTAGAAATGTTAAATATATTAATATATGTCTCAGTTTAAATGTATATTATTTACAGATTTATCTTTATAATTTGATTCACAGAACGACTTCTCTTAGAAAAATAAATTTTAACACTGAAAAAACAGACATTAGATTTTGTGCTATATTAAAGCCCCGTCCTGCTGACACCTATGCACATGCTTAAATTTAAGCATATGAGTTGTACTGAACTCACTGGGATTACATGCACAATTAAAATTAAGCATGTGTGAAACCCTTTCAGGTCAGGATTTCCAAATTCTTTCACTTGTTTAGAGTAAAGAAAAACCCCAAACTAGTAATCACTCATTCATGTAATAAAATTGCAACGGTATTTATGTCAAGGGACTTACTGTCATTTGATAGGCAAAGTAGCTTATAAAACAAATTTTTACTCAACAAAATGAAACCTTCCAACACTGTGATTACCTGCATGAGTGGCTTTCTTTTCTAGCAGGAAAGAGAAATTGATTCTTTAACACTTTGAGTATCAGCTGAGATTAATATAGTTATTTCAGAATAAGGTGGCATGTTTATAAGAAGAGATGAACTTTTTATTTGATGTGTACATTTCATTCAATTGTCAGCATAAGTTTATTGTTTTCAGAAAAACTCTGAACACTATTTTACTTTGATATGGAAATACGTATTTTGTTTACCAGTGGTACTGGGCTTTGCTAAATCACTCATTAATTAAAATGTTCACATCACAGCTCTGTCACATTACAAGTTCAAAATAGATGTTTGTGAAAGTATTGAGACTTTCTTCTCTCTGAACATTTACTCACCTGTTTTTTTTAATAAAAGAGAGTTTCCCCTGGTCATGGGGCACTTGGATCATTACAGTAGAAAACATTGGTTTCTCCCACCTTGTTAATAATTACTGTTCTTAACTGTATAGTGGAAACTAACTGGAGAGGCTCAGGAGCCAAAATCCAGGGAGAGTTCCCAAAATCCAGTCACAGCAATACCTGACTCTACATCCTCTGTCTTACATGACTTGATTCTCAGCTGGAAGACTTCAGCCCCTTGAAGTGGTTCCCAAATCAGCCAACGAGGCGTGCAGGGAGCAGCTCAGCCTCCCCAGCAGGAGATGGGGGACCACTTTCCCCTTGTGTTGTAGGGAGGCATCTCTGTCCTCTTGAGAGACATAAACCTGAGATCCCTGCCTGTGCCTTGGCCTCTTCTTTTTAGTTTAGCAAGGCATCACTCCTTTCTTGCAAATGCTGGTGGAAGGATGAGAGGGTGCTGCTTCCTTTAAGCATCTGGTAGGGATATGTAAAAGCCAGGTACAATTCCAGTGGCTGCCTGACAAGGTTTAATCTCTTACTTCCATTGATCTGGGAGGTTACCTGAGCTACCAGGCTCTAAGTGGGGACAGGAGAGTCTTCCATGCTCCTTGCTGAGGCCATACAGAAAATAGAGAGAGGATAGTTGGCTCAGGAGGAGGACACTCTTCCTTCTGATTCTTGCTCCCAGGGCTGCTCCAAGATTTTACACAAGCATTTTTTTAGGATCAGAAACATAGCCCTTTTCTCAATCCTTTAAAGCAAGTGCCTGAAAAGGCACCTGGTCTTTGAAAGGCATGATTACACCATGCAGTTGCTCACTCCCCCTGCATAGGATGGGCACCATCAGAAAACACATACTTTGGAGGACCTAGGGAAAGATTTAATATCAGGAACCCACTGAACACTGTTCTGAGGAAGGCTTCTAACTGGGTAAAGATGTATATGAGCACCCATGCAGCAATGAACTTCGAATGCATAGGAATATGAAGGTTGCTTATTGTGGCACGTACAGGGTCTGGGTGCCAGGGTGTTTGATAGCCTTGGGAAAGGGTTTTGTGTAAAGGAGCTTGGGATTTGCTCGCCTTAGGTTCCTAAAGCTAGTCCATTCTAGAGCTCCCATTCTAGTCCATCACAGGAGAGTTTGAAAAGGAGGAGGAGTCCCTTAGGAGGAGCTCACAGATGGAATATTTCCAGTGTAAAACAAACGAACTATAAATATTCCAGTTTAAGGAAAGGATGTGTACTGGGTGAACTTTGAGATGTGCTCCAAAAATATGCTGCTGACCTCCCACTTGACATGATCTGTTTCCCTATTAAACTGTAATATAATTAGGGCTTGCTCTAACCCTGCCACTGATTTCATGCTTACATCGATGGAAATGTGCCCTCACAGATCACAGAGAGAATAAGGTATACATGTGAAGTCTAAAATAATCCAAGCAGTAGTAGAAGGAAGGACAACCACAAGAAAATGCTCATCTCTCTTACCTTGCAGGATATTTATGTCTTATCACATATGTGTATATGGGTGTTAGGCCAAAGGTCTTTGAGAACTTGGACTAAAAGCTCAACTCTTTTCATAATTGCAGCTGAACTGGAGTCTGAGAATTCACATAAGGAAGTGAAAAGGGAATTGGGGACAAAATGAATTGAAACTGAGAGTCGAGGGCAAAGATTGTAATAGTGACAGAAGAGGGGATTTGTAAAACAGATGACTCTGCTGGTAGGCAGTCATGGTGCTAACAGTCACCATGATGATCAAAGTTAGTGACAATTAGCTCATTTCATCTCATCTCATCTCCTGAGTGTGCTGAATTTCACCCAACAGGCCTCCTGTGGAGCTCTGGGAGGTGTGCAGCAGATGCTGGGAGAGACATGGATGGGGCTTGGCTAGGATAGATCACAGAAGAAGGGTGATCACAACCCCCTGGGTTTTGTAAGAACCTCTCTAGGGCAGGCACATGCACAAATAAGTAAGACTCAATGAATAGATTTTGTCAGGGAACCAAAGGATGCTTGAAGTCCCTCTGTTACACAGGAATGAGTTTAGAGAGAAGGTCCATTAGAGGTCTGTCCTGCCAATATGCTGTGGTAGGAACTCCCATGGAGGGGGAGAAGCTGCATCAGTGCCCAGGGACATCCTGAGCAGCAGGACTGTGGCCGGGAATGTTGCTTTTATAGCACCTTATTTGTTTGTAGAAATAAGTACAACAGGCATTTTAAAATTACAAAAGGGCCACTGTTTGAACATATATTCAAGTTGGTGATGAAACCTACAAAACCAACAAATGCTTAGACATTTGCATGAATATTTTAAGTATACAGAACATTTATGGAAAAATGAATTTATATATTACATTACATTATCTATAACATAATATAAATTATATTATATTTGTTGTAGAATATCATATCATATCATATCATATCATATCATATCATATCATATCATATCATCATATTTATTATAGTGACCTTTAATAATTTTAAATCAACCCCCAGCAACTTGAGTCCAAGTTTAATGACCCTGCTTTGCGAAGAAAACAGTGAGCACCTCACACTTGCAGTGAGAGCCTTTTTTCCCTGCAAGAACTCACTGCATAACATGTGGCTGATTTACATCCTGAGTTCAAGAGATTGCACAGACCACTAAGGAAATTTTAGAGAAGATTTTATAGAGCCTAAACATCCACATTTGCACAAAGCACAAATCACTTGTAAAAAAAGACCTGGTGAACTTAAGCATTGTCTGCTACGTTACATGTTCTCTCCACTTCATACAGATACTTTAATCACAAAACAAATCATCAACAAAAAAATATCAAGCTAGACTGTCCCAAGTCAAATCCTTGAGTGATGAAATTAAATTAGTTATGCCAATTTATCCCTGTGGGGAATTCATGGCTTGTTTTGGGTACACTGATATTTCTGTACTTTCTGCTGCAGCCATGAAGCTGATGATTTATCTGATTTTTTTTCTGATACAGTGCAGAAAATCTTGGCTTATGCAAGGACAAGAAATATTTCTTCACTAACAAGAAAGCTACCTTCCCCTCCATAACATCTCTTCAAAATGGGATGGTAGAGCGTATATTCCTTTGATCAGCTTTGAATTTATGAGGAAAAAAAAAAACCAATAAATTAAATAATATTGAACTACACTTTCCCTTTGTGGGAAAAAATTCAGGATCTACCAAAATTCTAAACATTTGGGTTTTTTAGAAAAATAACAGTAATTATTCTTCTCCAAAAACCTGCAATTAATTAACTGATCAGCCCACACATTTAAGAAAATGTCTCTCTAACAAGAGACCTTGTTAGACCTTGATAGGTGCTCTCAACCCAAATGTGTTATAATAAATACTATTCCACAGAAATAAGAAATAATATTTATAGAGGCTATATGAGAATTTTGTTAATAGTAAGTCTTTAGTTAGGCAAGGCTTTTGGACAGGGACATATTTAGCCATGTATTTATTTGCTGTGCTGAATCTGGGTTTTTATTTGGCAGTTGAAATATTATCATCATTTTTAGAGCCCAGTATAAAACTCTTGTATATGTAATAAAACTCTTGTATATATAATAAAAACACACCGAGAATCTTTACTCAGGCTACTAAATACTACTACCATACACACATTCAGTAGCAAGAATAAATAATAATGCATCAAGAAAGCAAAAAAAAAGGCCCATAAGAGTACAATGTAAAACTAGACATGAAAATAAAATACAGTTTTATCCATTATTTCAATTGGAGAATCTCAGCTATTTTACCCTAAAGCATAAAATACTATCCATTTCAGCAGTCTGGGAAACAGAATAAAAGGAAGATCATCAGGTTACCTTCACAAAGATGGTAAATAAGGAGCCCTCTCATTTCCCAGCTCTCCTCATGTTATATCTAGTGTAGGACTAAAGCCCAGCTCCACAGAAGGAGGCTGTGCATGGTAAAAATAAATTCCCATATCTTCCACTTAACCATCTAACCTGTAATATGGAGTTGAGTGTTGCTGTGAATCAGGACATTCATGTCACCAAACTTCCCTTCTAATCTTGGGCTTGGCCTTTTAATAAATCCCCATCAACAAGAGCACTGGGTCTGGAGAGAAAGACCTGAGTTAGGTTCTCACATCTGGCTGAGTGGGTGAAACTTGTGCCTCCTCTTTCCGAGGAGAAATGATCTAACCACACATTGATCATCTGTGCTGTTTGGGGAGTCTTACTCTGCATGTCTCTCGCTCAAGCTGTCCTATCCTGAAGTTTAGAGCCGATTAGACAGTAAACCAGATGGTGCCTGACTTTTCAGCCCTGTGCTGAGGACATGCCCCGGACAAGGGGCATCCTGCAGTCTGCTTTTCTCTCTCTGAAACCATTCTGCTCCTAAGAGTCACTGTAGAGAAGATGGGCCCTACCCCACCATGGATAACATTTCCCAGCAGACAGACATCACTTGAGAAGCCCAGGTGGGTGTAGTGGTACCCTGCATCTTCCCCTGGTGCTGAGGTTGCCTCAAGCAGCAGCCTCATGTGCCCACAGAGCAATCAGGGTTTGGGCTTGGGAGTGCTTTTGTGATTGCAGTCAAGGAAGTCTCATTTTAAAGCTGTGTGCAGCTCTATTGGTTTCATTTTATTTACACTTTGTTCTCATTATCTGGGCAAGTTACTGTCCAATCAAAGCCAAAAAAAATAAATCCGGGAAGATAAGAGGCTGAATGAAACTTATGATCATTCATGTGCTCCTTTCATGGCAAGGCACATGTGAAGTAGGTGAGAGGACAAATGATAAGCACAGTGAAAGCTGAAATGGCAGCCTTGTTTTAATCTTCTGTAAGTTGCAATCTGTGCCATACAGTGTTTTTATTTTAAATGGTATTTATGTAGGAATCAATGTTCAATAATTAGAAATGTGCATTTGTAATTGTTATGACAAATTCTAATTTAAATATTTACCAGACAGATGAAAAGTGCTGTTTAAACTAACATAAATAATATTAAATTGTTTATATATGTATTATATAAAAATATAATTTTAATATATATTTATATAGTTATATTTACATAATAATATTAATATAAAATATAAATATTATATATAAGATATGTATTATTTTTATGTGTGCACAGTTCCAAGGACAATAAATAGGAAGAGCTGTTTTTTATAGGGGGTGTGTTTGTGTGTGTGTGTTTGTATTTGTGTGTAGCAGCATGATTAATTCCATAATGTGTCCAAAATGCTTGTAACTTAGCAGAGTCAAAGTAGATATATTCTCTCTCTTGCTTCCTCTCATCCTTGGTGTTCCCCTGGAGGACAACAAGAACACAAACCATAATTACATTAGTCCACCCAAGGGAAGCATACACCTTCAGCAAGTAATTCCTAGCCTTCCAAGTTATTTCAAGAGGAGAGTTTTGTATGCTGAGAAGCAGTGTGACTAAATGCTGATTTTTTCATAGTCCCTGGGGGCTAAATTTATCTCTCATTGAAGTCAATGGGAATCTTTCCACTGACATAAACAACAGTTGGATCAGGTCTTAGTACTTTCATTAGTGATCATTTTTTTATGTGTAAAGATATCAATGAAGTTCAGAAAGAGCCTGTAACTGACCTCAAACAAAATCTGGGATGCTTTTACAAGGTGGAAAGGATGGGGAGAAGGAGATGAAGGGCAGGATCTATGAATGAGTAGTTTTCTTGACACGAAATTAATAGGATTATAAAGGCACTTTGAGGAAATATAATTTACACTTGCCTGAGGGCAGTTAATATACCTGACCTATCATTTTGCTTGTCCAGTGAAACCAGTGAGTTTTCAAAGTTCAGTCTGGTTTAAGATGTGATTCTTCCATATGTGGATCTATTTTTCTTGTTGTTTATTACCTGGATATATCCAAAGAGAGAACAAATTTTAATTGCAGGTTATTGTGCTTGTCCAACTTCTCGGCTGGTGCACAAACCCATTTGATTTTAAAAAAGCCTTTAAAATCTTCAGCAAAAGGGAATTAAAGATATACTTTACTGGGCCAGTGTCAGGGCTGCCTCTTAGCTAGAGCGAAGGGATATTTGTTTAACTTGCACCTCTGCCCCACGCTTCTGAAACACTGCCTGCAACAATGACTGACAACGTTCTGGACCTTTAAATTAGTAAAGTTGTACTAAAATTCATGGTAACTTTGTGCACCAGAATCTGGTCCTGAAATGTATGTGTTGCACCCAGTGGTAGTTTTATTATCAGTGCCTCCATTAAAGGAGAAACAAAAAGGAATATGACAGAAAACAAAAGACAAATTTTAAATTACCCATTTAAATTTAGAAAGCTTCCAGGCAAACTGAGAAGGACCAATGGGACAAAAATTGCTGGGAAAAAAAGGAACAGAAAAAAGAGGGATGATGAAATCCAGGGATACAAAGAGGGAAAAGAGAGAAGTGAGAAGAGTAGAAACAAGGAAGTGGCAAAAGAAAAGGAGAAGCTGCTGTTTTAAAGAAATGGCAAAGGTAACTTACGGAAACAAAGCAAAAGAGAGTAGGGAATGGGATTTTAAAAAGAGAGAATAAATCAATGGTAAATGGATTTAGAGGGACTGTGATGGGAAAGGCAGTAAGGAAAGAATGGTAAGCAGAGGAGAGAAAAACAAAGAACAAAATAATTTTATCTTCAGTGTTAAGGAAAAAAAGCAGTTAAAACAGCACCTATTTCCCTCCACAAAACATGTATTCATTCATCTGCTCATCTGCTTGAGAGGCAGTAAATGTAAGAGAGTAAGTAGCAGGGTTTGCCACACAGTCTCAGTAAGAGTCAGTTCTCTAACCCTGTGGATTTTAACTCTCATTTTTGGACCTTTTAGGTCCATAGAGATCCAACTCTTCCAGAGTGAATTTTGTGTCTTGCTACTGTAGGAGGGGTTTTTTATTCACTTTTTGGAGAAACCCTTGGAAATAGCCCACAGATGCCCAAAGATACCCCAGACAGCTGCTGAAAAACTCTGGGCTGGGTGGAGATGGCTGATGCTACTTCTGCTGCTGATTGCTTCCATAGTTCAAGCAGTAGCAACCTACATGCTGGAAAAACTAGTCCCAAGTTTCAACCCTGGTGTTAGTCCAGTCAGATGGCAAAATTATCTCAAAATTAGTGCATGTTCTAGTGAGTAGGGGAGTCTTGCCACATAGGTGCAGACCTGAATGTATCACATAGCAAAAATTATAATGAAGGTTAATTACCATCACAGATGTAGAGAATAATATTTCAGGCAGAGTCAAAAATCCAGATTCTGTGCAAATTTTACCACATGATAATTCCAAATTATGGAAACCTATTTCTCTTATATGTGCTGTGCAGGGAAAGATTTGTCTTGTCAGGGTTACAGTAATTTCAAAACTTAATTCAAACCACAAAACACACAGAGAGGTGGGTTTTACTTATGTTATCATTACACATTTGATTTATTTATATCTCATTGTATTTTCCTCAGACTGAACAGGTTTAATGGAACTGTGTGACCAGAAACCAATGTAGGACCTGGATGGGACATGGAGATTTTAATTGTATTGCTCTGACTGATGTCCTGAGGTGGCATAAATGTTAGGACAGGAGAAAGCTTCTGCTGTGAGATTGGGAGTCTGTTCCTCTGTAGCTCTCTTTAGTAATGACACAGCCATTTTAATTTTAATCAAATATCCATAGTATATGAGGTAATGCCAAGGGATATGGAAGCAGGACTTGGTCAGAAAGAGGTAAAGGAGAGAATTCTTTTCTCCACACTGGAGACTCCTGGAGGGCTGCAAGGACCTCACTGTGGGGTGATATTCAGCCTGGTTTCTCTGTAGAGAGAAAAGAACCCAGTACACATCAGTCTGAGTGATGAGCTGCTGTACCTGGCTTAAGGGAAACAGAAGTTAAGAACATGGATGTTATCTCTGTTAAAAAAATGCTCTTTCAGGGGAACTGTCCCTGGCAGTTTGTGACAGAGGAGAGAAATGGATTGGAAAAGGACTGGTGAATGTTCAGGGGGAGGCAACTGAAAGATATTTTATAAGATGGAAAATTAAACTGGTAAGAACATCAGGGCATCTGGTGACTGTACTGGGTGTTACTTTAACTTCCTGATAGTACTAATTTTTATTTTTTAAATTTTTTTTTTTTTAAACTGGGGCATGATTCAATGCCTTTACTGAGATTAACTTAGCTTTTGTTTCAAAAGGGTTCTGGATAAAACCTATATGACACAGTGGAGCTGTGTTTATTTTTCATTGTGGTTTCATTTTCTTTTTTCACTGAAGGGTTTCAAGCCAGGACATGTTTCAGTGGCCTAATCTCAAACACGCACAGGAACAGTTTCTCTGTTTGTTTTGCAGGGAGGAGCTGGCTCACTTCAGGACAAGTTCAAGAATGAGCACAACTGGTTTGCTGTCAGATTTTGGTGCTGGCTGCAGCTCATGGGCAATAATGAGACCAGCATTGTGTAGCAAACAAGTAGATGTCAGTGACCATCCACAACTGGATAACAACTCTAGGCTTTCCAAGGTACTTCTACCCACATGGAAGGAGAGAACTGCTTTTTTTTCCATTATTCTCTAACACTGCTCTGCTTAGCTGAAAATACTCTGAATACATTCCCACTTCTGATACAGTTACCTAAATAAATAAGGACAGACAGTTGCTAAATTTCTGTCATAATTGCAGCAGACACCTGTTCTTAGCCACTAAAACCAATGTTGCTAACACATTTCCAGAGTGCTTAAAATTTTCCAACCAACTATCTTTTGGGAAGAAATTTTCCACATTTGGCTTCTGCTTGAGAGTATTTTATTTTTCTTCTAGGCTTGAAAAAAAAGTGCCAGCTGTCCTTGAGCACAGCATGAATTATAAAATTGTGCCTCTGAAGTAAAAAGAACTTCTTGGGCTGTACCAAGGTGAAATAAAAAGCTTTGCTTCAGAAGAGCAAGGTTTTTGCCTGGCATTATACTTGACACCAATTTACCTAGATTAATAAAAATGCAGCAATAACTATGTTTTGATAGAGCTAAGAATGATTTATCTATCGATGGGTGAAAAAGAAAAGCTTGCAGCTCACAGGAGCTGTAAATGGAGAGGTGCCAGGTAGGTCAGAGGAGTTCACTCCTGCCCTCACAAAGTGCACTTCTTTGTTTGCAGAGAACAGGGTGCGACTGCACCTTCCACAGGAGGGAAGCCAACGTCACTACTCTAGACTCCTTCCTTTCCCACCAGATCAGTATTTTTCTTTCAAGAGCAGGCAACTAAATGCAGAATAGGAGTCTTAATTTCAAAATTACCAGCAATCACTTGGACATTAAAAATCTAAAAGTTTACTACTCCTGTCTGTGTGGCAAATACTATCTATATCTATATCATCTATATCTATATCTATATCTATATATCTATATCTATATCTATATCTATATCTATATCTATATCTATATCTATATCTATATCTATATCTATATCTATATCTATATCTATATCTATATCTATATCTATATCTATACACACATATACATCCAGACAACCACATGCACACAGAAGGGAGATACAGAGGGACTTTCAAACTTCTACTAGAAATCTGTATCTTTGACAAAATGCTCCAAGTAATTAAAATATCCCAGAATATACACTTGAGACATACAACCTATTATCAAAACTGACATACTGAACATTATAAAATTAATCAACTATTTGGAGCACTTGATTAGGATATACATTCTATAGACAAAGATATACATATTATATTGGTTTAGTTACAATATTCTCAAGCATGAAATGTCCTGGTCTTTCCATGCCAAGTACAGAGACTTGAAGACTGGCTCAATAACATGTTTGCATGTATTATATATGAAATATTATTGTACTGGATAATCCCACACATCTGTCTTTCTAAACTTTCTGTGCCTCCCCTGGGTAAATATTTTCTTGGTGTTTTGTTGGGGCTTTTTTTAACATCTTATCTTCTAACAATTTGAAGGCTGTTAGAAGGTAATTTCTGTCTGTTAACAAATCAGAGGAAAAAAAAAAAAAGAACTAGACAAAAACCCCTTTACCACAGCCACAACCGTATTTCCCTCTCTGCTGTAGGAACTCCCTATTTTTTAATGAGATCATAAGGAAATAGCATGCTGCTGTGTTTTAAGAAATGTTTTAAAAAGTACCCTAACAAAAAACCAAACCAAAACAAACAAAAAAACCTCCAAAACTCCCAAGCAGTGTTATTTTTAGCTTTCTGTAATTTCATTAAACGGGTCGTTCCTCCTCAGAATAAAAAACGAAGCCTTCTCCTTTATGTGAAATGAACTTTTAGCTGTCATCTAAAGTAGTGGGGGGAGGAAGGGGGAGTATGGTAGGACCGGGGGGGGGAGGGACGACGACATAAAGAATTTTTTTCCTCTAGAGAAAGATCAAACTTCTCAGTCCTTTCGAAAAATACACAATTGCCACTTTTTTTTTTTCCCCCCCGTCGTGAGAGGCATTTTGATTTATTGTCAGAAGCAAAATGGCCCGGAGAAAAAAACTCTCGAAGTCTTAATACAAATAAATAAAGAGATGAATGAATATAAAGGAGAGTGGTGAAGTGGGAAGGAGAGGGGGTCTCTGGGGGTGCGGAGGGATGCTGTTCGGCTCGGCTCGCTCCGTGCCGTGCTCCGCCGTGCCGTGCCGAGCCGTGCCGTGCCGTGCCGGCGGGGAAGCCTTGCATCACCGCCACGGGCCCGCTTCCCTCCTCCCTCTCTTTCGGAGAGGCTATTAATAGCATGACATCAGCCAGGGACTCGCCGCCAGAGTAAATACCAGCGCTGCCCGCTCGGCTATAAAAGGGGGGTGATGCAACCCAGGCGAGCGGCAGAGGAGCGGGGAGCCGAGGGAGCTGCTCTCCCGCAGGAGGCGGCGGAGCAGCGCGGCCGGCAGCGCGGCGGGGCTGAGGAGCCCCTTCCCTCCTGCCCAGAGAGCGGCGGCGGCGGGAGGAAGGTAGGTGGGAGCGGGAGAGGAGCGACCGGGACTGTCCGTGCCGGCGGGACATGGGGCTGAGCTCCGGGGAAGCTGTCCCGCGGCGGAGGGATGGATGCCCGCCGGGGGACCCGCGGCACGCCGCCGGGAAAAGTTTCGCCGCCCCGAGCGAAGTCGGGAGCGGCGGTGCCGCCGCCGGCCGGGAGAGCCGGGAGAGCCCCGAGCTCCGCCGAGCTCCGCCGGAGCCACTCGCCCGCCCGGCGGCGCCGGCTCCGTGCCGGAGCTCGCATCTGGGGGAACCCCGCGGCCGGGCTGCCGCCAGATGTGAGCGGCGGGGGGAGCCCGCCCAGCCCCGGCTGTCCCCGGGCCGGCAGCGCCGCCGAGGGCACGGCACCGGCACCCCGGGAGCCGCGGGATGCCCGAGCGGAGCGGCCGCGCCCGGCGCTGGGGACAGCCGGCGGCGGCATCCGGGGACAGGGACACGGGGGAGCTGTGGCGGGACAGCCCAGGCGATGACAAACCCACACCGCTGCGCGTAGAGTTATCTCCGATATTCCCATAAACCGAGGGGAAACTTCTCGTGACAGCCGGGGATATTCACTTTCCTTTCTCTCAGTGTCTCGACGCGAAGTAGAACAGTTGCTAAACTGTTGCCTAAGCAAATCAGGCGTGACACAACAGCCAACTTCTTTCAGAGAACGAGTTTCCTGTTGGAAATCAATTTTCCTCCTACTAACAGCACTTGAGAAGTTGGAAGGCAGCAGAAAATGGTTCTAGAGCGATGTGGGATGTCAGAAAGCTTAAGGTCAACTAGCGTGCACAGAGGTTGTGAACTGTAATTGCTCTTAATGCTGTTAAGATTAACCTCAGCGGTTATCAGGGTTTATTGCATCAGCATCAGAGGAAAAGGAATTCGTATGAAGAAATAAAACCAAGAAATACGGTCAGCCGTCCCCTGTTAAGCAACAAAAAACTGAAAGTAGTCACTTCCAATACTCAAATTAAACGAGACTATCCTAGAATAATGGAAGTACACAGCTAAGAAGCATGTTCCGAGTTTAAAATCTTGGCTGATGAGATGTGAAAGCTCATTGTAGATGAAAAGAATCATCTGCAAAACAACAAACAAAAAGCAGGGGGAGAAAGAATGGAGTTGTTTGAACCTATCTGAATTGGGAGGGTACCATGAATAGTAAAACTGTTGAGAATTCCAAGAGCAAGGCTAAAGTAATGAAGCATTAACTCAGCCCGGGAACAAGCTGTGCCAGTAACAGTGCAGGGCTGAGAAGCGTTCAGCACCTCCAGTGGCAGTAACTCCAGAGCATGTGCGTGGTCTAGCAAAGTAAACAGAGATTGTATCAGAAGGGCCACGATGGAATCACGCTCTAAGGCTTGATACTCTTATTCCTACAGTTTCCCCAGCCTCCACAAACCCAGAGGAAATGAGGTAGTGCTCTGCATGGCTTATAGACAGAGGGACAATTTGTACAAAAATCAGGACGAGGAAGGGCAACTTGTTGCATTTTTTTAAAGTAGTAAAACCTAATTTTCCTATTTGTAAAACATTTCTAAAAACAGACTTGTTCCTCGGAAACTGCAAAGCATGTACCTTGTTGTTGTGGAAAGGGAGCGTATTGAGCTTACTGAGGAGCTCTGACATAGGGGTGATTATTTCTGTCATTTGTATGGTGGTGGCTCCTAACAATCCCAGAGCAGACTGGAAGCTGCCCTACCAGGCAGCCTTCAGGAGCCCCAGGCAAGAGCTGCAGGAAATCAAACCAGTGGCAAACAGCTCTGCAAAACAGGACTCAGCTCACAGCAGAAATCCTTACAGAAGCCTCAGCCCCCGGGCAGGCCTTCCCTCCCCAAAATTGTTGGAGCAATTAGAGGTGCATTTCAGGATGATTGGGAGGGCAGTGAGCTGCTTGGGCAGGAGAGCAGCAAGTTCCTGTGGTCAAGGACACTTTCTCCTGCTCTGGGCACTCGACCATTCCTCTTTTCCACACTTGTGACAGGTGGGTGAGAGGACATGAAGCCATTATAGTAGGGTTTTGTTAGTGTTTGTGGTACAAAACCACAAATAGCCAATTATAAATCCACAATTGACACGAATTTTCAGGCACATTCTTGGTTTCCTCTGGTGCTGCTGCTGACCTTAATTAAAAGTTTGCCTAAACTGAAAAATTATTCAATAAACCAGCAGAGCTTGAAAATTATTAGCCCAACTAATTATTTTAGAGGCTGGAAAAACAGTTTTATTGTTACTTTAAGAATCCTGGTTGGATTGAATTATACAGAATTAACTTTGTTGAATGAAGGCATCACTAGCATTCAAGGAGACTGAGTCGGTGAAAATAACTGAAATTTCTGCTGGCAGCGAGGGGTTCAGTGTCATCTGGAATTAGCCTGTTTAAATTAGTCAAATGGTTGAATGTTGGTAAATGGTAAATAATACTGGGAGGACTTCAGCTGGAAATTAATAGGGCCATTTCTGACTTGCTGGAAAAGAGTAACTGCTAGCTTTCTGAGATTATAGGATTAAACTGTATCAGTACTTTAAATGTGACTCATGAGCAGGGGCTTTCTGAAGAGAATTACATAAATTTCCCAAGGTCTTTCTGAATAACAAATTGTTCCAAATAATTTCCCCATTTTGAATAACTATGGGTGAAATCCTGGCCCCATTGAGGTCAACAGAAAAAGTCCTTTTGATTTCACTGCAGTCAGGATTTCACCCTGAGACTCTGGGGAGTGCTCAGCTCTTCTGTGGTGACTGAGTGAGGA
Source organism: Poecile atricapillus (assembly GCF_030490865.1). Taxonomy (NCBI): domain Eukaryota; kingdom Metazoa; phylum Chordata; class Aves; order Passeriformes; family Paridae; genus Poecile; species Poecile atricapillus. Next base: position 94,687,248 of record NC_081251.1, read on the forward strand.
AGAGGTGAGGAAGACTGCAGTTGGACCTAATATTTTGCAGCAGCAATTCACCCTCTGATTTTTCTGTTTACCTCACTAAGCAATGAACCAGGTTCTATTCTCATTTGTACCAGTGTGGATTTACAGTGTATTTTTAGATATCTGTAAGCAAATTCTGTCTTCTTGTCAAGGCACATGACCCCAAACATTTCTTGCTGGGTTCCAGAAGTAACGTACAGGGAACGGTGCAGTTCTGGGTTGACCACAGGGAAATTTAGTTTACCCATGCTGCTACCCCGAGGCAACTGTTTGCTTACCTGCACTAAGATAATTACAACTGACTTTTCTGTAATTATTGTGGGTCTAATCCAGAGCAGATAACACATACTGTAATTATCCATACAGTTATTAAAAAGAAACCCGAAACAACAACAACAGAAATCTACAAACCTAAGATAGCTGGAAAACCAACATAGTAAAATCCAATTTAACCCAAGTCACTTTATGAATAAGGGAAGTATTGCAATCTGTTTTCCTGTGGTTTTGCACCTTTTGTCCCTTGGACCACACATAAAAGGTGCTCAGTTTTCTTCCTGACCTCTTATCTCACCTCTGCTGGGTGAAAGATGGGCTGTGACTTGCAGGGATGTGTGCATCACCTAGCCCGCTGTGTTTGGATGACTGACTGCTGAGTTTTGTCTCTTTCTCCCTCAGTGGGGCCACCAGTTTTCACAAAGCACGTAGGGCCTCTTTCCCTCCAAAACTGGATAAAAAGAAAGATAAGAAGAATGACTAAAAAGAGAAAAGTAGAGAGCGCTGTTTGATAGGTTTGTTTTCTTCAGAAATCTATTAGAAATCAGGTTTCTCCATGGGTTTAGATTTGCATAATTCCCCTAAAGACTCTTCAATCACACTGTTTTATGTCAGCAGAAGATCCAGCCATAAATATTTAAGAATTTCAAACCTCTCGTAGAGGGCACATAAGGACAGTTTCGAATTTTACAAGAGCAAAGGAATGAAACAAACGGCTTCACATTTTTCATGAGTCAATCCCTCCAACTCAGCCTGTGCTGTGGAGACACAGAGCATGTAGAGACTTTTGCCTTTGTGCCAGCTCTTATCGTTAACTATTTTTCAGGAGTTTATAGCCAAACCTACAACTGTGTGTAAAACTGAGTGTGATAATTTTGTGACATCCTGTTGTGGTTAGCAAGTTTCAGCTTCTAGCAGAACTCATTGTAGAAGTGTAGCTGAGATCAAGGTCTGCTCTGTCCATTTGAAGCTGGAATTTGTGGTGATATAGCTCTGAAGATGAAGATATTCTTACTCTCCTTCTACGCTTTAAATAATAATATCTCTTATTTGCTTTCTGATTTTTGTTCTTATTTTCTTTCTCTTCCTATTCACTTGATTCTCATTTGCCACACACTACCAGTTTAAAATTTAGCACTATCCATACTTGCACACGATTTTTTAAATATTATGTTTCAGAAAGACCTAGAAATTGTATCATGTGTTGATACTATTCTTACTTTTAAATACTAACTTTGACTTAACATAAAGTTGAAGTTTTTTTGAGTGTCCAAATTCTTAACTGCTTGTCTCTGTTGAGAGATTGGGGTAGACTAGGAATGGGGACTGAAGCAGTGTGAGAACTACAGTATTATTCACAGTATGAAATATATCTCTGAGAGATATTATTTCCCTTTCTAAAGTTGTTGAAACACTATCAATATTATCTCTTTTTATCTTTCAGCAAAATGATGGTCCAACACTCAGGCCAAGTATCTGCATTAGAAGTCAGCGCCTCCGCAATTGTTCCCACTTTGTCCCCTGCAGGGTCACTGGGGTTTGATGATTTCACAAATTTAACCCCCCTGGTGAAGGAGGAACTGAGATTTGCCATTCAGAACAAGCGTCAGTTCCACAGGATGTCTTCCACTTTGGACACAGTGACTGTCTCTGAAAGGCCAGTTGAAACATCAATGCTGAAAACAGAGGTAGGGCTCTTTAAACAGAATTTTTGTGTGAAGGATTAACTCTCTAACAAAGTTTTGCCACAAGATAAGTAATTGTATTAACTATAGGCAACCCTCTGTACCGTACTTGTTTCCTTTTAAGCCAGCTGCTTGCCTCTCTGTTGAGTGCTTCGTGCAAACCCTCTAGTATTTCTCGTAGTTGGATATTTTACTTTCAGTCATGGACTACAGACAATGTTTTACATGTTCTAATCACAAAGTGATTGGAACAAGTGCTGGTTTCCCTGCTCAGTGGTGGTTGAAGTTGGAAAAAGTCACTGCTGAAGTTTCCCTGAGGACAGACCAGCAGAACCTGTGGGGGTTAAGACATGGACCTGCTATGTCCACACTATATTTTCACTTAAAGATGATACTATCCATGAAAAGCATTACTCTTTGAAAGTGGAGAAATAGCTTTGCTTAAGGAAAGAGCTACACCTTGGTCTGAGCCTCCACAGGAAACAGAGGGAAGTGTTTTAGTATTCCCTTTTTGGTGCTGCCTTTAATTCACTCACTTCTCACTGCCTCACTCATGACACATCCTCTACTCTGTTCCCTGTGCCCCTCCTCCTTTTTCTCCCTGGGAAATGGAGGAGAGATGGAGGTGGGGGAGCCTGGGGATACATTCCGTAAGTTTTTTGAGTACCACTGATTTTATATGTGCCGTCATATAGATTACATACAACCCTGCTCCAGTCAGGTTTTTATTGACAATTCTAATGAAGTTCCTACCCTTCTACTGTATGGCAAACAAGGTCATAATCATATTTTTATGTAACTCATGATGTGAGCACTGAGAGCCCTCTCCACGTTGATTTTTAAAATTCAGAAGTTATCAAAATACAAGTCTCCTGTTTACAACATTTTATGGATTGTGTGTATCTGTTTTTGTGGGACAGTTTTCTCCTGAAGAGGATGAAAGAAAAAAGAGAAGAAGGGAAAGGAATAAAATTGCTGCAGCAAAGTGCCGAAATAAAAAGAAGGAAAAAACAGAATGTTTGCAAAAAGTAAGTGACTGGCTTGAATTGTTCTTAATCTGTCATCCTGCCAGGATCCAAACAGATAGCATAGGGTTCTGTTATAGTAGGAAATCAGAAAGATGTCACCCAAAACACTGTAAACTCTTAAAAACATTAGTTATGAAAAATAAACCTGCCATATATTAAATCCAAACCTGGTTGAAACTGGCATAAAATGAAAGCATGGTAGGAGTGAAAAGAGATTACTGTTTCAGTGACCAATCTCTTCTATGGTGATAATGTTAATTAGAATGTGTACAGTGAACACGAAGTAAAATCATTTTTCATATGATTTCATACTGTGGAGAGCCTGCAAGCACCTACAAGTAATTTCTGACTTCTTTATGAACAGAGTGGTGTGGAAACTTGAATGTCCTAGAAGCCCAGTCACATATTCATCTCCAGTTCTGTGATATAAAACTCTATTTCAGTAGCAGCAGGCCTGTATATTCCTCTCTCTAGGGGCAGGGAAAAAAAGCTATGTTTGTACTTTGCTAGCTTAACATGGATTTACAGATAAGTAACCTGATGCTCCAGGGAGTTAAGAAGCAGTGTCAATAATTTTGGGTCAGTTTTTGACCCAAAAAGCTCAGAATAATTTTGCAGAAGATAGCAATAATGCTTTGGGTATCTGTCACCATAAGTGAATACAAGTTTGAATTTCACTTTTCAACTTCCATTATGTTCTCTAGAGGCCAAAGGAGGTAACCCTCAGTCTGGTTCTCAGGCCATTACTGACTGGGGAATGTACAGTTTCATCATTACAGCACACTAGGTACATGTGATTCCTTTCCCTGCCAGCCATACTCTTTCCCACCAATAAAAGACCACAACTACAAGAAAAAAACCAGCAATTCTCTACTTGAACTTCTCAGTGTAAAAGTTGTGTCTGTGCTTTGTGCTAGGAATCAGAGAAGCTGGAAACGATCAATGCGGAGTTGAAAGCCCAGATTGAGGAGCTGAAGAACGAGAAGCAGCATTTGATATACATGCTAAATCTGCACAGGCCCACATGTATAGTGCGTGCACAGAACGGAAGGACACCTGAAGATGAAAGAAATCTTTTTATTCAACAGATCAAAGAAGGCACGTTACAAGGTTAAGTGATACGGCAAACATGGAAATATTTATAATGTTTTTAACAGCTACCAGAATCCATGGGGGAGTCTGGCATAATGTGTAGGATTCTATTAGTCAAGAGCCTTTAGGAAGGGCAGATTGCTTTCACAAGTGGAAAGAATCATTTTGGCTTGACAGCGATTCTTGCCCTTGGAAGATCTGGTCTCAATCAAATCGAAGAGCCTTCTGCCTCAAATGTAGGGTTTGCACCTGTCATACTTGCTGTTCCTAGGAGCTACAGACAACAGCTTCCGAGTTTTAGCTCTCTGCTAGTATACAGTATCTGCACTCACGAGGTTTGTGCTAGAACACTATGATTTCCAGCGATGCACGTGGTACAGACAGCTGTGCTGGATGGACACTACTCTTTCTTGTTGCTGGTAGGGAAAGAAGACTGAGTATTTTTGAATTTCCAGGAGGATGGTTTCTTGCAGAATGTACTGATGTGTAATGTTGCATTCTAACCTAACACACACACACACAAAAACCCCCTGTCGTTCCAACTAAGCTTTGTCGTTTTTTTCCAGAATGCTCTTGTGGGGTTTTTCTGTGACTCATCTCAGTGACTGAATTTGAAGGGTCTAGTAAGTGTGATAAAGAAATGTTTCTTGCAAAACATCTATGTAGCCTAGCTTGTATTTTATGAGCTATCACCCCAGATACTACCCCTTGGGGATTACAATCTTTCCTTGAATTGCTGAAGAGCAGCTTGTACCGTCACTTATTGACTTGGTGAATTAAGCCCACTGAATTGGAAAGAGGAAACTAACTGTGCTGGGGTACTGATAGAGGTTTTGCTCAAGTAAGGAACTGCAGGAGTGAATCCCAGACTCCTGAACCTCGAAAAAGATAAATGTTTTTAAAATTCATCTAGGATCTAATCCTACAAGCCTTAATTTGTGCTATTACCGCTCAGTCACAGAAGATGTTCCATGGATTTCAGTGGGTCTGCTCATGCAGATAGCTCTTACAGGCATAAGAGTTTGACAAAGTTTTTCCATCCTGGTCAGGATTACTTCCTTTTGCCAGGTGGCTCAGAGGGAAAAATTATGATTGTAGCTACTTTTGTTTTATATTTGAGTGGCAACCACAGCCGATCAAAAGTGTTACTTAGAATCTAAAAGAGGCAAGAGTTTTGATGTAGTGAATAATTGTTTAATTTTTTATTAAATACTAACCTTGGATGTTTTTGAACTGGTAGAAGAGCTGCTGGACAAAACTGTTGGAGTTATGAGTGTTGAAATTCTGATGTTTCTGTGAAATTCTCAGATTGTTTATTTCTATAAAATATACCCTTACAATTTTTTGTAAAAGAAAATACTATCCTTATTTATCACTAATATCATAATGAGTAGAACTAATAAATACTGCGAGCAAGATAAAACTGAAAACACAAGTGTTGCGCTGTCTTTTTACTTTTATCTCTTGGTGTTTAATATTATATATTCCTAAACTTCACCAGTTGTATTTGAGACACCACTATTAAAATTGCTTATCCTTCATCTTTTTTGAAGATGAGGTGAGTGTCTTGAATGATTGGGTGCAGATATTGTACCTTCCAAAATTCTGTATCTCCATCAGTGGTGTCTGACTGTTCAATGTCACAATTTAAACAAAGCAGAATACAAGTGGAGCTTACAGTGCATAATATTTTACACCAGTCCGCAGTGTTGAAATTTTGTGTTTGTTCTAAAGGCTAAACTTGAAGATACCTCAGCCATGAGCTTCTTACCCTGCAAGTCTTGCATGAGTCCATCACATATTGTACCTGATCCCCATATGATTGTTATATTCTGCAACAGAACTACTTAGTACCATTTCCTGAGATCTGGATATATTGTAATGTCCTATATCACATGTTAAAGATATGTACTTCATGTATCTGAAAAGTAAATGTAGCACAGAGATGACATTCTAGGTCCAATTCTGTCTTAAGAATCCATGATCTTTCTGTATATTGGAAGGAGGTTCTATTGACTTCAGTGAGAATTTTTTTCCTGCTTTGTAAGCAGAGTTTGGAGCCTCTGTGGCAACTTCTCTTGCTTAAAGGGCAAGTTCTACGTGTAATTGGGCCAGCTGTTTACCAGACAATAGATATACATGGAGTGTGTACAGTAAACTTGTCAAACAATGTTCATTATTTGACTCCTGTAATGTGGAAATACAAAACCAAGGCATCACCCCGGTATCGTACACCTTGGCTTTGCTTTTTGCCTCTCCAATACCAGCAGACAAGGCTGTTTGTCTCATATTTGGTTATAAAGTGTTACCACAGGGACTGTAATGACAGAATTCATGTGTCTCCCTTAGGGGATTTGTATGGTTGCTTTTAACCATATTACCGGTGACGCAGGCGTCATGCTTTTGTTGCTTGATCTTATTTACTCGGCATGCCAAATGTTAATATGGTACCACTACTCTTGTCAGAAGATAATCTATTTTTATTTCTTTACATGTGCAGTCATAGCTGCTCTGTATTGCTTTTGTATGTGTGTGTGTGTGTGTGTGTGTGTGTGTGTGTGTGTGTGTGTGTTTGTGCGTGCTGCTCTGGAAATGATGGTACTCAGGGTCACTTGACTGTGCCCAGGAAAAGAGTGTTTAAACAGCTACACAGAAATGGTATGTTGCATGAGTTTTCTCAAAGTATACTTTATTCAGGAGAACCTAAAAATGCATTAAAAAGCAGTTTTTTTTCTATTCTCAAGTTTGTTTTGATACTTTAATAAAAAAGAATTAATATATATTTATTTACGTGTCATTTAATTCATTCTACGTGTCAAAGTCCAAGAGCAACTTCATTCTCTTAAAACAACACTGAGCTATTAAAAAGCAAAGATTCTTTACCGGTTTGTAACAATAAGCATCTTATAAAGTGAAACTGGTACTGTTCACTGCTTCTCAAGGTATAAACAAAATTTTGTTATTGCAAGGTTGATTGTGAATTCCAGGCTAACTTCTTCTTTGTGGCCTAGAGCTTAGATTAAAGGACTGGAAAATAGAACTCCTAAACCTTTCCTAACCTTGCAACCAACCAGCTGATAGTTATTTCAACTTTCTGATTCTCTAATGAGTTTAATGCTTTTGCTACTGTGAAGCCTTAATATTTCTAGATTGCTTTCTGTAATTACATGGAAGATACTAAGGAAGTATGGCACGATTAGGGCTTTGGTTTTTTTTTCCTCTGTGTCTGTGTATTGGTGTGTCTGGGGAGAAACATGAGGAAAGATGAACAAAATGTTCCTTCCTGCTTTTCCAAAACTGAGTATCTACACACCCAGACAGAAGTCGCTGTGTTTTGACAGCCGGTGATGTGGACAAAAACTTTTGGCTTCATTCCATTGCAAGCAGTCATAACTTGTAATACAGAGGCCAGATAGAAGGCCAGGAGCTCCAGGGATCAGGAAATCCATTGCTCTGTTGCAAAATCCAGTTAAAAATATCATCTGAAGGAAGATCTAGGCTACTCTGAGCTTGGCAATGTTGAATGCTTAATTTCCTTACTGGTCCATCCATTTACAGTTGTGCAGTCCCCATAAGTATATTTGCCCTTTCATGCATTCTCCTCTAGCTGCTATCAAACTTTGCTTTTGAATACCCATTTCAACACTAAATTGGCAAACTTAAAAATCATCTGCCTGGCCTGGTTTAGAAAACCTTATCAACAAAACTGGGGCTATGATTTCCTGCACTGGTATTTTATAATTTTTTTCTTTTTTTTTTTTTTTTTTTTTCAATGGTATGAGTTGAAACCACGAAACAAGCATTGGTCTCTGACATATTCCTAATAGCTTGGTTGGCATTCCTTGAGCAATACATGCCATACCTTCTCCTCAGGTCTTGTTCTAGATGCTAAATCTCTGTTTCCAGGCCCCTGTAGACCTCAAAGCATGCTGGGCTTTACACTGTACTTTGACAAGGAGCATCTTCTATTTCTTTTCTATCTCTTTCCCTGACATAAATGAATAAATAGCAATATTAGAGGTAGGTAGAGATTGATTTATACAAGGCTGGAAATGTTTAATGAAACTGAACGGCAACGAATTTAAATTTGCAATAACTTTTCTACCTGGGCTCATTAGCATTTGAAGTTATTGATTTAAGGGATGGTTTTGCTAAAGAAACTGGATGATTTATGAGTAATGAAAATAAAAGCATACGATTGTTTGTCACGAGCAAAAGAGTTTTGAAAATAAAATCTGCTTTGTCTTAGGAGACTCTCAAATCCAGGATGATGACTGTATCTCACATCCATTTTCCTTGGTGGTTTTGGTTTCCCCGCCTCTTCCCCTCCAGCACAGTTCTGGTCTAGGTGCGAGTCTCATTCACACTGGCCATCTCCAGGTTTCCATGTTTGCCCAGTGCCCCCAGCTGGAGACACGGAGAATCATCCCGGGATTAATGCGCAATAATATTAATTAACATAATTACTTTCTAACAGTCTCCATTAGTTTGTAATTACACCAATAGAATATTTTCATTTCTATAACAGAGGTCATTCCTTTTTAAGTATAGTTAAGATAATGAGTGACAATATTTTTTAAGAATCCTATTGTTTAAAGTTCATTTCCTTAATGGACACTCTGAGTCAGAATGGCTGACTCTAGGGATAAAAATAGTTATTTGTTAATTTTCAGTGCTATTAGATCTTCAAAGCCATCACAGTAAAAAAGAGAATTCACTGGAATCTATTCTTAATACAGCATCAGTTACGGCTGCAAATATTTACTATTGCTGACAGTGATCCATTAACCAAAAAAAACTCCAGCCTAATGATTTTCAGACCCCAATGTAAGTGTACTAGAGCTGACACTCAGAAAAAATTATTAGATCTATGAAACAAATAAATAAAAAATGGGAACAAACTAAGAGAGTTAAAGCTGAAGTACTTTTCCTCCTTTGATAATTTAGAATCTTTATATTTGTAGACTCCACCGAAATAAATGGTGCATGACCGTGCCCACTTAGTGGGAATGCCCACGCAGCAAATAGCAGTGTGGAATAGCAATATTTTATATAAGCTAGCTCAGTGCTGGGAACACCCCAGCGATGACAGGAAGAATCTGAGCACAGGCTGATTGGTGCCAGCCGGAGGATGAGCTCTCCGTGCAGCCGGAGCTCGGGCTGCTGCCGGCATCTGAGGTGGCTCATCCAGAGCCAGCTCGGGTCTCGTTCTGTTCCCCAGGTTAGCACGGCACGTAGCTGCCTGCATTCCAGCTAAGCAGCTCCACCAGCTCACTCCAAGGGCCCACCCAGCCCACTTCTCTTCCTGCAGCTCTGATCAAAAGCAGCTGTCCAAGGAAGAATAAGAACAGGGCGAGTATGCCTCCCCTGGGTGCTTTCCCACACCAACTATTTTCAGCCGGTGAGTCACACAGGCTTTCCATGAATTCTTTAGGTAGTACCCTTCCGCAAATCTTTCTGTCAAATGTTTTGACCAGCTTCTCATCCACAGTACCAGCATCTGCAGTAACTTCTGGCAGCAAGTTCCATAGAGCTATCGCCACTTAGAAGAAAACAGTTCCTTTTGTTTGACCCTGTTCCCAGTGACTCTACTTGTCCTAGCCTAAGCAGTCTTTTCTTTTTTCTTTTTTGTTTCTTAAATTTTATTTTGGCAGCCATTTTACATCTTTGATTATTCTTCTTACCCAGTTTTTCCTGGGAAAATTGTGGCTTTTCGTAAGATAAGAGAAACCCTTTCCCTAGCCATTTCCTCACCCTTTAACATGAAAGAACTGTAACTCCATGCAGTATTCAAGTTGTGGTCAAGCCATGGATTGATTCAGAAGGATCTTGATGTTCACTGTCTCTTTCCTAAGAGCTCCAGAAATTAGGTTTGCAGTTTTGATGAATGACCAGCATTAAGTCTCACACAATTCAACAATCTACCATAATCCCAAGAACTCCTTCCTTAGTAACAATGATAAATTCATGCCCAACTCTTCATATATGATGCTCTTCATATATGATGCTAGGACTGACTTTTCCTAAATTACCTCATGTTTAATTACACTGAGTTTTATCTGCCAGTTTAATTCCCAAAATGTAAATATAAAGTCTTCCTTCCAGTCTTCTGAAACTGCCTTTCTCCTGTCTGTCCTGAGTAAAGTTGTACCATTATCAACCTTCCTGCTACATTACTCACACTCTTACCAGACCATTTATGAAAGTGTTGAGCTGTGCTGGTCCCAGTAAATTTTCCTGTGGAACATCACTGGGTAACCTGCCCTGCATGGGAGATTCATAGCTTATTTTTTACTCTTGTTTCTACCTTTTAATCACAGATATGCATTTTTTCTAGTCATAACTATTCCATTTCTTGAAATAATTATTTGTTGAGTGAGTTTACTGAAGCCTCTTTAGAGGTGTGATAAAATGCACCTCCTGAATCTCCCTGATCCACATATCTGCTTCCAACCCTATCCAAGGACTCCAGATGTGCCTGTAAGCCTGAATTAAATTTTATAAAATCCATTCTGACTCTCTACAAGTATTTATCTAAGTACTTACTAATTGATAGTTCCTTTATCTTAATTCCCATTAACTTGCCTGTTCAGATTACAGGCGTTACTGTTCCTTGGGTTCTGCTGGAACTTTTCATAAAGTTTGGTGGCATATTTGCCGCATGCAGTCCTCGGATATCGATAAAGATTAAGCCAGAGTGACAGCGAGAGTGTTGTGCATTTTTATATTTTTAGTATTTCAGCAATTTTCTTTTTCCATTTTGTTTGAGCCTTTTACTGGAAACTCGCTCAGTTAGTGCTGATTCCTCTCAAAAAGTCAACCTATAGTGACTTCAGTTTCAGACAGATCCTCTGCTTGTTTTCTTCCCTTTGCTCTGTCCTGGAGAGGGTTCTGGCTGGGGAATGCTCTCTATTTATTCAACTTCTCAGCCCTCTGAGTGTTCCCTTTGTACCCTGATCATCAGCTCTCACTAGACTTTCTAGCAGGTTAATTATTACTAATACATCTGAAGGGTGATTTAGTGTTCTTTTCAGTTCCTTTAGTTGCTCTCTTCCCCCAGCATCCTTCTGACAGGCTTCTGCCCTAAGTGCCATGTCCTGAATGTCCCTGCAGTGGGGTATTCATCACCCTCAATCTCATTTGGAGCTTTTAGAGTCTGTCAGCTACTGCAAGCTTTTTTGTAGCATTAGAGTCATTACACATCTAATTATCAGATTTTAATTCCTGCCATGCTGTGTGACTCAAACATACAAACTACCCAATCCCTCTGTTCCTCCATCTGAAAGACAGGGATAATAACCAACACCATTCTTTCTACCTTTTCTTCATCCCAAGGAAAATAAAATCCTTTACTTTTGAAGGCTGGGTCTTTTGAATAAACCTTATGAAGATTCACAAATTGTGTTAAGTCACTAGAAAGCTCCTGAGCAGAAGAGTAAATTTTATAGCCATGTGATTACTTACAGTCAAGTGACACCATCCAAAACACCAGTAATTAATGGTTCTCTACCCAACCCCAGGAAAACTTAGTGTTTTGGGGTCTTTCGGTTAGTGGGGAGCGGGGAGGATATTTGTTTCCTATTATTCTTTTTTGTACATTTGTTTGTTTGAGTTTGGGAATTTGGGTGGATTTGGGTTTTTTTGTTTTCGTGTTTTACATTTCCTGTCTTTAACAGTAATATCAACACCACAAGTGTAAAGAATCTATGAATCAAATATGCATTAAAAGATAAAAGAATCTTCTGTATAAAACAAATAGGACATCAGTTACTCAGGTTACAGTACAGTTACAGGCTATTTTGTAACCTTAGTGGAAAATGTACATTTGGCCAATTTTCCTGGCTCCAAAGGATTTATTTTACAGGCAGAATTGCCTATGTATAGAACTAAAAGAGTTCAGTCAGAGTTCTCCTGGACACCCAGAAGACACTTTTCTGTGAGGGAAGAGCCCATGTGCCTCAGGTGCTGTTATCCAAACCACTACCACAGTCCAGACTCTCAATCCATTGACAATTGCTTGGTTGAGAGGTGAGATGAGAAGAGGAATTAGCTGGAAACAAGTAAATGTACAATAATCCCTTGGCTTAATGAAGTGCAGCTACCTTTCGTTGGCCATAACCAGGGATCCTTTCTCAGCTGGTTTGGAGAAGCACAGTCCTCTGGTGCTGGCATGGTGAGAACTTCTTATTTTATTCTACTACAACCATCGAAACTGGATCGCACAGGGCCTGTAACTCCCACGTTCGTAGCTAACCCCCATGGGTTTATAACACATTCTCCAAGCCCCACACAGGATGGTGTGAGATCCTCATTCCTCACAACTGTAGAAAAAGACTTAGAAAAATTACTTGTGCATACTAATTTCAGAAGCCAACAGAAAATAAAATAAATTTAGTGTATTGGACTGTTCGCATTTCATGTTTACAATCAAATGTTCTGCTTTGTCTGTTTGTGCATGGGTGTTTGTTGGTGTCTTTGTTTGAATGTCTGAGCTTGGTCACACCACATTTCCCTGTTAGCAGTAAAACTATCTATGGGCAGAGGAAAGGGTGGTTAGAGAAGCCAGACATCTGTGCTAATTCTGAAGGGTTTACCAATATTGGGTATTGGTTCAAAGAAAATCCTTAAAATTAGTAACAAAAGGAAGGAGAGATTAATTTAAAAAAAATGTAACCACGTTTCAAATAACACCATGCTTCTCTGCATCTAGCAGAAAGCACCAAGAAGCACTCTGGTTTTTTGTTGTTACTTTTCTCTTAGTTTCTTCAAAGCATTTTTTCCCTCTTGCCCTCTGTGCACTGACACTTCCCGTCTTTCTAGGAGTCGATATTCAAATGAACAGAATGTTACAAAACTGGTTTATAGCACACAGCAAAACAGTTCCCTTAAAGAGAACGGAAACTATTCTACAGGAAGCTAAAGCAAGTATTAAATTGCACAAACACTTATTCTGAAGGAGGAAATGCTACCAAAATCTGGCCACACAAACCTAGTTCAACGTCCATGGACAGCAATAAGTGCATCAGAGAAGAAGGACACAGAGCATAGACAGAGGACCATTTTCTATCTCTTCCCAAAAATATTGTGCCATCATTTAAAGTCATTTAGAGGTCGGTGTATTTTTCCCAGGTACTTTAAGATGCATTTCATTGCCTCATTATTCAAATTGCCTGCATAGTCCCCCACCAAGATTCAGAATTGTTGTTTAACAACTTCCTAAAGCACAGGAAAGATCACTCTGGACACCACTTGCTCAGAAACAGCAATGCAAATATGGGAGATGGATTTCCTCTGAAAGCCAACCTTTCACAAGCAAAAGCAGAAAAAATCAAAGAAATTAAATTCTTTCACAACGGACCCCTTCACTCTAAATATTCAGACACTGAACACACTGTAGGATCCAATTCTCTTTGCCAAGCCTCTAGTTCTGCTGCTCACAGACATTTAATCAGTGTTGTAGCTGCTGAGAGCCTATCCAGTTATGTCTGGCATTCCAGACTGCTCCTTAAGTAGTAAAGCATTAATCTACTACTCCTGTGCACGCACATGGATGAAGGATATGAATGCAGGGGATGGACAAGACATCCTACCAAAATAAACCTGCCAGAGCTGATAAAAAACCTTGAGTTTTAAAGAGAGATTTTGATACCCACAGCCTCTACACTAGCATGTGCCACCCATGTAGTCATTGTGGAAAAACCACTAGAGTTTGAGTTCTTTAAGAAAGCCTTCTAAATAAGCACACAGCTCCCATGGCACAGCTCCATGCCCCTCCCAGGAAGTGTTCATGGCCAGGCTGGCCAAGCCCTCCAGGAACCTGGTCTAGTGGAAGGTATCCCTGTCCATGTCAGGGGGACTGGAACTCGGTGGTCTCAAATGTCCCTTCCAATCCACACCATTCCATGGCTTCATGAAATGTGTGTGTGGTCAAAATAAAAGCCCATTTAGATCCTGATGGTCAGACAGGCAGGCAGATTCCCACTCAGAGCACATTCCTAGAGCTACGGGGTGTGTGCAACCACACAGAATAAAAACGCAAGTGATGAATCCTGATGTTTGTGCATGGGCAGAAACAGAATAGAAATTTGGGGTTAGGCAGCAGACAGCTGGAATTATGGCTTAAATCCTTTTGGGGATTTAAGTGCCACTAAGGTGCTTTAGTGCTTGGACTAAAATTCAAGAACTAAAGAGTATTTCTAAGTATGGATAAGCGTATGCATTAGTAAGGGAACAGAAGTTAATGCCCAGTTTCCTTTAAAATGAATTTTGTGTAAAACACTTGGTTAATGTTTTTACATCACCCTAGTAACATGATCAACATTACCATAGAAGCATCTTATATGGAAAGACAGATCACGCTAACCTCATGAAAAGGTAATTCTACTTCTATGACTCATGGCCATAAATCCACACTTGTGGAGTGAAATGGACAGACACCAACCATCCTGAGTTCCCAATGATGTCAGGTTAGTTGGCTATTCAGTATATGTAAATTTGAAAAAAAAAAAACAGCAAAAACCAACCAAAAACAAACCCACAGTACATGTCATACTAAAATTTATAACCCTCCAAAGTTCAGCCTGTTCTGAGCAATTAACACAAAATTACTGCCAGAGCTGTGATATATTAGAATAAATAACTCTTTAAAGAGATGCAGATGTTAAATGTGTATGTGCCTTGGAGAGTCATGTTAAACATTTAAAAATAACCTCAGTGATTATTGGTGTGTTTAGATTTTATAAGATCTAGGGCTGGCAGAGGACTCTGTGGTTCTTGTTCCATACCACACCACATGTGTGATCTGGATTAAATTTCAGAAGGAGGTCTCTTTTTGTCCGTTCCAGACTTCTACTTAGTAAGAGTGCAGCGAGCTAAATTCAGAAGCAGGGTAGGAATATTCATCTCCAAAAACTGCACGGGTCACATTTAACAGTGACTAAATAGTGGTACAAACTACAATGCTTGTGTCCAAGATGTGTAAAACATCGACTTCAGTGGTTATTCTTCAGAGTATGTAAGATGAGAATCAACTTAAGACAACAAACTGTTCACAGATAGGCACTGAGCAGAGTGACCTGCACAAATTTAACATGTACAGGCCTACGAAATGAATACAGTATTATCTGCCTGGTGACAAAGAGCAATGATATTGTGATATCAAATAGCAAGCATTGTGATAGTGGGCTGGAAGTTTTTCCTTTCAAACTCTCTATTATACACACACACACACACACACACACACACACACACACACACACACACACACATATATATACACACATATACCCTCCTTGGCAGGAAAACTACAGTTTGAAGCTGAAAAACAAATTCTGTCTCATCCCAACAGTGTCACATACACTGTTCTGGCAGAGAAAGCTGAAGGCCAAGAGGGAAATAAAACATTTCTTTTGTACTCTGTCTTTCCGGATAAGCAGAACTTGGAAGAATTACAGTAAAGGGTAAGAGAAATTAGAAAACTACAGTTTTCCCTCTCTGGCTCTTTTTCAGCCCTAGCTTTATGGTAGCCTCCCCTTCTACTCTGGGCCCCTACCTCCCTACTCAAAACATAAACCACCAGCACATCTATCAACCAATTATCTTTCCTGCAGCTCCCAAGACTCGCAGCTCAGCCTAGTGTGTAACCAGTTCCTCCAAACTCAGTCACATTTCCCAGTGGTGCTGCCCTCAGCACGTGCTCCACAGGTTCCACAGGAAGGCTGAGTTTATGGTTACCAGTAATTACTGAAAAAGCACCTAACATCCAGCCTGTGGTGTGACATGGATAACTAACAGAAGAGTTTAAGATTTAACAGTTCTCCCCAAAAAAATATAGGTTATCTTTCCTCATTTCTTCCTCTTAAGCATCTCCAGTACACTTGTTTGCATGTTTGTTGAGAGCTGAATTAGTTGCAGTTATTGCATTCTATCACATGTTCCTCTTTTAGCAATAATTTACACACAATGAGAAATTTACACCACGATATAAGTCATTGTTAAGCTTGTCTCAGTCTTCATTGTAATAAACACTACTCAGAAACCACACATAAATTTGTTGCTTTCTTATGCCGCCAAACAGCAGAGAAATACAAAGTAATGGGCCATTCTTTGAAATGCTAAAATCCTGTATAGAAAAAGCCAGACATGGTACAGAGTTGCTTCAATTCCTGATTTATGGGTGGGGAGCAAAGAGTTCAGTCACAAGGTTGTTTTCCCATTTTAAATGGACAGGAAGCCCAGCCCATGAAGCTTGTTGGGAGATCTGTAGTATTCCACACATTCTCATTCAGTAGAACATTTCAGAACTGAGAGCAAAAGATGTTTTATGTACGAAGAAAAGGGACTCTTAAAAGAAGGTAATTAGCAAAAGAGTCTATTTCAAACTTCTGGCACTAAAAACCTATTACTACTGTTTTACAATACCAGTTTTAGTTTTCAGTAAACTCTGTCATGTAAGTGTTCCCACTGGACACGAGTGGACAAACCCCTGCGGCAAGGCTTCACCAGGAGCAAGCAGCCCATTGAGCTCAAGCTCAGTGTCTTAAGCCTTGGAAAAGACAGAAAGCTCCCTATTACCTCATCTTTCATCAACCTGCTAAGAAACAAACCAAACCAAAGTTTTGCCCTTCAGCCTTTCAAAAAAATTCTGATCAATCTGGGCTTTAACTGGAGCATCTGTGGTTTAGTTAACCTCCCAGAAGAAGGTGTCATTTTCTTGCTAGTATGTATCTGATCCTGTCTCTTGACTGTAAGTTTTTAGATGGTTACACACAGCTAGAGAGCCTAAATCATAGATTTTGATCAGTAAATGGTTCATAGGATCAAAGAATGGTTTGGATTGGAAGGGACTTTCAAGATCATCTAGTTCCAACCCCTGTGCCCTGGGCAGGGGCACTTCCCACCAGACCAGGTTGCTCAGAGCCTCATCCAGCCTGAACAGTTCCAGGGATGGGAAATGTTCCATCCACAGCTTCTCTGGGCAACCTATTCCAGTGTCTCACCACCCTCACAATAAATAATTTCTTCCTAGTATTTGATCTAATGCTATCTTCTTTCACAGAATCATAGGATCATCAAGGTTGGAAGAGACCTTCCAGATCATCCAGTCCACCCAGCACCACCACTGTAACCACTAAACCACATCAGCCACTGCCAGATCCAGGCACCTCGTGAACACGTCCAGGAATGGTGACTCCACCACCTCCCTGGACAACATATTCCTGACCACCTCAACAGTGAAGTTGTTTTCTAATATTTAACCTGGATCTCGCCATTCTTAAGTTTAAGGCCATGCCCTCTTGTTCTCTCAGCGTAGGTACAGCAGAAGAGACGGATCCCCACCTCACTACACCCTCCTTTACTGACCAGAGTACTTGAGTTTAAAGCCATTGCCACTTGTCCTATCACTACCTGCTCCAGTACAACATCCCTTTCTAGCTGTCGTGCAGCCCCACTTTAGGAATGTGAGAGCCAGAGCCTTCTCTTCTCCAGGCTGAACAGCCCCAACCCTCTCAGCCTGCCTGCATAGCAGAGGATCCCAGACTTGTCAGGGGCAATTTGCCCTTATAGTGAAGCCATGCTGGCTGTTGCAAACCACCTTATTTTCCATGTGCTTTAGCACAGCTTCCTGGAGGATCTGTTCCATGATCTTGTCAGACACAGAGGTCAGGCAGACTGGACTGTGGCTCCCTGGATCTTCCCTTTTTAAAATCAGGGTTATGTTTCCCCTTTTCCAGCCAGTGGGAACTTGATTGGACAGCCATAGCTTCTCAGGTATGATGGAGAGTGCTTAAGTGCTTCTTTCAGGATGTGCAGATACATGTCATCAGATGCCATGGACTTGTGCACCTTCAGGCTCCTTAGATGGTCTTGAACCAGAAATTCTCCTAGAGCAGGAGAAGCTCATTCTTCCAGTCCCTGAAAATCTGGATTTGTTTTCTATAAAAAGCTCAGAGGTAAACATTTCTTCATAAAGAGAGACAAGAGGATTCTCTTTGACTGTACTCTTGTGAATTGAATCTCCATTTACATTATCTTACCAGAATAAGAAGGAAAAAAAAAATAAAAAAATACAAATGATGGCAAACATCCCCTGCAGAGACATGCCAGAAATACTTATTAGAGTTAATGATTCAAGGAACTGAAGTTTGACTCTGGGGTTTGTATCTTACAATCCTGAGCTGGTAAAGATGGGAAATTGTGCCAAAAAGCTATGAGACTATTTAAGGCAGAGGAAAATATATTCATCTGTTTTTAAAATAGGAACAGACATAAACAGTAACATAATCTATAGACAGAAATAAAAGAGAAAAGTATTAAAAGAGAAAAAATATTTCAGGCCCCCTCAGAAATTAACATTCCCAGAAGATGATTCTGAGGCACTTCCCTGAAATACCCTCACTTCTGATAAATCAGATCAGAACACGCAGTCTGTGGAAGAAGACAGTTTCTTGCATCTCCTTTGACTTTTTAAAGGAAAACTGACACCATCCACAGGAACAAAGATAAGAAAAGGAAGTATTAGGAATTGTGGATAATTAGAGGGAGAGAGCATAATATGGAATCACTTCTTTTCATAGGCAACATGAGTGATGAAGATTTCTGCCCCTAGCAAGACAGATTTCATCAATGAAGCTGATGCCTGATTTCAATGGCAAAAGGTAAAATTCAGTTCTTACAATCTAGTCTTCTACTGTTTCTCTAACAAGTGCCTTGGTTCTTGTACATATTTGGTTCCCCAAACCCAGAAATGCCTAGTTTATTTGAAGACCTTTTAACTCTCATGTATGCATAGCACTTCCACTGCTTCAACACAAGCTGGGAGTAAGCAATGAGCAGCACAACACTGAGTCACAAAGCTGTGGGCTGCCTCATTTCTAGTAAGGATAATGAGAAATAAGACAGAACCCAAACGAAGGGTTTCTGTCACAGTCTCCTTCTACGAAATGTGGTATTTCCAGCATATGTTTCTCAATCAAACCATTGGCAGACTGGCTCGTGTGAGCAGCTCAAGGACAGTAACCAGATACTTGCTGGTTGTGTAGTAGGCAGCCCCAAGCAGAAGTGAAACAAGCTTTCCAGTGCACTTTACTCGCAGCAGCCCCGTTCCTTCTCCCACACTGACTAAAGACAGGGCGGCACATTAACACTTAATATCCAAGTGTAAGTAGCCTTTCTGCTTCCTCTCCCATCCTCCAAACAACGAGCACAGATCTTTGAAACGTTATGTGTTTTGCTTCTCAGATGAACTCAGCACTGTGTCAGCAAATGACAAGTACAAGAGCTGGCGCCAAAAAGATGCAGCTATTATGCATGGCTTGTGCAGGACCTTTACATATTTCTGGCACTAAAATACAAGTCTGTTTTGCGTCATCTGGATGTGATTCTAGTGTTTTAGCTAATTTGAAACAGCATTGCATGCAGTATGCTGTGAGGAGTTTAGCTCTTTAATGGTAAGCCAACATTAAGCAGATACTCAGTCTACCCACACCAAGGATGCTGGAATTTCTATTGGAATGAGGATTATTCTCTTGTAACTGTGCTGGTTTTGGCTGCTTGCAGCAGGCTGGGCAGAATCATCAGAAGCAGATCATTAAAGCTCAACACATTCCCAAAAGTCAGACTTTATTGGCTGAGCTGGAAGGCGGTTTATACATTTTCTCTTTTTATCCAATAATAAAAACTTGGTTACTTTGGCCTGAATCCCACAGCAGGTTTTCTTACAGCAGCTAAGGGATGTGCCAACCTTCCTCGTTGGCAGGGAGACCCTCTGCTCGTAAGTTGGGGTGGGCCAGGGCTTGGACCAAGCTTTCCTTATTGGGAAGAGGCATTTGAATCATAGAATCATGGAATAGCTTGGTCTGCAGGGGACCTTACAGACCATCTCATTCCAAATTCCTGCCATGGACAGGAACACCTTCCACTAGACCAGGTGTCTCTGAGCCCCATTCAACCTGACCTTGAACACTTCCAGGAATGGGGCATCCACAACTTCTCTGGGCAACTTGTTCCAGGGCCTCACCACCCTCACAGCAAAGAACTTCCTCCTAATATTTAATCTAAACCTACTTTCTTTTAGTTTGAAGCCATTCCCCCTTGTCCTGTCAGTACAGACTCTTGTAAAAAGTCCCTCTCCTTCATTCTTATAGTTTTCCTTCAGGTACCAGCAGGCTGCAACTAGATTGCCCCAAAGCCGGTTTTTTTTCCAGGCTGAACAATCCCAGTTCCTTCAGCCTTTCCTCGTAAGAGAGTTGCTCCATCCCTCTGATCCACTTGGCCACCGCTGGACTCCCTGCAACAGGTCCGTGTCCTCCCTGAGCTGGGGACCGCAGAGCTGGACAGCACTGCAGGAGGGGTGGAGCAGATGGAGGGAAAATCCTTTCCCTCGCCCCGCTGCCCTCACTGCTTCGGATGCAGCTGGGATCGGTGTCGGGTTCCTCACCGTGGCCTCGAAAC
This sequence comes from Poecile atricapillus, assembly GCF_030490865.1. Taxonomy (NCBI): domain Eukaryota; kingdom Metazoa; phylum Chordata; class Aves; order Passeriformes; family Paridae; genus Poecile; species Poecile atricapillus. The sequence continues at coordinate 94,707,796 of NC_081251.1, forward strand.
TACCTCCCTCCGTGCACGAAAGCCTTTCGCTTTCTGCTGCCGCGGGGCCGGGCGGGCGCGCCGCCACCAGGGGCCACTGCGGGCACGGCTGGGGACACTGCGGGCACGGCTGGGGACACGGCTGGCACGGCTGGGGACACGGCTGGCACGGCTGGGGACAGTGTGGGCGCGGCTGGGGACAGTGCGGGCACGGCTGGGGACACCACGGGCACGGCTGGGGACACGGCTGGCACGGCTGGGGACAGTGCGGGCACGGCTGGGGACAGTGCGGACACGGCTGGGGACACCACGGGCACGGCTGGGGACAGTGCGGGCACGGCTGGGGACACCACGGGCACGGCTGGGGACAGTGCTGGCACTGCTGGGGACAGTGCTGGCACTGCTGGGGACAGTGCGGACACGGCTGGGGACACCACGGGCACGGCTGGGGACACGGCTGGCACGGCTGGGGACAGTGCGGGCACGGCTGGGGACAGTGCGGACACGGCTGGGGACACCACGGGCACGGCTGGGGACAGTGCGGGCACGGCTGGGGACAGTGCGGGCACGGCTGGGGACACCACGGGCACGGCTGGGGACAGTGCTGGCACTGCTGGGGACAGTGCTGGCACTGCTGGGGACAGTGCGGACACGGCTGGGGACACCACGGGCACGGCTGGGGACACCACGGGCACGGCTAGGAACACTGCGGGCACGGCTGGGGACACCACGGGCACGGCTGGGGACAGTGCGGGCAAGGCTGGGGACACTGTGGGCACGGCTGGGGACAGTGTGGGCACGGCTGGGGACACTGAGGGAACAGCTGGGGACACCGCAGACACGGCGGCCCGAGCGGCCCGAGCGGCCCGGCCCCGCACAGTCCCGGCAGCCCGGGGGAAGGGGCTGCAGCCCCTCCATCAGCCCCAGGGGAGAGCGGCTGTGGGAGGCGCTGCTGCCGGCCCCGCTCGCCTCCGGCCCCGGGACACCGCAGCCCCTCCGGCCGCTGCGCCTCGCAGGGGCTGTGCCGGGTGTCCGGAGGCTGCTGTGCAGGACGGGCCCGGGGAACACCCGCAGCAGCCCTGCGGGAGCGCACGGACACCGGCTGCACGTCCCAGCCTGGGACTTCCAGGCATGTCAAACCTGCGCCGCGCTTTGGCACGCACGGGGACTTCCCCCCGTCTCAACGAGCCCGGATCCAGTAAATGAAAATTCTGAGCCTGCTAGTTATCTGGATGGGGAGTCCCTGACGGCAATTTATAGGCTGTACGCTGTGACTAACGATCACAGGGTCACCGGGATTTTCTGAAGGCTTTCAGGTATTGCCCGGAAAGCTGCCTTAACGAGCGCGGAACATGGAGATGACAGCGGTGACAGGCAGCAAAATCTGTGTCCGTAGACCCTATTCCACCGCATGGGTAAGATACCAAAACGACTCGTGAGATACGAGCACCTCCAATGATAGCTGCACAGCCGGTGCTGTGGGCACGCACTGAACGGAGAACCAGAATTACAGAATAACTGCTAACCTTAAGCCAGCACCTTTAATGTGTGTCCTCAGAGCACACACAGAAGAAACAGCTCAAATCCCCCGAGGGAGATGGCCATCAGAGCAAACACCGACTTTAACAGCACAAGGATTGCTACACATCGATCTTGCCAATGCCACAGAACTGAAAATACCACACAGTCGTGCAGTTTCCACTCCAGCCTTGTTCCAAAGTAGCCCAGAATAAGAAAAAAAACACTTTATTGTTAGATCTCTTGCTCAGCAAAACTAACTATCCCATCCTATCAATTCATCTGCATTGCTTCCCACGCAGAGGTTTTTCATTTGTTGTGCACTGCATTGAGCACACACACTTGAGCTTGGGTTTACATGTGCGCTCAGAGAGCAAGTGTGCACAGTGCTTCTATGAGCAACTCAGAAGAGAGTATGTGTGACAAATCACATCATCTCTTGGTAGTCACTTTAGTACAAAGATTGGGAGGCAGTTCAAGGAATAGTTTGGTCATTATTAAACAATAATCTGGTCTGCTGATTCTGCAATAGAACTGGAAACTTCTGGCAAGAAATAAGCAACATCTCCAAGGTCATCTTGACAGGAGTAGCTTTCCACAACTTAAGCCACATTGTCTTTGAAATGATGACCAAAGGAATATGCAACTGCTTTTTAAAAGCAAGCATGTAAACTCACACTGTGGTTAAACAGAAAAACGTTTAGTAAGAGCTAAATCATTCTCTCTCATTTGGAAGCAGAATGTATCAAGTGCAATTTCTCTTTTTAACAGCTTTATTTTAATGCTTTTAGTATTTTACTTGTACAGCTACTTGTACAATCTGTAGCAAACATTTCATTCACTGCTTTTCAGTCAATGCTTGGAGTTCCCTTAGAGAGATGTATAAATCCTGGACTTCACTGGTCATGCCTACTCAGCAAGAGTAACACACACTCAGGGGTTAATGCACTGTCCCCCAGGGCAGCAAACTTGGTGTAAACCCTGGAAGGATTCCCTAGGCATTGCTTTCTATATGATTGTTTCAGACCCCTGCACAATATTATAGAGGGCAAGTCCTAAAGGAATTTATACTAGCCAAATGGTTTTATTTTGTACATGAAATGTCCCTGAAAAAGAAATCAGAGAGAACTGAAACATGGGATATGTAGGGGAAAGTACACATGATTCTGTAAAAATGCTTAATATTCTGAGTGCCTTTCTGGGGACCTAAACATCACCTGAGAAAATTGTTAATGTTTTGCAGCTCCCAAGGGAATAGTGTGGAACATACTCCTGCACAACATAGACTCATGTCTCACCTGGGAGCCCTGACTCATTGCTTGGGTGCACTGTTCTGTACATCAGATGCTGTGTAAGACGTGATTTTTCCACTGTGCATTATGCAACTTCTTCTGTAATAAAAACTGCGTGAGGAAACTACAAGAAGCTCTCCATTCCAAATGAGCTTATTCCAATTTATTGGTGCTGGCAAACCTTTCTGCAAAGTGGCATATGGATGGATTGCCTACTCCTGCCTGATGCATGGGATTCAAATGCAGTGTGCATATTGTGATCACACTACTGCAAAGGCTACTTTAGGGTTTTGAAATGCCATGAACAACTATGAAGGGTAATCTCTTACTGAGTATTGCAATTGTACTGCTATAGCAAGTATTAATATAGAGGTGAAAAGGGTTTATCAATTAATGCCTTCTCTTGAAGGCACAAATTTCTTTGAAAATAAAGCTCCGTGTGACAGAGGTTCACAATATGCTCAAGAAGACATGGCCATAAAAAATGTCTCCACATATGAAATAAAGAAATCATCATTGTAATCATAGAAAAACTTCCAAATCTCCACTTTGCTTATTCCCAAGGGAAAGTGGAGAAGGAAAGGAAGTTTTTCATGTTATTATATCTGAATCAAAAAAGCTCCAGAGGAACACAGACGGTGAAGAGCATATCTCTGAGTAACCAGCTAGTTCAGCCCGGAGAAGAGGAGACTGAGGGGAGAGCTCATTGTGGTCTTCAACATCCTCATGAGGGAAAGTAGAGGGGCAGGCATCAATCTCTTCACTCTCCTGACCAGTGACAGGACTCAAGAAAACATGTCAGGGGAGGTTTAGATTGGGTATCAAGACAAGGCTCTTCACTCAGAGGATGGCTTGGCAGTGCCACTGGCTCCCCAGGGAAGTGGTCACAGCACCAGCCTGACAGAATACAAGAAACATTTGGACAATGCTGTCATGCACATGGTGTTACTCTGGGGGTGTCCTGTGCAGGACCAGGGATTGGACTTGATGATCCTGATGGGTCCCTTCCAGCTCAGGGTATTCTGTGGTCTGTGTCAAAGTGGTCAGCTCAGGAGATCAGTGACAGCGCCACGACTGCCCATCAGCGTCCAAGAGTTCAGCTCTTACTAAAGCATGTTAACAAGCTAGCTGAGATATTTATGCAGCTATCAAATGACAGATGATCTGTCCAGTTTATGTATACAAATGTTGGGTGCCAAATGAGGGTGAAGGGGTTCATAACACAATGTGTTTAGTAGCAAGCACGACCTCCTAATTCAAGGCATTCCCCAGCCTTTACTTCTGTCCCTGTGCCATAGCAATCTCCTCTTTCAGCTGTGCCGTGTCTGTTGTTTGCCAAGTCATTCCAAACAGAATCAGGCAACTGTTGCTCAAAAAAGGTTATTTTTTCACACAAGGAAAGATGGCTTTTCAGCCATCGACAGTTCAATGACTAAACCAATGAAGTTTATTACACAGCCTATAAACACTGTGCTGCTAACAGAGGCAGGGAGAGCAGTGATATGGGAGAAGAGTGGGAGAGAGAGGTTAAAACCTGCTTCAGCTGGTGTTGCCACCTGCAAAATTGCATATGCACCTATTATCTCATGCAAAGCATTGAAATTGTAGCCTAGGTAGTTCTCAGATACAACTGAAGTTCATATTTTCCTCTGGATGACTGAAGTCTCTTCCCTTTTCCTCTCTCCCCACTCTGAGCAGGAGCAGATCACCTTGGTTGAAACCCTGGCAGAAAGGCATTCCCTGATGACAAATGCCACTGACATGAGGGGTGGAGAGAAGGAGGTTTCACCCTGACGTTTCTCACAAGATTAAAACCAAAACTTCTCACTCTTTGACTGCACCAGTAATAAACCACAAATAAGCATACTGTGATGTCTTACCTTAAAGCCTCAGTGGCCTTTCAAGGGAACCAAGACATTTGAGTGAGAACTGAAGTGGGTTAAGTAGAGGTTTGTCCCTTTCTGTCAGTTCTGGTAATCAATGAGCAGAGCAGTGACATCCATGCAGTCAAAACTGGGGCTGCAGCATTTACCAGAAGCTGTTTCTCAGTGCTCTTACTCAGCTGGAATGTACCCACATACACACCCCTACTGAAATCAGTTTGTAAACTAGCTGTCATCCACACCCATTATAAAACTCCTTTGTACTGCCAAGATGGCATAAAGGTGGGGTGTAGGGAAAAAAGCAGGAGTGATGTTTCATTTTATTAGTTAAGCTGCTAGGACCACAGTTTTGAGAACAGCAAGGCAAATCATCCAAGCACTTAACAACATACATAGCTCTTTGCAATTTTCCCTAAGATTTTGAGAAAATCTAGACTGCAATGTGCAGCTTCACAGCCTGAATATGGATCTGTGCATGCAAAACTCTTTTGCCCTCAGTGGGAGTATCATCACACAATTAAATTAAAATATTTAAATTTGCTAACTGCAGTGCTGTAACAGTAATGAAAATCTTTTTTTTTTTTGCAATCTAAGAAAGTCCACTTTCATGCCAAATATCCATGAATTAAACTTGCCTCATACAATTCCCTGAGTGGACTGAAGGCTGAAAAGAAGTCTGCTCCATTAAACTCCAGAGAATAACCTCAGAGAACTAACCCTGGGTTGCTAATTGAATGACATCAGAAAGCAGCCATCAGCCATGTTCTGCCAATTTCCTAGACGCTGGAGAGCTTTGTCAAGAGTTGCATTAAATGATCTGTCATCAACTGAATATTAATCTCTCAGTATTTTATTACTCAGACCTAAACAGGGCCTTCTGGAGGGCATGAATTATTGGCAATGGGAGGCAGTAATTACAAAGTGAGGTATAGTGTAGAAAACATGACGAGCGAGTTTAAACGGTGTCTGGGGACCGTTTAATATTGTGCTGGCAAACATTGCATGCAATAAAACCATTTGAGAGAGAAGAGATATAACACAGGAATCCAGCCTCTAAACAACAAAAAGGAACCCCAAAGCAGAAAATGACATTTTTTTGTTTTTCACATTAAGGCATAACCCTCCAGGCTCTGCTATAACAGAGCAGTAGGTTCTGCCAATCCCTCATGGATGTGCAGAGTTCCTTGAATGTGCTGCAGGACTGGACACATATTTTAACAGGTAATAATTTCTATAAATCAGATACTATGTTCCATGGCCTGCCTTTTGGATGCCATGTGGCTGATGAGAGTCTTGCTGAACCCAGTGGTGAAGGGGATCCAAGCAAAAGCAGAGGTAATTTGAGGAAATTTGCTCTATTTGTGCATAACATGGACATGATTCTGTTGTAGCTAAGAAAATATTTCAGTACAGAGAAAACAAAATCCCAGTGAATTATTACCACCAAAATATCACAACCTGAGCCAAGCATGAACAGACACTACGTATTCTTAAGGGATGGTAAGGAAAAATAAATCAAAGCACACTCATTCAGGGGATCAGCTGTCACAGGCAGGGCATATGGCTGATAAAAAGATAAGAGGCTCTGGAAAGCATCACTGAATTGTTAGGAAGCCTCAGTCCAAGAACAGAGAACCAACCTGTCCAGGTTACATGATACAGCCTGATGTTCCCACAGCCATCATTACTGTACAAGAAAGAAATAATAAGCAAAAATAAGCAGTAAAAGCAGAGGAGTTTTGTTCAGGTATATCAGGGAATGGAAAGACCAGGAAAGTACTGTAGCATTTCCCTGAATTGTTACTCAGTGCAACAAATCCCCTGCCTTGAAGAACTTGTATTACTAGGTAAAATGAGCAGATGGTGCTGGGAAGAGATAGATCTACTCTGATAAATGACAAACAGAAATGTACCCTGAAAGGCACGATGGACCTAAATGAAGAACATTTGTTTATTTAACAGGAGCTGAAAATCCATAGCATAAAAGAAAAAAAAAGTTGGTGTTGTGAGGTAAATTGGAATGTTCCTGAGCACAAAAAGTAAAGACTCTGCATATCAACTTGGGATAGATTTTTTTCTTTCTCACTCACTGCAATTTTTGATTTACATTCAGTAACTAAATCACTGTTCTTGAAATGTTACTGTTTCATATAAAACACTGTTTCAGTATAAAACTAGCAGCAGATGTGCAATGAGATTTATATTAATAAATATTGTTTATTAATAATTAACAAATATTAATTTATTAATGCAACAGTTTAATATCCTTGTGTTCTCATTTGTGATAGTACATTCCTCAAATTTTTGACAGCAAACCAGGAAAATGACAGCTGAGAGTCTCTGCATAGCAATATCTGATGTCAGATACTGAGATAAAAGTGAAATTGAAAACACATCATCTGGTTTTTCTTCTGAATGTATACACCTGGTTCTTAAAAAGTAAAATAATTTAATTTTCCTGAATACATTTAAATGCATAACTTGGTATCAAAGTAATTATCTACAAATGTATGTTATTTTGTGAATTTGTTGTTGGAGCTGCACAGAAAAAAACCCCAAACAAATAATGATAGAAAACCAATTAGTGAAAACTGTGGGAATTGATTTTCATGTGAATTAAGTGGAATATTGGAGTTTTGCAAAATATCAATCAAAATTATATAAAAAACTGATAATCTAGTAATTTAGGGTGAAAATATTTTGATTATACAGTCTCTTAACATGATGGCAAAAATACAAGTGTGTTCACATGTGAGTGTCACTCAGCATTTCTCATAAAAAGCCTGGTTATGTAACTTCATATTAACTTCATATTACAGCACTCAATCGCCCATTATTCCCATTTATGCTCCTCTACTTGCATTGTGTCCACAGGAAGATCCTGTTCTTGCTGCAAGCTGCTCTGCATGGGGTGACTTCACTGACTCTTTGATCTGCCTGAACCTCCAGACAGAAGAGGGTGGAAGTACCAGCAGGGCAAAGGTTCACTCACAGGAAGGCTCCCTCAACATTTTATTCACCTGGAAAACAGGACAATACCTAAGTTGTGGTCAGTAATTTCCTCACCTGTATGATTAAAAAGATTCTTTCAATTTTGATTGCTCTTGGCTATTAATCAAGTCCTTAAACAGAGCTGATAGTACTGTTCTACCCCTAGAACAGTATGAGCAAAGGTGCTTAACCTCTCAGTGCACTGACAGAATAGGTCATGAGTCCATGCTGGAACTCAGGAAACAAATGGGATGACCAGAATTTACAAGGGAAATTTCTAGCTTATGTACTATTGTCATTTACTGTAAGAAATGAAAGAAAAAAAAATATTCATCTCTAGAGATTATTTACCTCGCAACCCAATAATGCACTTGGAAATTACTGTACCCTAAAACAGCTCTGCTAAGCAAAGATGAAACTCAAATAGCTAAAAGGGAACTAAAAGAGCTCTTGCTTAGTATCAAATCCTGTTTTAAAACTTTCTGCTCTTAAAGACATCCTGTTTATATATTTAATCAATGAACTGGATGTAAGACAAACAAAAATGGCCCGCAATCTTCTGTGAAATGCATATTTGCAAAGCTGAAGTAACTCAGCTTTTAAAGTAAACAGCTAAACAGCTTGGGAAGTTCCCCAAATTCCTGGTAGATTTTGTTTCTGTTTCTCTGTGAACAGTGTTCTAATTTTTTTCTCTGGGAACGTATCACGGTCCAATGGTAGGCATTTAAAAAAGAAAACTCTCTTTCTTTTCTGCTCTTTCCTTACATGGATCTAATCAAATAATTCAGTTTGGTAAGAGATTCTACTTCTGACAAAACTTTACATCTGACCTCCTGTCAAAATGAGTTTCTGGATAATGAAATATTAGGGGATTGCTTTGTTTGTTTTAAGATCTGCTTTCCTTTAAAGTTTAATTGCAAGCCTTCTCCAAAGAGAATAAGGACATTGGGTCAGGGGGAAATATTTTGCATCACCAGCATACTGAATTCGTCCCGCATGAAATACATGACCTTCATCCCAAAACTAAGTGGGTTGCATACACACATGCCAACCCACAAAATTGCTCATATGCAACATTACTGCTGGAAGACTCTGATGTCTTTCGTCTGACAGGTAGAAACTTCTTCACAAATAGCTCAAAACCAAGTATAAGTTATACCTATTTGTTCTTCTATTAACACTACTACTTCTCTATGACAGCTCTTTCCCTTAAATGATCTTTACCCTGAGGTTATTACATAGACCATGATCCCAGCTCTTTTCAGACTTTGTCTCTGAAGTCTCAAATAAAAAAAATATTCTTTATTCCCCTAACCCTCCCAGTAGCCCTTCTATGTACCTGTACTAGTTTTGGTTCATCTTTCTTTATCATGGTTGAGCAGAAATGTATGCAGTATTTCAGATGAGGTTTGGCCAGGCTCTCACATAATTATGTTGACATTTCTCTCTTTTAGACCACAAATAAAGAAATAACCCCATCACTACACATCTGATTGCCTATTTTTATTTCTTTTTTTCTCCACTGCATTGGTACCTCAGTATCAGTTGTTAATTTGCTTTTGCTTGTTTGTTCCATTGGCATTTCCAGCTCAGGAGTCTCCACCTTGTGAGTGAAATTCTTGTGAATTGTTCTTCAAGTTTGCGACTGTACACTCTGCATGGTGGCAGGATGCCAGATAATCTCATCTGGGTTTCCTTGTCCCCAAAAGGCTGGAGCAGATGATCTTTCAGGGTTCCTTCCAACACAGGCTGTCCCGTGATGATGATTCTATGAATAATGGTATTTCTATTCCCTTCTGCAAGGTCATGCAGCTTCTTTCGCAGGATATTTCAGTCTTCTTCTGTAGTAATGGTCCATTTGTATCCAAAGTCTTTACCAAAGATACTAGGCAAGAGAGCTCTGTGATCAGTCCTTGAGAACCTCCACTTAGAAACAATTTCTTAGCCTAATAGCTTGCTTTTTAAAAATAACTTGCCATTTTCCTTCAGCTAATTCTACTTTTTTCAGTAGCTAGTCCTATTTTTCAATTCTTGCACAACTTCTCCAGCTGAAGCAATTGTATCTTACGTGGCATTGCATCAAATATTTAAGCAGAGTCTTGTTGCTTATTCCTTATTGTCAATTATTTACCTAAGACAGATAACAAATTAGTACTCTCAAGATTTAGTTTATAATGGGGAGACAAATTTTAATAATCTGCTTATCCCAAGAGAGACTACTTACAGCCCTTGCTTAGAATTTCAAGAGCTTTGATGGTTTAATAATTTAGAATAATGAAGGCATGACAACAAGATCATTATGTGACAGTTAAAGGAGAAAATTCTTCCACCTGACTGGAGACATGTACCCCTACTGTGTTCTGAGGGGAATGATCTGTGTAGACTTCATCGGACTGCAGCCAGATGGGTGTAGCAAGCTCTACCAGCAGTCTGTAGGACTTTCTAAACACATACAATAAAAGCTCTCCTACTGCAAATTAAAAGCAAACACACCTTTTACAGATGGCATTTTCTCTTTGGCTCCATGAAGAAGCTGCTTCAGGATGAGATAAGCTGTGGCACTGAAGCGTGGTAGCCATTCAGTACTGCCTCCACAAATGAATGTTTTCATTCTACACCAAGACTTTTGTGGTTTAGCTTCTCCACTTCTAAAGGGAACAGTAATGATTCCTTTACAGCAGACCAAACTCATAATTAGTAGGAAACAGGTTATTTTCAAAAGCTATGCCAGCTATTTTCACAATACATTTGATGTCAGGATTTCAAAACTCAGCAGTGAGAAAGGATTCCTACATTTCCATTACAGTTTTTTTTCCATAGGAGCTACATAGGAAAAAAATACCTGAATGAATGCCAGAAATGGAGCGTGCAATCCCAGGGATGATTGTTACTACGGTTTCTTAAGAATTACCCACTTCCAGCGAGTTTCTAGCTATTCTTCAGATAAATATTACCCAAGTGTAAAAAGTACTGCATGTCCTCTGAGGCAGCTGTAGGACCAGTTCTACTTCCAGTGAAATCAATGTAAATCCCACATTTCTGCAAAGAATGAATCCAAATTCTTTCACTCCCTTATGGATGTGTGCCCACACCACACGCTGTATGTACATGTAAGATGTTTCTCCAGTGACCACTTGAGAGTAACCCAGGTTAACAAACAGAAAATTCCTACCCTTCTATAAAGAGAATAACATTAAATCTTTGTGACAGTAAGTAACCCCCCCACTTCTCCTGCTAATCAGATGTGCTTCCTTCCTGTAACAGGAATTGTATCACTGCACTGATGGGAAGAAAAGGGATTTTTTTTAAATGGTTGTTTTATCTATCACTTTCACTGAGACAGAAATTCTAGACTGGTTCACAGGTGAAAACCCCAAACTCCATGCAGCAAAGCATTCATCTATGGACAGGAAACAGTATGGGTTTGATGGGCTACAGTAAAAGGTTATGCTACCTTTTAGTACTTTTTAAAAGACTGCACAGACACCTTCCTTAATACTTGAGTGACAAAACAAGGCACACGTCAAAGCCTTTAACCATATACAGGGCATACCAGTGAAGTGCAATTTCTAGATGGCCCTACAGTTAGCCTTGGTCCTCTAATACCTGTGCCATTTAGTGATGTCACCAAGCTATGTAGAAACAGAAGGAAACAGGAAGAAGAGGAAGAAAAATAAAAGTGGCATTTGAAATAATGAGAATACAAAGGCTAGCGCAAGTATCAAAGGCAGATGAGATCAAGAGGCATTGCTGAAGGAGCACTAAATTACAGTAACTGGTACCAGGGCAAAGAACAGAAAGTCTGAAGAACAGGCTGATTTAAACTTGTTTTTTTAAAATATGTACTTTCAGTGAGACTGGATGAGTACATGAAGGCACTTATAAACATTCACAGGCATGAATGTAAAATACCAGTGGGAAGGAGCAAGACTTTCTAATAAGCTCTCTTGAGATGTAACAATTGATCTCTGTTACACGAGCAGTTCTGGGAAGTTTGACTTTGCCTTTCTGTTGATTTTTTTAGCTTTGAAGGCTAAAATTAACTTTTCAAAATATAATCATTTTCAATCTGACCCAACTAAACCTGAAAGGAATTAATAGACAAATAGCTGAATTGGACCCAGGCTGTTCCTAGAATAAATACTTTTGTATGTAAGTTTGCAGTAAGCACTTTGCTTCTTCATTAGACTCATAGAAAATGCAAAAAAAAAAATAAAGAAATCCACACTAACTGAATCTAGACAAATTGTAACCTTTACTTTGAACCTTAGAAGTAAAATCCAGCTTTGTTAGCAGCTCTCATGCACATAACACATCCACAAATAAGACTGAAACTCACAGTGTGCCTCACATGAACCATGATCTGAATATAGAGATCTTCCCTATTTACCTGCATCTGAAAATCATGTGGATGTAACGCAGACCACATTTCTGTGGGGAACGAGTCAAACCAACTAGAAGCTTTTTGCAGCTACAGTACGTCAAGTGGGATTTTAGCCATATATAGATGTGAAAACTTTTTTTTTTTGATGGTGTAACACTGCTGCAAAAGGAGAGGTTTGGATCCGAAAAAGAATTTTATGTTGCTTCCTTAACAAATGGGCTTTTTCCTTTCTGTTCTCCTTTCTGGTTCCCTATTCATGTAAAAGTTATCCCAGGCTCCAGAAGATACTTTCTGTTTTGAAGGTTCCCGTAAATCAATATCCTTACGAACAGCTCCTGCAAAAAGTGCAATTGCTGCATGTGTAGGGACACATAAGGTTGTGCTTTAAGAGCTCATGGTCCTTGCTGACCCATGATTCAGCTATGACATTAATTCTATAAATATATCAGAATGTTGGACTTAAATGGCTTGGGATACTCATTTTGCTCACTCCTTCTACTTGAGGCTCCCAGCTGCTTTTGAACATTAGTCACACAATATACTGATTGGTGAGGTGCCTTAGTAATCTATCAAATGGAAGAACGGTACAAAAGGCCCTTTGCAAATATTCCCGGGAAAAAAGGTGATGCAAGAGACGGAGGAAGAAGCAACCCATGCCCTACTATTACTAATGGACATGACACAGGAAGAGCTGGAGCTATTCCCTGAGGTTGGGGGAAAAAAGTGGGGACAGTGCTCCTACAGGGCTCCCAGCCTTTCCAAGGAACAGCAACGTATCCTTGGACCTAGGTTGTTGTCTCCATCATACAACATTGCTGAAAATTCTGCTGTCCTCTCCTGTTCACTCTGCATAGACACTATAAGGTTAATAAAGCAGTGAACTCCAGTGCAGAAACCATGGATCAAAATTTTTACTCCAGAACAAGAAGAGCGCTTACTGATGGGGAGTGTAGCACAGAACTTGCATATGACACCAAGTGATAAGCTGGAGTCAGTTTCTAGACAGGTGTTTAGAAGAATAAATGTGTAAGGAGGATTTTACACAGGGAACTAGATTTCTACTTCTAGAAGAGAGCATCTGTGGAACAAGAATCTTTAGAAAGATTCTGTTGGGATGGACTAGCTGATCTTTCCACCCATTTTTGAGGGTCCACAAGGCTCAGTATGGTAAGGCTCCAGCTTTGCACAGTCCTGACCTAAATTAGATACTTTCCAGTCAGCTGCACACACCTAGTTAAGAGATATGAAGCATTTCCTCTCTCCCTTCATCCTAAATTATGATGGATTTTCCCAGAGTGAATGTTGTTCATTCCCATTCCTTCTCCATTACATCTCTACTCTGCCCAAATCACAAAGTGGCATCCAGGGCCTGAAGGAACATGGGTGTGTGGATAAATATAAGATCCTTTCTTAAGGGTGACACACAGAATAGTTTCAAGGACATTACCCAAAATGCATATCTTGAACTGTACTGAGACTTCTGTTTTCCTAAGCAGGGACTGCAGCAGATTCTCTTTGTGGGATGACTCAGTCCTTATGGGACCATAAGGAACTTTGAAGACAGCATTTATTATGCAGATGCAAATTCTGGAAATCCTCTTGGGAACAACTTAACAAAAAATTTGAAGAAGCCAACAGCTCATCTGGAGTTTCTAGCCTAAGGCAGTGGTACAAGAGGGTCCTTTAGAAGGCAGAGTTGACTGCATGGTTTCCCAAATTCTATCTTGGCAGTGATCAGCAATGCACCATTTTACTAAAGAAACTAAAAAAAAAATATATAATTCAGACATTTCAGATTGTATTCTGCTGATAGTACTGTGATCCTGGTGAGAGGAGAAATTAATCCCATAATTTAACTGAAAAAAATCCAGATGCTGAAGTGAGAGAGTTGGCAATGGGGAGATTTTTATTATCCAAAGGTGCTCTTTGACTGGGAAATACTGTGAGAAAAACACTCTTTGCTGGATCCCAAGCTACAGCATCCACATTTCTAGAGGCTGACACTACTAGGAATCTTCAGAGAAGGTAAACACATTTATCTGTGTATTTCTCAGTAACATTGCAATCATACTTCCTTTTTGTAACTAAAAAGAAATAGTTATAGAAAACAGAATGCTTTTCTTTCAAACAATTATCAAACAACTTCAGTGTGGATGTGGAACAAAATGATTGGCAAAGCTCAATCCACAGACATAATCTTCCAGAAGCAAAAAGCAAGATGAAGGAAGGATGAAGATATTTGTTCATTTCCAGTGGGTGCATTAAAAGAATAAATTTTAAAATCTGCTTTTTAAAACAATGTTTAAAATCATCTAACTCTGCTTGCTTTTCTTCCACACAGAGCAATCACCATCAGAAACTGGCCAAGCCACATTTTAGGATATAAAACACTCCAAGGACTAATGCCAGCAGGGCTGATGATTTGGAATATTAAGGACTAAGAAAACTCTTTTGTTACACACACTTCTAAAGAGGAACCAATGAAGAGGTGATAAGTAAATAACAGAACAACTTACAGGAAGATTAGCATTAGACTTTGGCATTGACAAGCAAATGAAAAGCAGAAATGCTATAAAGACATTGATTATTGAAGAAGGTGGAGAGCATTATAAAGATATCACTTTTATTAACCAAACCTGTTTAGAGAGATAAAACCCAGCAGCCAGATCATGACATACATGGGTGACAAGTGACAAAGGGTTACTGGCAGTGGATGTGTGGGAGAAAGGCATCCCAGTCTGAGGTCGGTACTTTTCCCTGTCTACATTCCATTGTTCCATAGTGGGCTGCAGGGCACTTAGATATTTCTGAAGGCAAAACCATGACTTGAAGAGTCTACCAAGTTAGAAGCTGCTGATCAAATTGTCTTTTTTTTCTGTTCTGGTGTTTTCCTGAGATTCAGAAGACTGTAACATTTCAAAGTGGAGAAGAGCTGCATGGTCGAGTCCAGCCCTGCTCAATGGAAGAGCTGCACACTAAGTGGGCAGCTCTTCAAACCTCCTGTTAATGGCATTTTCACACATCACATTTAGAGGTGATTGAGGAGAGCACTCATCTGGGTAGGCAGCTGGCAAGTGCATCAGGCCTTGGTATGGTCATAAAGTTCATGGTGCAGTGCAATAGTGGACAGATCTTTTCATGATCCTTCAACACTTCACTCAAGTGTTTCATTTCATCTGTTAGCTTTCCAATTTCTCTTTTCAGGGAGGTATTTTCTTGCTCAAGAGACTCATATTCCTGGAAGGAGGGGAAAGAAAGAAAAAACCCAACAACTTACAGTCAAAACATTCCTTTCAGTGCTTCCACCTTGGGTACATTCACATAACTGTAGAAAAACAGTGCGGTTCCTTACTACAACTCACAAAGTGCTGATGAAAGACAGACACAGCCTGGGTGCTGAACAGAGCAAGTGCTTTACAACCTATGCCCTGACCACACTGTGATTCCTTTCATGGCCCTGAAGACCAGGAGGTGCTGCTGGCTCTCAGGAGTCCCCCAGGAGCCCAGGGCTGCAGGCATGGGTGGCTGTGTCCCCATGGTGGCCTCTTCCAGCCTGGGCTGCCTCTGCTGGGAAGGGCCAAAATGGACTCTGCACTGTGAGATCAGAGAAAATGAAAGTACTGACTGCCGAGAGGTGCTGGGAAAACACGAGGGGCGCTGGGAAAACACGGTGCCTGGCACTGCTGGTGAGAGAAGGGCACCCCTGCCCCAGGGCAGTGCAGGAAAAAGACATTTATCCAGGCTAGCACAACGTGGCCAGTGCTCTCCTCCAGGCCTGCCAGAGCTTGTAGTCACCTGCTCATAAGCCCAAGAACTAAGGAGGAGGGAAGCATCATGCCAGCTTGATGCCAGACTCATTCTGCCACCAGAAGGCCAGATCACTGCCATGGTTATCCCTGACCAGACTGCTTTTGATCTAAGGCTTCTCTGGCAATAAATAAGGTGCTGTTAACTGCAGGGGAGTTTTGAGTTGTTCTCAGCACACATGTGATGGATGCAAGGCTCCTGTGCCACATTTTTTGATACCTGTGCATCTCAAGTGTCCCTGCTTCTAAGCCTTCCCATTCCAAAGAGAAGGGAGCTAGAGACTGAGAGCCAGCCCACTGGAAATCTGCAGATGGATGTCTTGCTCCTGGCCCAAGGCTAAACATCCACCCACTCAATCTCGACATCCACCCACTCAATCTCACCTCCCTGGGAAAGCTTCAGAGCAAACTGCAAAGCCTACACGTGCAAAGCCTTAAAAGGCAGCAGGGAGAGCCTCCCATGCAATGTTCTTCTGGGCAGCCTGGCACTGCCTCTGCTCCCCTTAGCTGCAGAACTCTGGGCTCCCTGCCCTCCCTCACACCCTTCTGCCACCTCTCAGAGTAAAACAATCACAGTCCTCCTAACACAGTATCAGAGCCAAACTACAGCCAAGCTGTCAGACCCCGATTGTCATTCTGCTCATCTCTTATTGCCCCAGACTCCATGGTCCTGGGTTTTGGAATAAGAGTTGTTGTCCCATTGCTATGTCCCATTTTCAGGGGTGAGACTGTCACATTGCTCTTGCTAAGAATGAATGTCTATTAAACCAGATCTGCCTACACCTGGAAAAATCTGTGTGCCTCAAAATGAAGATTCACAGCATGAGGAAGATCCTCAAGTTCAGGAGGAACATCGGAGAGGCTGCAGAATGGCACAGGCCCAAATATGATTCCACAAAAGCCAGGGGTTACCCCTTTTCAGAAGTACCCTGCACCTGGCTTTCTCAGGCGCTGACTCAGAGAAGATCTGGGAAAAACCAAGCCCAAAACTCCCCGCATTGTCCCTCTTAGTCTCAGCTAACTGCTGGCAGATCTTTCCACAGTGAGAAAGAATAAAGCCTGTGATGAATCTTCAGAGCTGAACAACTGACTCAGCCTCAATGGCAGTGTGCTGCAAAACTGACAATTACCCCAAAAGCTGACTCCTGGCTACAAGAGCACTGTTGTGTGAGGTAAAATCCAAAATCGGAGAAAATCTGTCCCTGTCCTCCAGTGTTTGCACTGGGGACACAAGAAAACCACACCACATTGCAATATTAAAAGCTTCTGGAAGAATCAGTTACTTTCATTTTATTTGTTTAACATCTACTGTTACTTTTCAAAGCATACAAGTGTAACAAACAGCTAGCCAAGCCAAGCTCTCATGCTTGCAGGTTTCCATGTTCCTAGGAAGCCTTTTCAACTGGGTATGTCTGAGGACCCCGTTGCTGAGCAGCAGTGCTGACACTACCGTTCTAGAACTGATTTAAGCCAGCGTTGCCACTGCATGATCCCCTCCTCTTCCATCACCTTCTACCTCGTCCAACAGCAAGAATTCATCCACTGTCATAGCAAATGTGACAAGCTTAACACTAATACAAAAAAAAAAAAAAAAAAATGGATCTGGTTTAGCCCAAAGGAGCCCTGTGATCCCATTCTTTGGGTGATCACAGGAGGAGCAAAAGAGGGAGGATGAGGCAAGGGCTGGACCCTGTCTCTCTCTTCCTAGCAGTGCCATTGAAGGCAGAGCTGCACTGTCCAAGAGCAGCATCAGTGCCTGGGAGTTCCCGACCAGGCATCCCACAGCATGCCTTTCTGTGCCTCACACCCACAGCTCTCTGAGTAGGATTAGTGTGAAGACAGGCCCACGCCTGCTTAAGAATTCCTGTTTATTGTAAAGTCCCGTGCTTGGTACCCAAGCCATGCCCGCAAAGCGCTAAGTACCCATTCACCTCGTGAAGTTTATCTGCTTTCTGAGTTTGCTTCTTCCGGCTCCTCTGTGCAGCAACTCGATTTTTTTCTCTTCTCCTTACTTTTCTGTCATCTTCTTCGTGACTCTGGAAGACATCAGCCAGAAACACTCCGCTAGTTTGCAAGGTGCACACAGAAGATGCCCAAAGTCGGGTGTGTAACTTTCTGAGAACGAACACTTCCAGTTACACAGCGCTGATCCTCGGTCTCCCAGAGACCGCATGGTGCCTGCAAAGAGCAGCGCATCCCTCTGCCCCACCGCACAGGCGGACCCCAAGCGGAGGCGTGGAAGCCGGCAGGCTGCCCGGGGGATGCCGCAGAGCCCCGCGGGCAGGGGCGCTGCTGCTGATGGGGGAAGCTGGCTACCCGAGCGGGGACCGGCGCTCCCGCTCTGCCCGGAGGGCAGCACTTTACACCTGCCCCGCTCCAGCGCGGCCGACGGGGCGGAGGTGCGAGCAGCGGAGATGAAATCCCTGCTCCCTTCCCGGCCGCCCGCGGCTGGAGAAAAGCCGCTGACCGCGCCGTGTCCTGGCACCTTTCCGCCCATCGCCGGCGGTCCGCCCGCTCTCCCACCCGGGAAGAGCCAGCACGGCGGCCGCCTCCCGGGGAAAGAAGGGCCGATGCCCAGGGGCAGCGGGCACCCCCGGCGCGGCGCTGCCCGGCGTGACTCGGTCCCATGTGCCCGGCCCCAGCGCCGACCCCCGCCCGCTCCCTACCTGCTGGCCGCCCTCGGCCGCCGCGCCCCGGGGCAGAGCGCTGGTCCCCGCTGCCGGGACGGCGCACGACATCCCGGCGCCGCCGAGCCGCCCGCAGGGCTCCCCCGGCCCGCGGGGGGTGCGAGTGCGAGGCAGCGGAGGGAAGGGAGCACAAGGGCAGGGCGGGCCGGGGCGGGCCGGAGCGGGGGACGCGCCGCCCCGGGCCGGGGGTGCCGCCGCCAGGTGCCGGGGCGGAGCCGCCGCCCACATGGCCGTCACATGGTGCCCGCCTGCATCGGGAGCCCGGGAGCAGCCGGCAGCCCCGTCCCGCACTGCTCCCCCGCCGGGACCGCCCCCCGGGACCGCCGGCTCTCGTCAGCCGCCGGGAGCCGGGGGAAAGTCCGGGTCACGGCGCTGCCGGGCAGGAGCTGCCTGAAAATCCCCCCGGAGAGCCCCAGCCCCGGGGGCCGGCTGGGTTCGACGCCCCACCGGGAGGCCCGACTCGCTCTTTCGGCTGCAGAAATAAACTCCCCGCAGTTTCTCTCCTCTCCAGGCTGCCCTCGGGAGCCGCCCGCCGCTCACCTCCGGCCGCTCCCGCCCGCCGCGCTCCTGTGACATCGGCTCTCTGAAGCGGCGGCAGCCCCACATGAGGGACAGCCAGCTCAGCCCAGGGTCATGGGGGTGAGGACGCGGCATCCGTGCTGGGATAAAGCAATTTTCACTTTCGCTACTCACCCTGTTCCTTTAAATAATAAGGAAATGCGACAGACTTCTTGTAAAGGCAGAGCCAGACAAAGACTGATGGAAATACAGTCGCTGCAGACAAAAATCTTTCTGTTCTACTATTCCATCGAGAGTATTTTAACAGACTGAACACTGTTTCTTTTACCTCTGGGAACACCTTCCTTGCATTTTAATTGCACAATTACTTTGGCCTTATGCTCTGAAAGGGGGTGTTTGCACTGACTGCTACTTCAACATCCTTGCTCTACTGCAAAAGGATTTGTAGTTCTTGTACCATCCTGGGTGAGCTCAACTCACAGAGGCGAACACACATGACCAGATGAGCAGGGTATGTGCCCCCAAACTGCAGGGCAGTCAGTCATAAAACCCCAGGTATCTCAATAAATCAGATACTTCCCTATTTTTCTGGTTTCCTCAGAAGCTTGAGTCATCCAGCTTAGATGAAGTTAAAGAGTTGACAAGATGAGTAAATATAGACTATCCTTCCAGGAAGATCTGGCTAACCGTTCATCCTGAAGGTGAGGGAACCATGTTCTCCAGGAGTCGAAGAGTCAAACCGACGTCTGTGCTCTGCCACAGGTTTCCTGGTAGGCTCTGAGACTGTGACTAAAAGACTTGAGCATGACTTCCTTGGTTTGAATCACTTCTTCCCAGCTGTTCCACCTCAAAGCATCTTGTGTCTCCACCCTCCAGGCTATCCATGCATTTATTTGGTTTTGCACTTTTCAAAGGTCTCCAACCCTGGAGGACCGAGTCTCTGTGAGTCTTCCTACCCTAACAGCCACGGGAAGGTGGCTGGTGACCACAACTGGGAAGCACACTCTTGCCAATATACCCTGACCTAACATGCATCCCCAGGCTGTGCTGGGTCTCCCAAGCATCTCACAGGGCATTCCCTGGTTTCTTCAAAAGCAGTCTTGCTTCTTTCTCCCTTTGCCATCCTGTGCACCAAGAGCAGGATGTTCACCAAGGGCTGCTCATGGAGGCAGCAGAAGGTGTGGATTCAGTGTGCCATTCTCCAGCTGAGATGATACAAACCAGCACCTCCTGGAAAGAACCCTGCCACCAGGCAGTTATTAGAGGGTGAATTGCTCTCAACTGCTCCTTTGAAACAGCCTGATCTTGCTTTAACTACATCTCATGCAGTTAAAGGAAAGCAGTACACGAGAGCAGGAGCAGAGAATTAGTTGGGACATGTCTTAGGTTGCAATGCAAGATGTAACCAAAGGTATGTATTCTATTACAAGCTGTTAAAAACAGGTGGGGCAGTGTTCTTTATCTCTTCCATGACCCATCTCTCATAACTCCAGGGGGATATCTCATGTTAATGGGCCACTGAGTCTCAGTGCATGACTGATAAAATTACATCATCCCATTGGGAGATGCTCCACCCAGGGGGAGGAGCCAAGCATTCCTACCTGGATATAATCTGAGACTTGGACCACCACAGGCAGCCTTTCTCCACTGGATTCCCAGAGGAAGACCGGACCCATCTACACCACCACTGGACCTTCAGAGGAAAACTACAGGATCCCTTCTACAGGATCATTGCTTCAACAGAATCACATCTGTCTCTCTAGGAGGACTGCAGCCACCAGTTAATGGGACTGCTACCAACACCCTGACCAACAGGGGCCAGGATGTATTCTGACTCTGCCAGTGGGTTTTTTGTACTACTGCATTTTATTTTAATTTTCCAATTAAGTTGTACTTTTGTTTCTTTTATTTATACATACTAGTAAAGAACTGTTATTCCTACTCCCATATCTTTGCCTGAGAGCCCCTTAATTTCAAAATAATTCAGAGAGGGGCTTTTTACATTTTCCATTTCAAGAGAGGCTCCTGCCTTCCTTGGCAGACACCTGTCTTTTCAAAACAAGACAGGACAGTTGCTTAAAAAGAGAGCACTGGCTTCTTGCTGCCTTTGTAGCTTAAGCTCAGTTGAAATAAGCAGAACTAGAAACCAATATTTTCACAAGCTCAGGGAACAGGTATGTTCTCTTGCAATAAACAGTATGAACTCTGTGGATAAAACACCTCAACAGCCCTCTGGAGTGATCTGTGGGAAAGCCCCCTTCCACAGAAGGATTTTGAACTCCACGCTCCAGGAGCAATGCTGCCACAAATGGCACCTGCACAAGCTACCTGACAGCATCAAATCATGAGCAGCTCACCAAGAATTTATCAGTCCTGAATAAATATCCACTTCACTGAATCATTCCCAGCAGCTGCAGAATAAGGTTTCCAGGATAACACAAGCATGGGACAAAGCCAGGGGACAGTCCCCTTGAGTCTGAATTGTCTGTTCTTGTTCAGAACAAATGACAAAGGAAATGACAAGTCAAAATTTGCTTGTGGGAACAAGTTTCTAGTTAGTATTAAAGCTATCTCTGGTACATCTGTAGAAGTGCCTACACAGTAATTCCAGGTAGTGCAGCAGTAAAGGCAGAGCATTTCTGTGCAGGAGAGAAAAGCAGCCCAGAAAGCAGCTTAGTCAGCTGAGCTTACATTTTATAATGGCAGTTTATCAGTGACTTTTGTCTGCACTGAAGCAGCCTACACACATGCAGACTAGTCTCTGATCACAACTTAGCACAGCACAGCTCATCTGGAGAATGGCACGTGTCAGAACTGGGTCTCAGAGCACCCAGGTTTCCAAACAGATGTCAGGGTCCACGTGAAGATTTCTAGAAGAGGAGCTTCCTCTTTAGGATTGTAATCCTAAACACAGCAAAAGCATGCGTGGATGCTGCTCCAATTTGCAAGTTTTTCTTGGCTGGGGATGGCCCAGCCTCATGAGCAAAAAGCACATTGCAGACAGTACACACTAACAAACAGCGTGGTGTTCTGTGTCACCCCCAAAAGCCAAGGAACTCAAACTCAGTTTGTAAATGAACCTAAGCATCCATCACCATTGAGCTGTCTTACAAAATTCAAAGGCTATATAAAGAAAAACTACCAGACGTTTCTTGATGCAATACCAATTCGGCCCAAGTTAAAAATAAGAAGTTTGGCTGTTGTGACATTTCAGTAGAAGCCTGATTAGACATGTCTTGCACAACACTGCCAATTCCTATGAAAAGTTAACTGAAGGACAAAAGGCTACTGGAAAGGGAAAAAATGAAGTGTTTTATATATTTCTCCCAATGGGGAGAATAGCTAGTTGCAGTTATCATTGGCTGTAGAACTTGTTAATAAACATTTGAAAAAGTGCTGAACATTCCAGTGTTGAGTTTAGCTCATCACAGAACTTGAATTTAAGGGGAGGCTCACTTTACAGTGCTGCTTGGACAAAAGTAGCCATTAGATTTTTAAATTCCTAGTTTATACGCTGCACTTGGAGTCCTAATTGCTTTATCATTTTCTTTACACAATCCGTTTGGCCAACATTTCCAGATGCGTTTTTCTTCTTCCACCCAGTTGCAGTTACAACACGGGCTATGGAACAAGTGACTGCTGTAACTCAGGGCATCCATTCCCACTTACCTGAAATCCTGTGCAGACCAACTATGCCTCAGTCTCTAGAAACATGCACTGTAGTGTCAATCTACTGTAAGTCTTAAACCACAGTGCTTTTCCTTTTCATTTCTTATGGCATTTGTCCTACCCCAACCATTTTTGACGGAACTTCTTCAAAAAGGTACGTATTTCTAGCTATTCTCTGTACTTGCCTTTCATTTGCAGAGAAGGGCATAGAATCTTCCTGTTAACAGAGCAAATGGCCAAATACTGTAATAGTTGCCATGCAAAATCTTGCAGGGCTCGCCTTAGCCTAGCAACACCCAGGATCTGTATGAAGAAAGCCATAGAGGGGATTTTCAACGCCGCACAGAGCACGGGCACTCAAAATAGCAAGTGGCTGTGTGAGAAGCCGTCTGAGCCACACGTTCCACAGCTCTGCAGCTCCAGTCCCTCTCACATCCTGTCCTCTCTTACATGAGAAGCTTTGTAGCCCCGAGATTAATAACACTTGTGAGTTCAAAGGCAGTAAATGGAACTACTTCAGTTACTCCAGCCAGAATTTAACACAGATGTCCTCTGAAGTACGCTCACTGCTCAGCCACCATCTATTCCAGGATTAGAACTGACAATATTATCTGAAGCTTTGATCTTCTTTAATTGATTTAATTTACTTCATATAAAAACACACATTTGTATATACAAGGACAGGAAAAATATTTACATATGATTACATATACAAAGTCGCAGTACAGATGCTCACTTTTACAAAATAAATGATGCCAAAATCTGTTTTCTTGAGAATTCTCAGTCTCTTAGACATCAGGTTGGACCTGTCTTCTTAGCACCACACATGTCATTAATAAAGCTTCTAAAACCACCCTCCATTTACTGTGTAAGAAATATGTTACATAATAGTCAGAAGTATTTACTGCAGGCACATGCAACCATAAACTAGAAAAAGTTATAAATACTTAAGGCAAAATGCTCAATTTAGTAGAAAAAGTTATAAATACTTAAGGCAAAATGCTCAATTTAGTACTAATTTGGAATCTTCTAGGTACTAATGAGTAAAGAAAACAAAAGTAAGCTAGCTCCAGTGAGTACCATTTACTGGTAGCCTGTACTGATCTTTAAAGTTTAGTCAAACAACACAAATGCAAACACAACCCAAGTCAAGATCTTCTCATGGGTAGAAATATTGTCTAAGAAAACCCCAGGCTGCATAATTGGATTACATGAAATGAATGAAATATCAGACCCTAAGATGCTGGTGTTTGAATTCCTATTCAGAAGAGCACACTGCAAGTAAATACATACAATCATTAAAAATCCAAGTTTCAACAAACATGACTATAAGTAAGCCTAGATGACCTACATTTAGAAAAGGTAGAATAGAAGGGACTATTGCCACATGTGTTCATGGACTTCCTTAAAACTCCAACATTGCATCAAATCTGGTGATTTCAATATGCTGCAGTGTCAATTCATTAAAATAAAAGCCACCTGCCTCAGTAATTAATGAAGGTGCATTAGGAGAACTAGACATTCTCCAAACTCTTTAGAGACACGTTGAATGTAAATGGGCAGTCAGTGGTTCCCTAAAAGAGTGCCTACATACATAAAGCAGGCACACGAACTCTGAGAAGCACAAAGACTCAAGCTAAAAACTGAGCATAAACTGAGTTAAATGGCAAATGCATTTGCTGGATATTGGATGCTACTGGTACGTGTAGGCTTTCATATACCATCGGCATGTCAGCAAAAGTAGAAATATTTAAAAGGTCAAACACTAATAATTAAAGAAGCTCCCGTGCATATCACTGAGGGGAGATGAGTTCTAAAAAAACAGGTGGAACACATGGAAAAAAAGTACAAATGAGATTCCAATGTGAAAACACAAAAGAAATTCATGCACTGAGAGTGATCTTCCTCGGCCGCAGTGGGTAACGCCTTCTCCTGGAGGCATCTGCAACTTTTCTTCTTTTTAGCAAAATATAAGGATTTTTACTGGAAACAGTTCCTGTTGGTGTGACATCTCCCGGTGGTACTGAATTTTGGACATTGTTTTCCTCCTTCACCCTGCCACCAGAAAAGACTTCCTCCCGCAGCTTGCAGAGTTCCAAGGTTGGTTGCAAAGTTAATGCTTGGGAAAAACCTTCTGCTTTTTCTATGAGTGCTGGAATAGACTGCAAAAACAAACCCAAGTATCTCAAGTTACATGGGAAAAGCAATGGTTATAAGCCATGCAATATGCTAATGAGATTCATACAGGCACAAAAGCCTCAGTGTCTGCAGAGATGACACTCAGGATGGTGGATGAGGGTTGTGAATGCAGAGCTACCACCCCAACAGTGAGGTGTCTGCACTCAGAAACCATGCAAAGGATATGCCAAGTTGAAGTGTTCCCTCGTGACATCTCTAAGCTCAGGAGGTATCAAAGGAACACCACAGCTGAAGCCTAAGCAGGTACTGAAGTAACAAATATCACACTCTAATATGAAGATGAAGCTGCACAAGTCTCCAAAAGATGTTCTGTTTTCCAGATGCTGCAGGTTCCAAAATCTCAGTAGAAGTATTTCCTACAGCCACAGGCTCATCTCCCTTACTAGCACGTGAGGGGGAATGCTTTACAAACACAACACTTCACCTGCTTCATAACTATACACACAGGCTTTTTTTGACCAAACTATAAGGAAAATGAGTTAGAACTCCTGTTTTGTGACATATTACCAGATCAAGAAGATAAAAACTTATTTCTCTCTGAGCACACAGAGGTCTCACCTGCATTGCTTCGCTGATCTGTCTGGATGCCACTTCTGTCGCCTGCTTCAGATCTGCGATGTAAGCATCTACAGACAAACACAGCACAAATCAACTTTTGAAACATGTTTCCTTCGCCCATTACTCACTAGCAGAAAATAGACAGAAAACTAGTAAAGTCCCTGTATAAAACCTAAACCTGGAGCACATCCCATTCACTGTAACACTGAGGAAGACAGCTGGCATGGTTTATCTTACTAGTACTATTCTTTATCACTCAAATTGCAGTAGAGGATATCAGTCCCAACTACAGAAAGCCCCAAAGTTCTTACCTAGAAAACATTGAGGCAATATTTGAAACAAGAGGACTGTTGTAATGAAATAATTACACAAAAAGATTTGTTTTCAAAACTTTTACGCTCATATTACATTTGATAAAAACCACACAGAACACAGAGAATAAACACTACTGTGGAGAACATGAGATGAAGAAAACTCTTTTTAAGGAGGGCAAATAAATCATCCTATGTCTCTGACAAGTTGGCTTTTACAATAAAGGCTACTTTTGTTGTTTTCCCTTCTGGCTTAACTTACCAAACATTAACACCAAAAAGAACCAAGCATAAATAACATTAACTGCATTAATTCTGCTGGGCTAATAAGGAAATAAAAAAAAAACCCAGCTTTCAGGAACACTGAAGCAGGCAGCAGGTGCAGAACACCAGGGGAATACAGCATATATTCAACTGTAGTAGCAATATGATAAGATCACCAATACTTTAATTCTGTATTCAAGAGTTAAACTCTAGCCTATTATGGAACTGTTTTGCATCTTCTCCATCCACAAAACTCAAAATGAGCAGACAAGCATGCTTCTGGGAAGTAAGGATCCTCACCTCCACTACTATTAGTTTTCTGTAGGGTTTCACCAATGCCTGCAGTAGGACACGGTGTCAGGTGGTGCGCACACCCCTAAACACTGTTCGGGTTAAACCCAGCACCGTGTTTTGAAGTCAGTCTTACTAGTGCTGCTGAAGGTGTTTTAGCCCAGGGTTACAGTGACTCCCTGCTGAAATGTGGTAATCACCAAGAGATGGTGTTTGTTGAACTGTCTATGTGTCCGATGTGCTGGTCAGAGCTGGTTTAGGAACACATGATCCCTATGTGAACACAGACACTACACTGCACCATCATCCAGTTTGGAAGAATAAGCAGTCCAGAAGCAACCTCTTTAAACCCATCACAGAGCCCTATGGAAGGGCATTCTCTAAAAGAAGGATACGTCCATTATGAAGCATTCTTACAATAGAGTATTGGGATAAGGAGGCTAGTGACCTTATGAAACGGCAAGAACGGAGTTAAGTAAAGTAGAAATAATTATTTTGATTATTATACAAAGACTGAGACACAGTTAAATGAAATTTGCCTACAGGAGTTTGGCTTTACATAGCTGGCATTATACTCCTCAGTGTTCAAGGCTTTCCAAAACATAGGGAAATGAAACAAGGAAATGAAAGGTATTGAGTAATCTAAACATTTTTGGTTTCTGGCAAAACTGTACTTGCTAAACTGGGATACATAAACTTCCCAAAGACTACATAATACCAAAATTCTCCACCGTAACTTTGCTACAACTTTGCTGTTACCAAACCCAAAACCACAGTATCATAGTGCAAACTGCTACTAACTTGCAAGTAGTTGACTGACATCAGAAAAGCCTGGATTTGGACACTAGAAACCAAAAGGAACTCAGATATAAAGTGACCCACAGTACTGCTCCTAGCAGCTGCTTTGATGCACAGGCTGGCACTGCTGGAAGCCATGTCTCCCATCTACAAAGAGGAAATGATGTTTAGAATGAAGTCAGATCAGCAGGGTGAGAACTGGAAGATTCAGCTCAGCTCCCCAAAATCTGAGCACCACTGCTTGTTACACCAGCTTTACATCATGTGCAGTAACTCACTGTGAGGATTCTCACTTTTCAAATTAGAACTGCACTGCTGAATTCTGTCATTTTTTAATACTTAACAACAGACAACACAAAACTTCCCATTTATTAAGGCCAGCCTCAAGAGAGCACATCCCAATCACCTACTGCAAAATCCACCACCTTGTTCCAAGGAGTCTGTACAAGGTATCCTTCCAAAGCATGCAGCCAACTTAAAGCATTGTTTGCAGCTCTGTTCTTTCATCAACCCTAGCAAGTGACAGAGGCAGGAAGAAATCTGTGTCCTGCTTAGCAAGTTAGGACTGTCACCTAAGTCAACACTGCCACCACCAAGTCCTACACAACAGCTTTCAATTCCCTGAAGGAACTGACTGATTAGGAAGAGAGGTTGAAGCATTTCAAGTACTCATGTAAAATGAACACAAGAACAGACAAAGTATAATGTTGGTGATCCATGCAGTTCCCCACCTGGCCTTCACCAGTGACAAAAGAAAGAAGTAAAAAAGCCTTCTGGGGGTAGCTGTGTGACAATTTCTCCCCAATACACAGTGAGGCCTTTGCCAGCTTTTTGCCTTTAAGTACAGTGCCTAACTGCAGGCAGCAGTCAGAACAAGAGAAATGGACGTGATAAAACTCAGACAGCAATACATTCACTCATGACAAACTTGTAACTTTTTAGTTAATCATTTAAACAGTCAATTTTAAACAAGCTTAAAGAAAGAAAACTTCTTAAACATTTACAGTTAACTAGTAAATGAGCCAGTGAGTAAGTTAGCCAGCTGCCCTTCCCACAAAATCTTTACCTTGAGAAGGCTGAAGTCTTATCTCTGCAGGTTTTACCACAGGCTGGTAGAGCTTCTGCATATTAAAAAATAAAAATAAAAAAAAATTATTAAATACCTCCTTGGTTTACGAGATATCTAATACACCTAGAGCAGTCAGAACAATGGAGATGTGGTGGAATTACTTAAATCAAGAATCTATTAGAGGTACAATTTATAGCTATTTAGTTACGGAAAATAGAATTCTGGTTAACACAGTTACACTCTCTGTACGCACATCTCCAGAATCTGCTTTAGTTTGCAGAATTCTAATTATTAAAGCATGAGAACTGACATCCAGGTATTTTGGAAGAAGCAAGAAGCATTGCCACCTGCTGCACTGAGGAAGAAGAGCTGCTCTAGCTTCTCAGGAGCTATTCACAGAATCAGCATGCTTTCACAGAGTATCAAATTCCAACAAAGGGTACATTAAGATAAAAAGCTAAGAAAAAGGAAACTACATAAACAACTACACTCTAGCCCTGTAATTACTTATATAGAACTAAGAACATCCTGCCTCACAAACTGTGAGTCTTGTGACCTCACATCAGTTAACTGAGACATGAAGTAAACTAATAACTGAACATAACCCATACTTAGTTGTATTAAAGGTGGAATTAGAAGCAGCTAACAGGGAAGATGGAAAAAAAGCAAGGCCAAGGGAACAGAAGTTAGATCATCTGCAAGTTAATGTTCTCCACTTCAGGAGCTGTCTCTCAACCTTCTTCAAGTAAAAGCAAGTAATGGAAAGCAACTTCCTGTAGTTTTGCCAGAAAAAATTTTGCACAGTTCACACAACTTCTTAGCAAGTTTGCAGTAACAGCTCCAAGCAGAAGAACAAACATGGCTTGCATTAGCCTCAAACTCTACAGAACATATTGACTGAAAACCCACAGGATGATCTCTTGCTTTGGCAATTGCAAGGAGATTACCACAATAAATGAGTGGTTCTCTCCAGATAAAACACATCTTCATGGCTGCTCTTTATGCCTCAGAAAACATCACACCATTAGCTATGGTCATGAAAGAACACGACAAATCCTCAACCAAAATCAAAGAAACCATTGGTACCTTTGCAGAAATAGCTGAGAGATGGCAAAAAAAAGGGATAAACATTTACAGAGATAAACTAAGCTTTCCATATATCTTACATGTATTTCTACATATTCTCTCAGGGATAAATTAAACTTTTGCAGACAATTATAATTAAAATAATCATCTAGTTGTGGTGGTGTAAACTTTGAAGAGATCAGCAAGAGAAAAAAAGTAGCATGAGAGGCATTCCAAGTAACTAATCCACTGTGGGACTCAGGTAGCAGAAAGAATAAAAGGTCTTGTTAAATCTCGGTGTTATGCAATAACGTATTTTATTTTAGTTTATTCTGTTTGCTTGTTTTACATACTTGGTATACTGACAAAACAGAGAGATCACAAAGGCAATATATGTTAGAAAATATCTCACATGTAAGACAAAAGCATACCCATGCACATTTCCTTACCATAAATCATCTCTGTCTGGCTAACCTAGAGAATTAACATTTGTCAATTTTATTCATCAGAAATGCAGCGCAGGCTTCTACACAACTTTCTAATAAAATTCCTGTCTTCTTTAGTACAGAAAGCTGAAGTTGGAAAGGACCTCTAAATACCCTCCTGAAAGCTGGGCCAACTAGGGCAGGTTGCTGAGCCTCATTCAGTCAACTTTCGAGTATCTCCATGAACCTCTCCAAGGGTGAAGACTCCCCACAGTTTCACTGGGCAACTTGTGCCAGAGTTTGACTCTGCCTCAGCCTTTTGTTTTTTGCCAATGGAATCCTGATTAATCAGGAGGTAAGCAAAAGGGAGGCCTAACATGACTTCAGGAAAGAAATCTAGCAGCTGAGGACATGCCTGAGCTGTTTAATGCCAGTAATTACTTTATACTGTGTGTCAAAAATCTCACAGAATTTCCTGTGCTGATTCATTAATCCACAGTACCTTTTTTCCCATGCTTTACTGAAAGTCATTACTCCATGTAGTTACTAGCTCAAAAAAAGTGACGAGGAAGCCACTGACATTTTAAGTCATACACTGCATATGATACTATCTATCTGTATGCAGTGTAACATTTTGTTCCTCAACCAGCCCTTGGGCATGGACTTCAGGAACTCGGAAGGTTAAGTGCCTACTGGTTTGTAAATCCCGAGTCACCAGGCTGAAGCAATCTGCTCCAGTTTCTTTGTGCCACAGACCCAATTTAGACACAGTCACAATGTTTTGTGGCAACCCTTAGTAGCTACTTAGTAAACTTACTAAGTTTAACCCTTAGTTACTGCAGAACCAGTTAATGAAAAAAGGCAATTTCATTTTATGATAAAGAATCAAAAGAAACCATGGGAAGGAGCTTCAAGGTCACTGGATGATTGATTTCTTGATGCAAAGGTTTTTTGGAAGTCTTAGGTTACTCACCAACATCTCTTGCTCTGCTTTCATGGTTTGGATAGCATGTACCAGGATCTTTTTAGGCCACTGTTTACGCCTAGTTGCTGTCTCTACTATTAATTCATCAAATTGATCCTCCAGAATTTTAATACTGGAATCTGAAAGTGACAAACACACATAGTTGCTGTGGAATTCTCAAACTTTTTTTTTTTTTTTTTTACAAACTTATCAAGAAAAAGAAGCTTTAGATCTCAAACAAAAAAATCATGCATGATTATCAACACAGAGATAAATGTATGTCCCGAATCTCCTTGCTAAGGCAGTATTGAGCATAACTTGATGTTGGTCAGTTATTTTGAAGTAAATTATCTCGGGGGGAGGCAGGCAGAGAACTATGCAGGGAGTAAAATAAAAAATGTTTTTTCAAAAAGCCCTGTGAACTCTGCACCTGTGAAGAAAGCCTTACAAAGCAATGGCTATCTTTTAAGGAGAAAAATGGTTTATCTGTGTGATTTACAAGCATTAGAAAACTCCAACTGCACAAACAGTAATTGGAAGCCTAACTGATTTTATATCACACAGTGCACAGATAAGCAGTTTAACATTTAAATTCACTGTTCCCACAAATGTGTTGAATATAACTTGTAAGTCATGCAATGTTTTCCATCTACTAGTAAAGAATGGATTTTGAGCACCCTCTCTGGGTCACTCTGCGCAGAATCAAGTGATTACAAAACTCAAAAGGGAAAAGTCAAGGTTTTAACATTTTGTGGGCTTGTTTTAGTTGTTTATTTTAAGATCACCATGAAACCATTTAAATACAGACAGGAAAGACTTGAGCCACCGGTCAACATAAACACGGAAGATACAAAATGTCAGATCTCTTGGTGACTCAGACTGGATTGGAGATAGGCACCTGAGTAAATCTATATCAAATTAAAAAGCGCAACATAGTCCTTACACCTGCTTTATGCCAGCTGTGGGCAGATGACAGTGTCTCAGTTTTGCGTCGTGAGATCAGTGCATTTTTGACCTTGTAGTCTAAGTAGCTGGAGTTTCATCATTCTAGAACTACAACTGTGGACACTTCACAGAATCAGAGAATAGTCTGGGTTGGAAGGGGCCTTTAAAGGCAATCTAGTCCAAGCCTCCTGCAATGAGCAGGCACATCTTCAACTAGATCACACTGCTCAGAGCCCATGTTTGCTCATGTTCAATGTTTTCGGTTCAACAGCTCCACAGTTAGCTCAATGTATCTGTATTTTCAGCTCTTTTGCAGTGTAACAGCAAAGAGCATCAAGCTTCAGGCAGACAGCACCTAATGCCAACACACGTGAGTGAATGAACTGCACAAAAATTTTGTATGGACACCAGTCTACCAAGAATCTCCACTATTATTATTCAAAAGACAGTAATTATATTGTTTCTATTACATATATTTATATAGCAATAATTTTCAACAATCTTTATATTAAATAGCAGCAACAGAGTTTCCTAGGGTCTTTTGACAGAAGTCACTGCCCCCAACACTCAGGTTGGAAGGACCCTCCAGAGCCTTCTGCTCACAGTAGGTTCAACGCCCATTTCAAAACAGGTTGCTCAGAACACTTTTGCCCAGATGGTTTTTGGAAGCCTCCAGTAGTGGAGACAAGCTCTTGGCGGTCTTTTCCAATGCTCTGTTATTCTAAGAATGAGTTTTTACTTCCTTACAGCAAGTCAGAACCTCCCCCTTCAATCGGCCCCCTTTTACCTCCGGACCAAAACAAACCAAAACAAACCAAAACAAAGCGAAACAAACCCACCCAGAGGGAAGCGAATGGAAACCGCCGCCTACCGTTCTGCAGCCGGGAGTCATCCGAGGCCTCCTCCCACGGCTGCCCATTAATGGTGACATTCTCCTGCACCTTTTTCTCGAAGTTCTGCAAGGCATGGGACAGGCTGAGAATCCGTCCGTCTGTCCATCCATCATCCATCATCCACCCATCCATCCCTCCCGCAGGAAGGGCCCATCCCAAATCCTCGCCCTGCCCAGGGGCCACACCGGGGCAAGCCTTTCCCTCACGCGGCTGCCGAGCGCTGCCGGCGGGGCCCGCCGGGTCCTGTGCCGGCACAGGACGTTCCCGCTCCCCGCTCACCCAGAGCGCGTTTACCTCGGCGGCGGCCCCGCCGGGCTGTCCCTGCTCCAGGGTCCGCACGAAGGGCGCGCACAGCTCCAGCACCGCGCACAGCCGGCGCCGCGAGTAGCAGCGCACCCTCGGGTCCCGCTGCGCCGCGCCCTCCTCCCCCAGCTCCCCCGGCCCCGGCCCCGGAGCCGCCGCCATTTTCGGCCTGGGACGCGGGGAAAATGCCGGCCCGGAAGCGGAACCCGCGGCCGCCCGGTGCCTTCCTGCCGGGCGCGGCATGGCGGGGCCGGTGGACTGTCACTGCCACCTGGCCGCGCCCTGTTTCCAGCGGGTGAGGCGCGGCGGGCGGGGGGGGAGGCCCGGCCGCGGCCCCGGCGCTGAGGCGGTGCGTGTCTCTTGCAGGATGTGGCGGCCGTGGTGCGGGCAGCGGAGCAGGTGAGGCGGGGCCGGCCTGAAGGGTCTCTCTCCCCGCGGCCCCGCGGCTCCGCCGGTCTCAGCGGGCCGGGGGTCTCTGTGTGCCGCAGGCGGCCGTGTCGGCGCTGGTGGTGGTGTCGGAGCAGGCGGGCGAGTTCCGGAGCGTCGTGGAGCTGTCTGAGAGGTGCGAGGCCGGCGGGGATCCCGGCGCCCACCCGTGTCCCTGGCGCGCGTCGGCGCCTTGGGGACTGACGGGGATGCGCTGCTCCCCTCAGTCAGCCAGCCCTCATTGTCTTTAAACCTGGGGTCTCTGTGGGCTCTTGGCGTTAAACTTAGGTTTTCTGTGGTCTTTCGCACTCTCGCTATCTGTTCCGTGCCTAGATTCCCAGGGTTTGTCTTGCCATGCCTGGGAGTTCACCCCGTTCAAGAGGTTTCTCCAGAGGAGCAGCGCAGTGTTGCTTTGAAGGTAAAACACGGCCTCTAAAATACTGCTGGGACTTTTCAGGACAGACGACAGGATGCTCCGATCTGCCTGATTTACCTTCAGGTCTGCCCAGTGATTTTTCTGCACTCTGTAATGCAGGAGACCCAGCGGACCAAATCCCAGGCTCTCTCAGCACATCCATTTGTCCCTGTTAGTCCTTAAAGCAGAATTGTTCACTGGAGTCATCTGGCTGTAATACTGCAGTGAAATGGTTTTAGAAATCCCAAGCGTGCCTTGCTTGCAGCAAACAGCATGTGCAGATGTTCCTTTGTTAACATGGGAGCTGGAAGGCAACTGTTTGTGGCCTTATCCTAAAAATCTCAGGGAGCTGTCTGCAGCCATTTAATGTTGCTAAGCTATTTATGGGCCTTGTTTTAATTACCTCTGCTGCTACTCTGAAAAGTTAGCTTAGGATATTTAGAATAAGGTTTATATATAGAGAGAGAGGTAGGTAGATATATACGTATAGATATAGAATAGTATGTAATGAAATGGTTATTAAATAAAGAAGATAAATCCTTCAGACTTCTAACATCTGACTGGACAGCTCACAGTAACGGCAGAGTCTAAAGCACAGAATATCAGAACAGTAAATGCCAATTTAATCATAGTGCTGAGTTTGTAACCTTTCCTCTAGTAAGGGCAGTGAGAGTTGCATCTTTTATTCTTGCAGGATCTGGATGCTGCGCTGCCTCTTATAGAATTTTACAAAGACAAATTGGTGGGGATTGGAGAAGTGAGTGAAATTCCAAAACTTCTTTAAATCTCTCCAACAGCAGCTGTCACAGGAATTACAAAAATTGAGTCAATGCTTGTTTTTCTGTATGTGATAAGAATTGCTGTCAGCCTGAACAAGCACTAAGTCTGACTGGTGGTTCTCTTAATATGCTTTCCTTTATAGATTTGCTTGATTCCTTATTTTCCTCCGATATTGCTATTAGAAAATAGATGGAATTTATACTCCTGGAGTCGTTGGAAGATTACATACTTATGCTGTCTCATGTTATACACAAAGGCAGATCCTTCCTGCCTTCTCTGACAAAGTTAGGCTAAGCTGTGATTTCAATACACCACACTGACTTGTACAATTCTTTTTTTTTTTTTTTTTACTCCTTCATCTGTCTGTATCCATCTGTTGTCTCCTGTCTTACATGTGTTTATAAATGAATTGAGGCTTTAGGATGGAGCCTGCCTCTATTTGTGTGTTAGCATCAGAGGGACTTACATCTGGTTCTACACTGGCTACAGAAAAAGCAGGTTTTGGCAGAGCTTTGTAGCTAAATTTGCTATGTTGTGTTGTATATGTATAACTTCCCTCCGTCTAACTGTGAAAGGGACTGCTTTAACAAACTTTAAATTTTGCCTGAACACATTTAGATAAAAAAAAGTATAGAATTAATGAGTAATTTTTGGTAGAGATTGGACTACAACTATGGGTTCAGGTCAGAAATTTTGCTTATACTGGAGATACATATTTGAGACTTAATCTGACATAACATTCAATAGAATATAAACCTCCAGAAAACCAGTGACAGACTAAAATGTTAAATACCCTTGTTAGTAGCTGTCTGCCCACAGATGCTTTCATAGTTGAAAAGCTTATGGTTGAGAATGCATTCTTTTTTTGAGTTAAGCTGCAGCTGAGCTCATTTTATTTGCAGTCTCTAGTATACATATTTTGAAATGCTTTGCAGTTTTGAAGCATGTTATGCCTTTGTAGGTCTTATTATGGTTTTGTTAAGTGTTAGGTCTGTAAAACCCTTTCCCTTCTCTTGTGCTGCAGGTTGGACTAGACTTCACTCCCAGATTTGCCAGCACTGATGAACAGAAGGAAGGACAAAGACAGGTTTTGATCAAGCAGATTGAGCTGGCAAGAAGACTGGATTTGCCATTGTAGGTTTTGTTTACACCAGAAGGAGAATTTGCCAGGTCTCAGTAACATGCTGAAATACTTCCCAGGATTTATGGTTATTAAGTGCGCGCAGAACTTTTTTTAGATGGATTAAACTGGCATAAGTATCCTGTCAGTCTTGGGTTTGAGATTTAATTACAGAATTTTCCTTGTATTTGCACTTCTGTACAGACATCTTATATGTCCTGTCCGTGCTATGTTTTTCCTATCTTTACTGTAGCTGAAAGGATTCATATATACGTCCCTGTTTTTTTTTCTTGATAAAAGTTGTAATACATATTAATTATTTTCATCCCAAGATACTGTTAGTTTGTTTGTATTTGCAAAAAAAAAAAGGTATTTGGCTAAATTTCCTAATACTGGGCCTCTCCTTGCTGTGCAGAAATGTTCATTCCCGCTCAGCTGGAAGACCAACCATTAATCTCTTGAAGGAACAAGGTATGCTTTTAATGCATTTCTTCTGCCTGTTGGCTTTTACCAACAGGATTTCTCCAGCTGTGCCACATCCTCTCATCAGTTTGTGTGTGTTTAACTCAAGAGCAAAAGTGCAGAGTTTCTGTGTTAATTCTGTATGGGACCCAGGTCCTGTTGGAAGCTGACGTGGCAGCCCTGCTGTAACCTGATGATGTGGTTTGCTTTGTTTCTCCAAGGTGCTACCAAGGTGTTGCTCCATGCTTTTGATGGGAAGCCATCTGTAGCCATGGAAGGGGTGAAAGCTGGATACTACTTCTCCATTCCTCCTTCCATTATAAGGAGTGAACAGGTAATGTTTTGTCCTGCTTCCAGCTGGGGTCTGCTCCTTCTCTGTGCATTGCACATTTTTACTTTGGCTGAATTTCTGCCTGGGGCTTTTGCTTTATCTGGACTTCAGAGGGGGAATTCTGGCTGAAACAGCTCAGTTACTCCTGAGAACAGGGGGTGTTTTTTTCTTGTTTTATTGTGGTTTCTGGTGAACTCTTCTTTGGAAGATTCTGCCATTGTACTGTTTTACAGTAGGGACAAGAAATGTAGAGGGGTAGTTTTTGTGATAGGACTGCTTTCTATGATAAGCTCAGGAAATGTAAGAGAGGAAAAAGTTTGATTTAAGTGGAGGGAGCATGAGGGGTGGAAATGAATGGGGATGAGGTCAGGTACTTAGGAGGAAGGAAAGCAAACTGGGGTTGAGAGGTAAAGCAGAGAGGAGGAAAAGATACACAAATATTATATGCACAGAAAATAGCAAATTGGAATTGCACTGACAGCTCTATAAGTGCAATATAACTGCATGGTTTAATAAATAACAATGAATTTAGCACTGATGGATATTTAGAAAACAGGAGAACCCTAATTTGAGGGGACTTCTTGAGCAGCTCTTGGTGTTCTTGCTTCCATTCAGAAATTGTTGATAAAATGTAAACAGTGGCACCAAAGTCTTTTGATGTTGCCTTTAAATGTACGGAATATCCTCCCTTCATGTTTTTTTCTCACAGGTTTAAGTGCACAAAGCATTTAATGGCTTTCTTATTTTCTTCAAGAAGCAGAAGCTTGTGAAACAGTTGCCTCTGGAAAATATGTGTTTGGAAACTGATTCTCCTGCTCTAGGGCCTGAAAAGCAGGTAAGTGATGGGAGGGAGGGACTTCTGTGTATTTGTATCCAAACCCACACCTTGTGGAAGTCAGCTACTGGCACAGGATAGTGGAGTAATCTAAGCATGGTTAGAAGAAAGGAAAGAGGTTTCCAAGGGAACTTAATGTAAGAGGGATGGATACATGTCATTTTTCTGCCACACATGCCATGATGTGACTGAAGTTGTCTCAGAAGCACTTGTGATCTCTAGGGGTCTGTAATTTGGTTGGTTGTTTTGTTTTTCAGGTGAGAAACGAACCCAAAAATATCTACATTGCTGCTGAATACATTGCCAAAATTAAAGGAATTCCAGTTGGAGAAGTTATAGAGGTGACTACACAGAATGCACTAAAAGTATTCCCCAAACTTCAGCACTTTCTTCGGATATAGGTTCAGAAACTGAAATATATGATGTTGCAGAAAGTATTACTTGTGGTGTAATTACTAAAACCAAGGTACATCTTGTGTTAAAGTGGAGTTTTGCAGTTGGAAGTTAAGATGTAAGGAGTGTTATATAGCTGGATAGGATAAAATTGGGAATTTCTCAAAGGCTGTTGGTGTGCACTGTAATAATCTCTTGGATGTGATAAAAACACATTGTTTCTTTGCATCTCTCATGTCTATGAACACATATTTTGTAACGAAGAGTACCATAAAGTTGTCAATGTAGTTTCTCAGGCTGCTTGCCAGCTGCTCCTAATCTGGGAGATGGCTCCTGTACAGTGCTTGATGTCCCCTTCACTCCTTATTTCTGCTGACTGAAAGTCACAAGTTGTGGACCCAGTCATGGTAAGAAAGCTCCTGTTACAACTGGCCAATTATGCATCCCTTTCTGAGCCATTAAAAGAACCCAGCTGGACAGACATTCTCTGTATTCTGTGCTGACTGGACTCCGAGTGGTGCAGACACAACATCTTTTCAAAATACAGTTGGGAGGAAAGAATTATAGCCCATCTACTCCTCTCCTTTTCCCGTGTATAAAACAGTAGTTGCCAAGATCTTGGCTACTTTGAGAAGGATTTTCTTGGATATTTAAAATAATTTATTTTTTTAATAGTGTTCAAAGAAAACAGCCTGTGTTTGGTCTTAGTTAAGGATTCACTCTTCTAACTGCTCAGTATCAGGAGATATAGGATGTGAAAAGGAGACAAGCTCAATTTTGTCATATATTGGAGGTGGTCTCTGTGGATTCAGCTATGTTGTGCAGTGTCCTAAAACTGAATCTGGTCCTCCCTCACAGCACCTGTGTGGACACAGGCCTGTGAAATACTGATCAAAACTTTGTTGATTATAAACCAGCAATTGAACCAGGTGGGTTTTACATGGCACCCAGCTCTTCTGAGGGCCACTAAGTGAAGGTTTTCTCTCACTATGGGGAGTTTTACCAGGTCAGTGAAGAAAATATACAAGTATTAACTTAGTTCAGGACCACCTCAGGGAGGCAAGGGGCCAAAGCTTGCAATATAAGTCATGCTCTATCGTAAAGTCCTGTTTTCCTTCATGTCTTCCTCAGTTTCTTAAAACCACATTGTCAGGAGGTTTTTTTTCTGTCTTTATCAGAACAGCTGTTCTGCCTTTTGACTAGAGGTAGCTTACTAAGTTTAAACATGTGTTCCTAAACAGTTTTCAGCCTGCAGCAAACAACCAAACTTAAATAATTTGTCTCTATTACAACTTGTATTTAAAGCAGCAAACACCTGGATCTTTGCTGAGTGATCCAAAGGAGTTAGAGCCATTCCTTATCCTGCATCTACAGGCACCATTTCCACTAAATGGAATGAAGGACAGAGTTTGCCTCCAGATGGTGCTAGGGAACAGGTGTGCAATAGTCAGAATATTAGTGTGATTCACTTAATGATTAATAATCATGTCATTGGAGATGCTAAACGTGATAGATACCGGGCAACCTTACATGTACTTCCTGCTGCCTGTGTGTTGGGAAGTCTCCCAGTATTGCTGGGAAATGCAACTATGTGATGAGATGCTCTTGGCAAGAAGTCAGGCAGCATCCAAATGTTTGCAAAGTCTTGACCTAATTATTTTTCTCTATGGAATTCTTAGCATTGGATGAAAACACTGGTTTTGCAAAAAGAGGGAATATTAAATAGTCTCCTCAAAATCCCTGTCTCTGCAGGGGGGTGGCATTGCTCTGGTTCAGCCTTAGTCTTACAGCAGGATGATTCCTGAGTGTTGGAATCCTTTTTGCTGTAGCAGAAACTTTCAACACACTCACTTCCTGCAGCTCCCGTGTGGGCAGGGCACTGCTGAGGTGGGCAGCCCCCGGGGGCCATGGGGCTCTGGGACAGCCTGTGTCCCTGGGCCCTGCAGCAGCAGGCCTGGAGCTGCTTTTGGTGGTGCGGGAGTGTGGTTGAGGCTGGCGAAGGAGGCACAGAGTTGCTCCCCCCTGGGCCAGGGAGAGCTGGCATTGCAACAGCCGTGGGCAGGGTGAGCCTGGCAGGGGGCCCAT
The DNA here is from genome assembly GCF_030490865.1 of Poecile atricapillus. NCBI lineage: Eukaryota > Metazoa > Chordata > Aves > Passeriformes > Paridae > Poecile > Poecile atricapillus. The sequence continues at coordinate 94,747,456 of NC_081251.1, forward strand.
GGCAAAACAAGCTGGCTTTGTCCTCTCCTTAGACCTGCGGCGCCAGAGCTAAGTCATGGAGTAGGTGACCTGGAGTTCCAGAAAAGGAAAGTGCGGTGTGACTCCCACCCTGCCTTGGCATCCCTGACACATAACAAGGGTCAGAAGCAGTGCCCTTTTCCCAGTGCTGCTGGTTCGACTGCGAGTTGTGCCCCAGTCCCCGCAGTGAGTGCTGAGGGTGGGCTGCAGGCACTGGAAATAAAGTTGTTGCTCTGCCCAGGAAACTCTTTAATTTGCTCACTCAGGACTGGTGGTACTGCTGTGCAGTGAGGAGGAAGTGTGGTTTCTGAGCTGGAAAACATCACCAATCCTCAGCAGTCATTCTGTAACTTTACCTCATAAGGGGGATTTAATAGAAGGCTTGGATTTCTGCCTGCATTCCTAGGCTAACACCTGGCCTGGAGAGGCTGGGGAAGGGTGGGTGGCTTTGGGGGTGCTGCGTGCACTGTGAAGCCTTCCATCCCCACGAAGGTTGGCCTTAGCAACATCAGTGTGTGTGCTGAACCCTGGTGCAAGCCTCTCAGGGTGTCTGGATAAACCATGCCTTCCCCTAGGTAACACAGGAGGCTGAAGTGGTCAAGGATGTATTGGAGGAAGGACACAGTGCAAATTTAGTGTTTGGGAAAGTAAGTGGTGACCCAAGTTTCCTTTTCAGCCATACCATCAATTTAGGAGGTCACACACAGCCCAGATGACCTCTGTCTCAGAGAATGGCACAGATTGTCTGCAGCAGTGTGGAAAGTGGTAGGTCTCAATCTCCATTGTACCTTCATCCATCAGCTTTCCTTGGGATGCTACAAACAGCAGATCTGGTTGCACTTTGCAGGACTGCCCATGTTGTTTTACTTTCAGGATGTTCATGGAGTGATAAAAAACCAAGGAAGGGCTCTATCTGTGTTCACTGAAATAGTCTTTGGAGGGCTGCAGCTGGATCACCCTCCCAGGGCCTTTCTTCTGAAATTTGTTTTTAGCCATGGATTAACAGGGACTGAGTCTCCTGAACTCTGGGGCAAACTGCTCTGAGTTTTTCCAAAATCTGACATGGGAACAAATGAGGAGATGGTGATGAGGCCAAGTGGATGAAATGCTGCTTATTCCTGCTGTTTATCATGATAAGAGTTTAGACAAATTGAGTAAAGACTTGTACTGGAGGTGCTTCCAACAGACTCCTATGCAATGCATAGACAGGCTCTTAAGAGGCAAAAGCAAATAAATAAATGCCTGGAAATGCAACTTTCATTGCTTATGAAATTCTGCTTTTGTTTGTTTTTATATTAATGCAGGCTGGGGTTCAATCCTCTGTTCCCACTACAGAGCAGGAAAGTGAATTTGAGAAAGTCACTGGCTTAGCATAAAGGTTTATTGTTCTCTTTGCTTTCTATAGGCAGTACAAAGATACTGCTGAGATCAAAGAAAGAATATGAACTGCCATAGCACCCAGTTGTCTCAACATTTTCCTCTTCACCAAGCAGTTATCCATCTGTTAATTTTCCCTGCTGGGGTGGGTTTTTCTATCATTGTGAATCTCTTGGAGCATGGGCATGTAAACCACTGGGTGGTGGCCTCACCATGCAGTGAGTGCCAAGTGCCTCCTCCAGGAGGTGGTGGGTTTTTATGCCCCTGTGACCTACTGTGAATGACAAAAAAATGAGAAACCGTAGTGAGGATCATGGTCCTGATGAACCCTGGGGCTGAAGCTGATACCCATCTCCCGAAATGTTTGGTGCTCTGCTCAGAGAGACACTGCTTGATTCAAGTACAGGAAATCAGTGCCACTACCCTGCTCAGGTCTGCTGATGAAAACGGGCATGTGGTTCCCCTGAGGAAGCAGAAATGATGAGGTACTGAAGTGCCTCTGAGACATGGCACTGAGGACAAGGAGCCTGGAGGAACATATCTGATGCCCTACCAAAGTGGCAGAATCAAAATATCTGGATTTTGTCTGCAGTGTCCAGGTGAGGTAATATATTCCTTGTACCCTGCCTCTAAGGGCAGGTGAGGTGGCTGTGTGGTGTTTGTGGGCAGTGATTCAGATGAGCCCAGCCTGCCATGGCAGAGCACCGGCTGTGCTGAGGCTGAGCAAACCTCCAGCTGCCCGGTACAAGGGCGAGTGCAGCTGCCTGAATGACCATGAAGCAGCAGTGACATGTGGGGAAGCAGGGCCACATCCTCCTGTTTTGGAAGAGCAGTAGGTGAGACATGGAAAAGTGACAGTATGGGCAGTATGATTGAGCCCCTGCTGCCCTGGATATCACCAGGTAGATGGGCTGGGTGAACACACAGACTGTGCCTGGGCTGGCTGTTAAAGCCTGCCTGCAGTGCAGGAGTGCAGGGAGAGCTGTTTGTGCCCCCCATCCTGCTCAGTCCCTCTCGACCAAGCTCATCGTGCTGAGGAGCAGCAGAGCCCTCCCCGTGGCCGCTGTCCTCTCCATCTGCTGCGAGGTCCCCGTGGCTGCCTGCACTTACTGCACCTGGGCTGCCCTGGCTGCCAGGGAATAGCAGCTGACATGTCCCTGCCTCCTCAGCCTCCCAAAGGTATCCTGACTCCACCACTGTGTGTGGTGGGGTTCATCCCATTCGGAGCAGAGCAGATGCACAGCGCCAACAGTCCAGGTGAGATGCCCACATGTATTTTATATTTCTGCAATGGTGTGGACATTGGGTTTAACTTGTTTAGTGTTCCCATATGGACTTTGCATTCACTCTTATGGTTGTGCCAGGGCTGTGTGCTTTGTCACCCAAGAGCGCAAATGGGTGCTGGGTTCCTTGTTGGTGCCCAACCACACCTTAAAGTACATGATACAACATTGATAGTTGTTTCACAAGCAGCACAACCAATAATGCTTTTTTGCCCTGAGGATTAATGACTTCCTCACCACAGCCATCCCAATCTCCTACCCATGTCCTATGATGTTCCCATTACAGCCAGTGCTGCATTTCCAGCTCCTGGTGTGTCTCCCTGATCTCTGTCATGGTACCAGCCGCTCCTCCACGTACTTTCTGGGCTCTGCCCGTTGCAGTACCTTGGCTTTCTTCTGTGTCCCTGTGACCTCCCTGTAGTTCCCAATCTCTCTTCCATGGTGCCTCCCCTAGCCTGTTGGATTGTCATTTAGACAAGATTAGTCTGGGTAGATCATGTTTAGACAGTTGCTGGCATCAGACTTGGCAGCTGGGTGTGTGACTCCTCTTGGTGGCCTTGAGAGGGAATGGAGACAGTGTAATCTACCTGTCCACAAACTCCCACAAACCTTCTAGGGACTTTGTATCTCCAAGACATTTTGCCAAATTTTTTGACCACTGTCAAAACTTCTGAGCTGTGGATGTGGACTAAGGGTCAACATGACTGTGTTAAGTGAGTTCCATAGAAATGTGTATACATGGAATGCTGCATCTCCTGGGTGGAATTAGACCTGTTGCTTGGAGCTTCCTAGGCCTGCTCAGCCTATGACCACTGGTGAACCTGTGAAATGGACCTGGGGTTATCTAGCAGGAAGGTCTGTCTTTGTGAAGTGCACTGCCTGGAGAGGGCAGCTTTGAAGTGCTGATTGGCACTGGCTTTACTGTTATAAACATATAGAGAGAGCATTTTTGTGCTCAGATCATTTCTGGACACACAACAAAGGGTGAGGAAGCAAACAAATGGAGTGCTGTGGGAACACGTTAAATGGAGCACTATGTGGGGAGTTGCAATCACAACATCACCAGATAACTTCCCGTTTCTCTAGGGGTAATTATTCCTGCCTGGAAAAGTCAGGGTGGAAACTCAGCTCTGTACTACACAGGACCTCTGTGCTGAGTCGAAGCAATGAAGTGCACATGCACTATGTGGTGTATAATATGCACATGCAGATGTCAGCGCTGTCCAAAATAATCCCTCCTGTGCTCCTGGTGAGTGCAGCACATCCATTGATGGCCTACGTGTGTGACATTTATCCAAAGATGGTGTTTCTTGACCAGCACATGTAGGCTGCTGTTGTTGCTCCAAAATAGTTTCTTTCACTTTCTTTCACCCAATGTGCAAGAGGCCAACCCAGACACAGAGTTGAGGTATTTGATTTATTTACAGTTCTGTTCAGAAAGCAAATCCAAAATACAGCCTTGTACCAGGGACTTTGAGGAAAGTTAACCCCAGCCTCAGCCAGCACAGTAGCCCAAAGTGATGAAGGGCTTGGCTGAAAAGGCAGTGATCTGTGGTCTGGAAGGTTGGTTCAACAAGACCTGTTCCCTGGCTTTGACAACTGCCTTTTCTCTGGAAAGGACACCACTTGGGACCAGGCTGCCAGAGACCTATTATTAAAAGGTTTCTCAGAGGTTTCTCAGTACTTCAGCCAGATGATGAACACTGGGGCTTTTCTTTGCCCACTAGCAGAGTTACCTGGACTAACATCCCTCCAACTCCCTTTGAATCTATCTTTCAATTTTGTTCTCAAAGGACTGAGTAATTAGGTTATTTAGGAGCTGTCAGCAGCACAGGAGACTGGTACCCTCTGTCCTGGACAGTCATTTTCATGGTCTGCTTTTCAGCTTGTACAATAATACAATTTTGTATTGTGGCTTTGTTTATTTCAGGCCATGGAATCTGTCCTGCTCTTCAAGAAACACAAAGATAAAGCTGGTGGCCATTGGTAAGGTAATCCGGCCACTGGTGAGGTAATCTGCTCTGATTTCTACAGAACCAGAGGGTGCTTGATTTGGCTATGTGGAAACTGTCTGAAGCTATCTCATTGTAACCTCTGACTGCTTTCATTCCTCTGCATGGATAGATATGAAATGAGTTGCGATTAAACCCCCAAACTTCATTTCTTGGCTAAACATCCATGCAGGAGTAAAATGAAAATTGCAGAATCCCACAAGGGGAGCACATTGATAGGTGTCTGAAATTCTGGCTTCCTGCAATGAAGACATAGTAGGAAAGCTACTGAAGCTACTTTAATCTGTGCCAGGAGTGTTTTCGCAGCTGTTATCACATTTTCTTGATTTTTATTATTCATATGTCACTATATTTCAAGATTTGTTGTCTTTTGAAGGATGCTGTCTTCTACTCTGTTTCTTCTTTGATAAAAGCTTCTGCCCCTCTCTTGAGAAAATGAAGCTAGCAAAGGCATTATATCCCCCCATTTTGAAGTTCATCACATTTCATGAAGTTTTACATGACTTTTTATGTGGATTGGGCTGGACTTCATGGGTTGTGTCCTTGCCTCAGCAGTGTGAGGAGCAGCAGAGAGCCCTTGTGCAGCAGCTGGCACAGCAGAACAACTGGACTTGCCTACAGGAGTCAGAAACTTTTGCAGAATATCTCCTTTGTATATGGGACTTTAACTAGGCTCAACACCTGTTTCCTGCATCACAGCTCCACAGGCATCCCCTAAAGAACACTAGGGATTGTTTTGAAGTTTATCTAAGTGTTCAGTGGTTTAAGATGAAAAGATAACCATACTTGTGAGCACTTACATCTAGGAGCATGGTGCCTTTGTCAAAAGCAAACTAGAAAACTGTTCCTTTCCAGCTGTGCCTCTGATGAGGATGTGGGAGACTTCCTAGCTTTTTCCTCAAGATTCTCCCAAAGGAGACTTCTTTTTATGGTTCTTCATCTCAAAGGCTCATGGGTTCTAGTTAGTATGGACATAGTACCATAAGGAATCCCAAACTACACCTGAAAATTAGGGAAACAAAAACCAAGGAAGGCACTGTAACTTTGGGGGAGGAGTGGTGAAGGTAGTGGAGCAGAAGAGCCACTGCCAGAGCATTAGCCAGTACAGTGGGAAAGTATGAAAGTATGAAAGAAAGTATGAAAGTATGAAAGAAAGTATGATTTAGTGAGGTATTTTTTCTCCATGTGGACTATTTTAAGCAGATATGTATGTATCAGATTTTACTCATTTCATGGGGAAAAATACCTCCTTTTCACTCATTAAAAAACAGTATCTTAAAATATGAGAGAAGACAACAGGACAGAAAAAAGTGCCATGGACCTGGAAGAGAGGCAGCTGAGCAATTGCAGCAAAGACTTTTCCAGTACCTTCAAGTCCCATGGTGGACCAGGAAGGTGCTAACTGAAAAATGTCATTATCAGTCCTTTGGTGACTGTAAGTTAATTTGGTAGTCCTTGCCTACCTACAAGTGGGCTGAGGGAACCTCAGCAACCATTTCACCAAATGGAGGGCAGGGTTAACAAATCCAAGCTCTGCATTTTGCAGTGGCTCTAGTACTGCTTAAAATCTTGGAGCGTTCTCACCCTGCTGAAAGAAAATTTGATGCACAGGGTTTGGGTTGCTCAATTCTGCAGGTCCCAGCTCCCTGGCTTTCATATGTGCATTGTGGATGTTCAGGACATGCTGCTCCTGAACTTTGCTGGGACACAGTCTGTCATCCTAGAAGAGGTACAAGCTGGTTATTATTTTTCTTTTCCTCTTGCTGTTATTTTTTTCCCTCTTGCCATTACAAGGCGTGATCAGGTTAGTCCTTCCATAGTTCCTGAAAGTCTTTTCAGCAGGGTTATAACTGGATTACATGAGCCTTGACCTTTTGCTCTCTCTTCCAACTATCATTTTCCTGTGTCTGAATCAATGTAGAAGGAAAAGTAATACTAGCAGGGATGAGGAATTGGCTGTGGCTGCTGCAAAACATATCAATGCTCATGTTTCCCTTTGGAGTGATAATGAGACACTGGGATTTTTTTGATTTGGGGAAAAAAAACATGAGAAAGAGAAATCACATAGCAGCTTGAAGCTAAGCCACCTATAGACTGTTGTTTTGAAACAAAACTGCCCATTTTGAAACTAGAGGCACATTTATTTTTCAGTATTCCCCAGATAAAAACAAACATTTCCACACTTCTTAAGGGAAAGATCAGTATTACATTCTCAGTGAAACAGTTTGGTAAATAGAAGAAAATTGCCCAAACATCTAGGTATCTTTGGTTCCTCAAAAAATGCAAACTCTCCTAAGCCAACCCCTCGTCAGGGAGCAATGGGAGCTTCACCTTCACCACCATCTATCCCAGCATCATCCAGTTCTGTTCTTGCCCCAGACTCTGGCTGCTCTATCACCTCCCTCTGGTCTGAGGAAGGGGAACAAGGCCTTTTGCTCCCAGCACTGACATTTTTCTGGCAGTAGCTGAGCTGACAGGAGAGTCACCAAGACTGCCAAATCTGTCTAGGTAAAGGGAGGCAATCTGAGCTCTCCCTGTCCCTTCGCTTAGGATGGGAGGAGTGATGCAGGGATGTTTCTGAGCACAGTACTCTGAAGCTTCCAGCCAGCTCCTGGCTGTGATGGGCTTTCATCATCCCTGTGAAACTGCCCAGTGTCTTCCAGCAGCTCTGTGAGCCTGTCTTCTGGCATCCAACATCACCATTGTCCTGTGCATAACTTCCAAGGTTGTTGTACAGCCAGCAGAGAGGAGAGAGCACTCAAAGCGCAGTTATTCCCAGGACCCAAATTATTTCCACTTCATTCCCCTCCTAAGGTTTTTAAAAGCTATGAACTGTTGGTACTGTCTGAGGTCTTAAGGGACACAAATACTGTGTTCACCCTGTGTTTGCAGTTCATTGGAAATACAGGATTATCTCCAAAGGCTTAAACAGTCTGAATGCCATTCTGGCAGAGCTGGGATGTATTCTGCATGTTGCTGTATGGATTGCTCTAGTGAGACAGCTTCTCATGGGCCATTCTCTCATGTTTATTTTCCCATCTGCACTGGTGTATATAAGAATAAATTACCTCAAGTTGCACCAGGGGAAGTTTAGATTGGATGTTAAGAAAAACTTCTTCACTGAAAGGGCTTTTGAGTGTTGGAACAGGAAGCTCAGAGAAGTGCTGGAGTCAGCACTGCTGGAGGTATTTAAAAAACATGTAGATGTGGCACTAAGGCACATTAGTAGTGGACTTGGCAGTGCTGGGTTGACAGCTGGACTTGATGATCTTAAAAGTCTTTTCCAAAATAAATTCTGTCATCCTATATTTAAGAGCCACAGGGTACTCAAAAGATAGAGAAACTGGTTTTAGGTCAATGCTGCAGCTGTTGGGCTGATATCACACACAGTGAAACACAGTGATGAATGTAATTGTGGACACCTCAGGGTGTCAGGTGCTGGGTGACTGCTGGAGGTGCCGAGTGCCCTCCATTCCCTGTGGTGCCAGCAAGAGCTGGGCACGGTGCTGAGCTGGTCAGTGTGCAGGCTGGAGGCAGGAGCAGAAGGCCAGGCTCTCTGCTCTCTAAACATCTGGATGAAGTAGATGTTGTCACTTGCATGCAAAAAGTTCTACATGCTCTGTGGCTGTCCTGTCACAGGAGCTGCCCACTGTCCGGGGGCTGATATGGGCACTAAGTTTGTCTCCCCTGACAATAAAAGAGACAGAATTTTCTGTGAAAGATTCTGGCTTTGCAGTTAATCTGAAATAGTTTATATCTTGTAGCTGTGATGCAAAAGACTACTGTTCAAAAGGTCTTTGGAGAGCACTTGGAGTGCTTTCCCAACACAGGAGCTCCAACAAGGAGAGTCACTGGTGTCTGTCTGACTTCCTGTTAAAATTATTAATGTTGCTGGAATGTCAATGCATTTTCCATAATGTACTCTCACAGCCAGGGTCTTGGGCAGGAATCTTTTATTGTTACTCAGTCTAAACAAAAAAAAATCCTGCTGGTTTTTAGTTAAGCTGAGGTCAGCCAACATCTTCCCCATCGAATGCATGTAGACCTTTAAAGGCTCTCTTCCTGCTGATAACTTCTTCAGAGAGAAATGGGGAACTTCAAGCTGTTGCTAAATATTTGGTTTTCCTCAATAGTAAAAGTAGCAATGTTTCTCAAGCTTGGGTGAGCAATCTGTCCCTAAAACACCTTTTCATACCAGGCTCTTAGTGGCTCCAAAATCACATGACCCTTCCATTTAATTTTGTATCTGTGTGCATGGACCAGGCAGGTAAAACGTAATGAATCAGGCAGTGAAGGAGAGCTACACTATATTTTTTCAAGAGCATAGTGTTTTTTGTTATAACTCTGAGATGTCCTTGAAATGAAGGTTTTATTGTTTCTCTGAAAAGTGTTTTCTCCAGCTAATTGTTCACCATTCCTATGTAGATGGGCAGGGAGCAGGAGCTCTCAGTGGACATTCGGCATCCACAGAAGACTACCTCTGACTTAGTCACTCGTGGTCCTGCTACAGCCAACAGAGAAAACTCTCAGCTTACTGAATTCCTGTAAGCTGAGTTGCTAAGAGGAGTGTGTTAGTGGAATCCTGCCGTATCTCCCAGGTGTTCTGTTTGGGATGGGATGAACTCCAGCCCAGCAGTTCCTTGGGCTGTGGGGGAACACACACAGCTGCATCTGGCTGCATCTACACAACTTCTCCAATCCCTCCTGTTCCACAGCTCTCTGATGGTCCAGGTTGATGTTACTTAATCTTCCTCACAAAAAAGCTTTTTGTTTACCTTTTAGTAAGGAAATGAACCCAAGACATCAGGATTGCCTGACAACACATGGCTGTGCTGGTGTATCAGTGGAGGGAATCTGTGATGTAACACTGCAAATGCCTCCAAGCCTTTCCCCAATTTTCATAACCTTCCAGTGAATGAGTGCTAATCAAAAATGAGAATGTTCATCTAAGACAACCCTTCTGTAGATTATGTGTTTTATTAATTTTTTTTGTGGGCATATACACTTTTATTACTGTGTATAAAGGATTCAGATGGAAGTTACATTTTTTGTAATATATGAAGAGCCTGTTAATCTTGGAGAATAAGAACACAATAAATTTTCCCAAATATATTTGTTGACATGATTTTTTTTTTTTGTATTAAAAATGTATTTTTTGTCTGTAATTTTTCCCCTGCTTGCTTTGTAGGAAACTCAGGGGTAAAATTCCATTGCATATATGAAATTGAGAGCCAAGTAGAAGTACCAGATGTACATTTCTGCAACTTTTGTATGGATTGAGACACCCAGGAACACAATTTTCTATTGTTTACAGTACAGAAGTTAATTATCCATATTTTAAAATTCAGAACTTTGATACTTAAGGGTACATTTTTATATTCTTGTCAGTACATCAAAAAATTGAACCCAGGTCATTGGCAAACATGTCTACTGTGGGAAGTCATATTCCCAAACTGGGGTGGCCAGGCAAAGTCCCGGAGGTACAAAATTTCAGGCAAGTTCCTTGAGCTGCAAATGCATTTTGTTCAGTTGAGGGTTCTGGCTTTATCTTGTGGGGAGGCTGGGCAAATGTAGCTGGAATGAGGACTGCATAGGAGGAAGAGGATGTTTACATTTTCCCCTGTATTCTCTCTGAGTTTTCCACCAAGATATTTAGGCATGTGACTCTCCAACTACTTTATTTCAAGTCCAGCTTATTGAGTTTGTTTAATATCCAGCTAAAATAGTTCATTTCTAGCTCAGTTGGAACCTCAGATCTTTTGTTCTGAAATCCCTTCCTTGAGCTGCTGTGGTTTTTGATTTTAAACAGCTCATCTGGGAGACAAGGACTTGGTGCACTCCTGTCATGTGGGTTTTCTCTGCATGGAGAGGTCAGCTTTTGCACTGAAAATAATAACCAAGAGTTAGATGCATTATAAAATAAAGTTTTGGTTTGTTTTTTTCTTCCAGACTGAGATACAGAGTTTGAGACATTCAATCCAGAAGATCTGGAAATCTTAACTGTGTGTCTGATGTACATAAAATTTATAGGGTTGTTTTAGAATTGCTGATATTTTCACAAGATTCTACAATCTCCATTTCAGACTCCTAACCTTGGCTTCAAGATGGATTGAGTTGTATGGTTTTCATAGGGAGCTTAGATACCATTTTGAAGTTTGGAAAGAGGACATGACTAAGAATTGATATGACTGAGGTAACCTGGCTAGGAGTGCCCAAAAGCTAATAACAGCCTGAAAGCAACACTCTACAGCTGAGTTTCCTGTATTTTGTGAAATGCCCTGGATTGAAACAAAATTCTTCTGAGCCTTCTTTTTGTACATGGCTTCTGTAAATGGCTTCTGAGCCATTTTTGGTACAAAGATGCAGTACCCTAAAGATGAATTTTTAGTTTCAAAATAATTGTGAAGATACACTCTTCTTTCAGCGGCACATATGCTACAGGAGAAACAACAACACTACTGCAAGTAAGGATTTGGCATTTCTAATTGCTTTCTAACCTTCTCCAGCCTGAAAATTTAAATGTTAGGTCCCTGCCTGACTTCTGGAATTTGGATACAAGAAAATAATTTTTGTGAAGTAAATTAGTATCAGTTATGTCCCAGTGACTGCCTGATACATAAGAGATATTTTGTCCTTTCCACAGCATTCAGGGAAATAACTTTGTTAATGGTATACATGAGAAATTTCTGACTCTATCACCAACAGGGATATTCAGAAGAGCCTAAATGTTCAGTTGGAGGGTAAATTTAAAACAGATAGCAGCAATTTTATGCTAAACTGTGCTGTAAACCTTGATGTCAGTGTTCTGTTTTTAGCTTTATAAATTGTCCATGAAATGTAGAAATCCAGGGAGTCACATTTTAAGTGAGCTGCTACAATGGATGTTTCTCATGACATAACTTTCTCTTGCTGGGAAACTTTGCCCTTGGCCCTTTTCAAACAAATGGCTGTAAATCAGAAGTAATGTTTGTGAAGCCTATGAAATACAGCAGGAGATAAATATCAAAGCTTTGCCTTTATGTTAATTTGATCTGCCTTTTCCTTTCTTTTTTATGAAGGTAATTCTGGAGATAAACGTTCCCAGGATGCCAATGCATTGGTTGTACCTCATCAAAGTCAAACTGGTTTGATTTCACTGAGACCAGTGCAGTGTAGCAAAGATGGATTTGCCTCTGTGTTGATCTGTTGGAAATAAACTTGCTTCTTTCTGGAGAAAGTCTCCTTCTGGGAGTTAGCCTGCATCCACGTCCTCTCTCCTTTTCTCTAGAGTTCCCTGGTGTCTAGTTCCTACTTCCGTGCAGGAAGCACATGACACTGAGTGTGCCGAGCCATTGGGTGGATAGCGAAGACAGATGATGCTCTTTGACACGGCAGCAGTGAAACACAAGATGTGCCAGCCATTCTTAGCACGGGATGAATTTGAACCGTCCTCTGAGGCTGTTAGCTGGCAGCAGCTCTGCCTGCTGTAAGCTGGCGAGGCTGCAACAGTAGGGAAAGTTAAAATGGGAAAACAAAGCCTATTTTCCTCTGTTTTTAAGGAGAAAATGCTATCTTTGGATGGACTTTGAAATCATCCAAAATTTGAGGGAAAAAATGTTAAATGAAGTCAGCTGTAGCTCAAAGTTTGTACCTTCTTCCAAAAGAACAAGAATAATTTAGGATGCTAATGCTACATCAATTCCACCCAGCTGAAGTGTCACAGCCCTTTCCTGACCCCAAGGCCAACCCACAGCCTGTGCCAGAGATCATGAAGGGTCATTGCTGCAAGTACTGGCACAGACAGTCTCAGCTGTGTTTTCAGCATACAGTGTGTAATGTGGATATTCCTAAAGCGAAAGCCAGCTGTCCAGTTGCTTTGATAGTGTTTGTTTCAGCTCCCACTATACTTCTTCCTCTTGAAGTCCTGTTTAAAAAAAGCTCCATTGCTACAGTACTTAGAACAAGTCAGGCAGAGGAACCGGGAGAAATTTACCAAGCATCTGATCTTACAGAGGAATACTTTTTTTCATGAGGAATTTTCTTTTTTCATGAATGAAAGAGGCAAGAAGGCCTGAATCTGACATAGGTAACTTTGTTTTTAAAGAGCAGATTTCTTGCACACATCCCTTTCCTGCAAATTCAGGGCTACTCGCAGTAGTCTCTCAAATTCTGTGGTGCCTGCAATCATCACTACTGTTGCTCAGCTAAGTGCTCAGGGAAAGCAAACATAGCCAAATTAATAGTTTGAAGCACATGCCCATATTATTATCCATACTGCAAATAAGATTAGGAGCTGTGGCTTACATAGGTCAACTGGTCTTGAGTAAAATACCAACTCCTATTAGTGAGAGTACTTAAGACTGGTGGCTAAGTGTATCCACAGCCCAGACAGATCTGATTAGGCTCTGACATACCCATGAACAATGTGCAGTGTGTTATTTGCTGAGCACAGTCTAAACAATTTCCCACAGAGACCAGTAAAATACTATTAACATCATTAGCAAACTTAAAGATTTCTGTATTTTCTTATTACACTTTGGAGAACAATTTGTCTCTTTATCTGGGGACACTGCCTGCAGCAGCAGAATTACAATCTCTGACAGGGGCCGCCAGACACTGCTCCTGTGCAGACACGAACCGAGCAGGGTTTGGGGGAAGATTACTTCCCCCAAAGTGATGGAAGGAAGTGATGGGGGAAGTGATGGGGGAAGTGATAGCTACCCGCCTCTGCACATGAGCCAGACGGCCAATTTTCTGGGGTATGTGTCAAATCAAATTTCAGAGGCTGAGTGGAAACAAGGAATGCTTTGCCTGCGGCTCTGGAGGCAATGAAGGACTGGGGTGGATGCACACATCCTGATAATGCACTGTACTGGCCACCCTCTGCTGCAAATTGGGCCTCTGTCTCTGCCCAGCTGTCTCTTATCGTTTCAGTACATTTCTCTGCATCACCACTGCAAAGAGACAAATCGTATTCTGGCAGGGGAAGGCCCTAGATTTCCCCAGAGTGCATTTGAAGAGGTGCAGCCTATGTGTCCCTGGCACAGACCGTGCAGCAGCCGAGGTGCCCTGCCCTGTGCCCAGGAAGAGGGGCGAGGGACGAGCCACAAAGCGCCAGTCTGTGCCCACCCAGCCTCGCCAGGGCTGGACACACCAGCCAAAATGGTTACAGGAAGGAGGTGACACTACTCCTTCCTTGGAGATGTTGTGGGGGTTATTTACATCATTACTATTGTCCTGTCGTTCTCATGCAGCCAGCAAAAGTCACACAGCCTTTGTAAGTTCAGTTTAAAAGACTTAAAAGAGTGTGTGTGTATGTGTGTATGTGTATGTGTGCACACATATATCATTCAGATGTTGGGATGTGGGGATTGAAGGGGAGCAGAAGGAGCAGGAGTGCAGTGATTGTGCAGATGAGGAACCCCGAGCAAGACGGACAAAGAAAACGGAAGCAGAGGTGTGAACAAAACAACCCTCTCTGTAAATCCACATGCACGCACTCCCAGCACCTCCCAGCAGCCCGGACCGCGGTCCCGCTTTACCGGAGCCGCCCGCCCCCGGGGCCGCCTCCCGCTCCGCCCGCCCGGCCCTGCCCCGGGGCGGGGCGGCGGCGAGCGGAGCCGCAGCCAGGTGACCTTGGCAGGCAGAGCCGGGCTGCGCCCGCCGCCGGGGAAGCTGGGTGGGGAGACGGCCGAGATGGTGGAGGACGGCGGCGAGGAGGAGGCGGAGGGGGAGAGCGGGGAGGTGCCGGCGGCGGCGGCCCCGCTGCAGCGCTGCAATGGCTTCCTGCCCGGCAAGGAGGCGGCGGGCGGCGGGGAGCGGCCGGCCCCGGAGGGCGGCGAGGAGCGGCCGGCCCCGGCGGCCCCGGAGGCCGAGGCGATGCTGGCGGCGGGCGGCGTGCGGCCGGAGGCGCGGCTGGAGACGCGGCTGTCGCGGAGACGTCTGGCGGTGCTGGCTGTCTTCAGCTGCTACTCCCTGGTGAACGCCTTCCAGTGGATCCAGTACAGCATCCTCAACAACGTCTTCGCCGGCTTCTACGGCGTCTCCTTCACGCAGATCGACTGGCTGTCCATGGTGTACATGGTGGCCTACGTGCCGCTGATCCTGCCGGCCACCTGGCTGCTGGATGCCCGCGGGCTGCGCCTCACGGCGCTGCTGGGCGCGGGGCTGAACGCGCTGGGCGCCTGGCTCAAGTGCGGCAGCCTGGCCCCCCAGCGCTACCCCCTCACCCTGGCCGCTCAGGCCGTCTGCGCCGTCGCCCAGGTCTTCATCCTGGGGCTGCCCTCCCGCATCGCCTCCGTCTGGTTCGGCCCCACCGAGGTCTCCACCGCCTGCGCCGTGGCTGTGCTGGGCAACCAGGTAGGGCCGCCGGGGAGCGAGGGGGGCTTCGTAATAGTGGGCTTCCTTGGAGTTCGGCATCGAGTTAAAAACAAGGTGCTTAAACGGGAAAAGGCTTTCTCCAGGATACGGTTTTGGGAGAGCCGACAGGTGAGGAAGAGGGGCCGAGGGTAAGGTGACGGATGCTGCATCCCGCGCTGCCCGGCCAGCCTGGCTGTGCAGGAGCCGGGCCATGTGGCAGCGTGCGGCAGCTCACACGCTTCCATCAGCTGTCGGCAGTACATCAGTCGAGACCCTTTTCAGATGTGGTCCTGCTCCTCTTCCTCTCTCATTTTGACACTTGGATTCATTTAACTGAATCCACCCCCGGTTGAAGGAGGTGTGAACTACGTGAACTTTCATGAAGAACCCCAACAACAACATATATTGGTTTCTGCTTTTCAAAATGTGGCCTCTAATTGCCAGGTGCCAGTAGTCAATACCCTGGTGACTCGTGAAGTTTTGTCTAACGCTGCCATAGTTCACATCACTGTTGGGAGCTGGAGTCACGGATTTCCTCAAGCTCCCTGGTACTGGTTAGTTCCAGAGAGCTGGAACAGGTGCATCTGAAAGCGCAGGTGCAGCTATGGCACTTTTTCCTCCAATAGCCTTATTCTTACCTCCTGCCACTGTCCCAGCTTTTTTATTGTTATTTTTTTTTCTCCTGTGGCAAAAAATGGCTAAGATTCAAGTCAGTATCACTGGTGCAGGCTGAGGTCATAGGCAGAGTTTGGTCAAGGTAATGGGGAATTTGTTTTTTGTCAGGTGAGTCTAATGATTTTATGTTTGTGCACTTTGGATTATGACAGCAGTGACATTAATGTTACATATTTACAATTAGGGTGGTAACCTATCTGATTCCTCATTAACTGATACTTGGCTGTTCACAGTTTTTCCAAAATATTTTTTTTTTCACATCGAAGTTTTCGAGTGGACAAGTCAACTGTCCCTTTTGGACTGAAGATTTCAGAAAATGTTGGCTGTTTCAGCAGTGAGGCAAAAATTTTGGATCTGCATCCTGGTATCAGGTTGCAGGTTTCTTTGGCAGCTGAAGTTCTGCTCTTCCTGACATGTACCGGTCCTTCCAGTAGGAAGGAGTTACCGGGTTTTCAGTTCTGCCGTAGTGTCAAGCATGCAGCTTGGAGCCTGGAACCGGTGCTTCACTTGGATGCCGAGATGTGGGGTTGAAGTGGTGCAGGACAGGAGCGGGAGGGGAGAGCAGGGATTGTGTGGATGGGAACCACAAGAGAGATGGACAAGGATCCACAAGGAAAGATGGACAGGATGTGAACAAAATAAGCCACGGCTGTTTCTGGAGTGTGTTCCCGCCAGCAGCTAGGGCCGATCTCCGTGTGCCTGCTGAAGTGCTTCCAGGTACTCTGTCAGTAGAACAACAGAATTTCTCTTTTCTCAGGTTTGCTTCCTTTAAAAACCCCTAAAAACTCTCAAAAGCTAGATTGAAAGAGTGGCGAGATAAGGAGTTAGGCACTTGGAAGGTAGAAGTAATGTCTGTGTATCCCATTGCAGTTCCCTTCTGCATAGGCATTCCCGTTGGAATCACTGCGCTGGATAATTGCACAAGGTGAACTGTGTAACAGAACAGGTGGCTAAAAGCCACGCGGCTATTGCTCATCCGATTGCTTCTCAGGTACTGTGTGTAACTTCAGAGCTACAAACACGGCCGGGACCGCAGGCAGGGCAGGAACAGAGCAGTTATCAACAATTATCTCACTTCTTGGAGATGCTGATCGTTTGCAACTGGAACACAAATCACTGGGAGTGCAGCCATGTCAGCCCAAGGGTTGTTAGGAATGCCCCATCTCCACGAGTGTTTAGCACCTTAAATGAGTCTCGCCAAACTCATTGGAACACATCCTTCTGCCCTCAACCTCTCTAGGTGTAAACGATGGAAAATGGAAACTCGACTTTGTAGGAACATTGTGGGTACGGTATTGGTTCCTATTGGGGGAGGAAAAAATATACCTAAAGAAAAAAATTAACTTTGTGCTCAGTTCATGTTTGTCCGGCTCGTATACTGACGAGTGAGGACAAAAGGCGACAAATTCTCCCTGTAACTACTGGATACTGTGTCAATCTGATAGCCTGGGGGGAAAAAAAGGTAGCAAAACCCTCATCAGGGTGTGCACAAAGGATACTTTGTAAGCTCAGTGGCACACCTCTAATGTGATGCTTTCTGATTGTTGGACTTGCTACTCTAAGTTTTCGGTGCTCTTTTTAAATTTAATTTTATGTAAAATAAATGTTCCAACACTTTAAAATGCCATTTAGTTTTGGGGGAGGAGAAGAGATAAACTGGAGAATAGTCCAGGACTTGTTCCTTCAGGTTTTGAAATGCTTTATTTATATACACAAAAATTCAGTCCCTGTTTTATGTCTCTATTAATGCAAAATCAGTTGTTCTTTTGGAATTTATTCCACACACAAACCCACTATTACTTCACTCTGTGATTTTTATTTATTTCCTTAGCAATAATCATTGGGTTTGGTCTTAATAAGGATATTCCATTTCTCTTGCTTTTCTCTGCTCTGTTCTACAGTAAACCTTGCAGTCAGGCTTTGCTACTGTAGTGGAAGGAGCGTGACATCAAATGAAGAACATTTCCGCAAGAGTAGCTGGAATCTTGCATCATCTCTAGCCCTTAAGTTGCAGAATGACTGATGCAAATTTATATTCACGCCTGGTACTTTCACTTTCCTGTGAAAGATTCTTGTATAAGTATAAAGACTCTTGTACAAGTACTGTTTGTAGTGTAAATATATACACTAAGTGTGGCATTGTAGTTCAGTTGAGAAATGAAAAGGTTAAAATCTGAGTTATGGAAGATCTGGTTGTAAAACAACATTGAAAGCAAGTGGTTCAGAAGTATGATACTAAAGTATCACAAAAAAGTAAGCTTATTTTGATAACAATTCTGAATTCTGCCCGGTAAGGCTTTTCACTTCTGTTAATTTTTGTGTTCAGAGGGAAATGATTTTTGGTTTTGTCTTCTTGCTTTACAGCTTGGTACTGCAATTGGCTTTTTGTTGCCACCTGTTTTGGTCCCAAATACACCGAATGATATTGATCTTATGGCACATAACATCGGCATCATGTTCTACGGAACAGCAATCGTGTCCACGCTTTTGTTCTTCTTAACAGGAGTTGGTAAGTGTTTAAATTACTGGAATTTATATGCTGGCTATAGGGAGTGTTGACAACGTCTCACTTAAAGCAGCTGACTGCTCAAAGTATGTTGAGGTTACAGTTTCTCCAGTTTGTGTTCACTTACCTGTTGTGCCAGGGTTAAGCAATAAACATTTCACTGTATGTCGTGCTTCACATGGGGTGATTTCTTCCAGAATATTTAGTTCTCTTAGTTTCTTTGCTGCAAGGACTTATGATATAATGTGAATTCATTCTGTTAATCTTACAATTTATACACAAAGGTCTTGATGTATTGCAGGTGAAGTCTGTCTTTGAGCATATTTTGGTAGAAATCAGATGTGACCAAATAACACATCCTTTGTGGATGTGACTTAGTTCTTGAGTGAGAAAATTTAGAATTTTTTTTCATGGAGTTGTTAAAACTACAAGTCAGTCTTCTGAAATTCATCAAGCTGAAACACTTCCAAAAAAAAAAAAAAAAAAAAAATAGGCACATTAGTTTGGTAGAGATGAATCAAAAATTGTTCCTTCTTCTTTTTCCCCAGTGTTTGAAGAAAAGCCCAAATACCCTCCCAGTCACTCTCAAGCAGTCCTGCAAACTAAACCTCCTGAGGATTACTCCTACAAGCAGTCCATTATTAACTTGTTCAAAAATATTCCATTTATACTTTTGCTAATCAGTTATGGTAAGTGGTGTTATCTGTTTGCAGTCTGGCAGAAAGGTTCAAATGTGGGCCAGAAGCACATAGAATTTTAATTGTGAAGGAGTTTTTTTTAATGGAAGAGGGAGTGTCAAACTTTCATTTATTCAGGTGCCCGTGCTGGCAAATCTGTAAGGATCCAAAATACCACTTATAGGTCCAGTGTAGAGATTTTACCTGGCACATAAAAGGTTTTGTGTCAGAAGATTAATTCTTTAGGGTAACAAATCTGCATGGCTGCACCTGGAATGATTGAAGCTTTTTTTCTTGATACTGCAGGTATTATGACTGGGGCATTTTATTCTGTCTCCACCTTATTAAACCAGATGATAGTAACTCATTATGAGGTAAGTTTCTTGGATCTTATCTGTCTCTTTTTCACTGTAGATTTGCAGAGGTGATATTTATTTTGTAGGTGCTATGTGTGCTCAGACATTTGGTTTCTCTTATACCTCTGTATTTCTTGTACCATACAGCTGTGGGAGTCATAGGAATGTTTGTTTGCACTTATGACTGCCAAGAGGTCTGAACTTGACTCTGAGTGGAAGCAAGTTATTAATGAGCACCATATAAATATTTGTTGAAAGGGAGAAGAAGTGAACGCTGGGAGAATTGGCTTGACACTGGTGGTGGCAGGAATGGTGGGTTCGATTATTTGTGGTTTGTGGCTGGATTACACTAAAACTTACAAGTAAGTGTGGGTAGGCATGTATGGGGTTAGGGGTAGGAGAGTGGTGCAATTGCATTAGGAAAATGCTCCAATGTAAGGGCTGAAATGAACTGCTGATGAAATGCAGTTTGTCCCTGACATTTTAGTGGCCTTCATGGAGACAAGTTTCTGAGGCTACAGCAAAAGCTTGAGACTCTTACTGGCTATTGGTCAAAATAAGTTAAAATGAAAGAGCAGAATGCAAATATGCAAGAGGTTTTTCCATCTACTCCGGTCTCTTCAGGAGTATAAGACTAACAAGGAAAGCACTGTAGGTCCTACATACAGTGGCCAGGTGGCCCAGAGAGATTCTTCATAAAGTTTCAAAGCCTACCCTGCATTGCTTCGTAAAATGGCCAGTTGTTGGATTTTCAATTTTTTTATGCTATTCGTGATCCTATTAGTAAGTGTAACATTTGCTTTAATTCAGAGGATGACCACAGAGCAGAGCTCTGTGTTCTGGGGTAGGAACTCCTGGGTCCATCATCCATGGTGTGGTGACACCAGGAGTGAGCACTGCCCTGGAGCACTGTTTGTGATGGAGTAGCTCTCCCCTGTGACTCTTAGTCCATTATGTGCCGCTACAAGCCTAATGGATGTTAATGCTGTAGCTTGGCTTTGTTTCTGCACGTGTTTTGCCATATAAATATGTGCTTTAAGAATTTGGAAGACATCCCTTCTTTCAGATTCAAAATAAATAGAACATTGTAATGAGATTTGTTTGGCTTGCCTCTTGGTAGGCTGACTTTTATTGCTAATAGCATTGGACCCAGCTACTCCTGTGTTGATGTATTGTGTAATGGGCAGCACTGCAGAATGGCCAAGAGGTACAACATAGCAGAGAACTAAAATAGTCTTAAGGAAGTAGTATGTGCTGCGATTGTCCATTCTTTGAGAGTCTGAGTAAGTGTTCTTAGCCTTGAGTGAAGCAGCCAGATAACCAAGACAGTGAAGAGTTCAGGAAAGGATATGTGCTCACTGCATGCTAAGTTTGAGGCAGAATTACATGAAGAAATTTTATAGCTTTAGAATGGCTTATGTAATGTTCATGTTATCCCTTCATGCTTCAGCAATGTGCGATGGCCTTCCATTAACAATGTTAATTTTTTGTTGTTGTTGTTGGGTTGCAGGCAAACTACTTTGATTGTTTACATTCTCTCTTTCATTGGGTTGCTGGTATTTACCTTCACCCTGGACCTCGGATACCTTATAGTAGTGTTTGTGACTGGAGGAGTGCTTGGGTGAGCAATTATAGAGTGCTACGAGACTTACTGCAGTTCTGTTCTGAAACATATTTAAATGTTTTACCTAGATAATTCTGCTGTGTATTCTGTCACCATGATCTGTGAGCCTTTAGCTCACAGTACAGATGGGTTTCACCTTCTGTTACATCAGAATAAATCTAAAGTAACTCACTTTTCAGTAAATTTTGTTTATCATTTTTATGGACCTAAGAGAGGTCTCTATGTGATCAATTTGTTTGGTTCCAATTCAGAAAGCTGTCTACAGTGAGGTTGAAGCTTTATCTTGACCAGTGTGTAGGTGATTAGAGTTTAACTGAGCAGATTTATGAAGACTGGCTTCTCTGCATTTTCATTAATCTATACTTTGATAGCCCAAGCCACATGCTGGTTGCTTTGTTTGCTGTGCTCATAGATACCTGATCTAAAAGCCCCAGGAGGTGCTGAGGGAATGTTGCTGTATTCAGACACAGAAGTCAAGATAAAACCAGAGTCTTGAGAGTTCCAGTTTAAAAACCAATCAACCAACCTCAGCTGCATTAAGCCCCTTCTCTTCCCGTTACTCATCGCTCCCCTCAGCTTCTTCCATAGCAGCTTCCAGCAGGTGTTTCAGTGTACAGCTTCACTCCCTATTCATGGTCTCTTTTTGTCCTCCAGCATGCATATTTGGGCTGATCAAACAGTGATGTTTGTGTGTGTCTTTAATTTGAAACTAATTGGCTTCAAGTGTGGAGTGACTTGTGGACTTGTTAGAAAAGGTTGTTTCATATGTATGGTGGTTATGGGAAGTAGGACAAAAATGTTTTAACAGCTTTGTCCTAAAGAGAAAGATGTGTGACTAAAATCCCTGGATCATCTTGAGGGAATGAAGCAGTCACTATTATCTGGAATTATTGAATTATGTTAAGTCATGAGCACATGACTGTTTGGAATACCAGCTAATTCATAATACCATGTGTATATGTTAGGTTTTCTTAGCTGTAGTAACTGATGAAGGCCACACCTGTCATCCTCTTACTCTCCTCTTCAACAGGTTCTTCATGACTGGCTATCTTCCACTTGGGTTTGAATTTGCTGTGGAGATTACATATCCAGAGTCTGAAGGCACTTCCTCAGGTCTCCTTAATGCATCAGCACAGGTTACAGCATTTTATTTCTTCAAGTGAAGTAATGTTCAGGAAGGCTACTGTACTTGAGCCTAGGAGGGCTTTCTTAGACTTAGCTAAGTCTCTGTTTTGTTGCTATGGTCCTGTTTTTTTCTAAATTTGATTTCTGTAAGATGTGACCTGGAAATTTTGAAGGTAAAATGATGACTCTTTTCTATGTGATCCTGATGAAGTTACTTGTTTGTTTATAGATATTTGGAATTGTCTTTACACTTGTTCAAGGAAAACTCACAACAGACTACAGTCCTCGTGCAGGAAACATCTTTCTTTGTGCTTGGATTTTTGTGGGCATTATTTTAACAGGTAATTACAAGTACAAGTACAAGTTTCTATTTAATGTAAGAATGTATATGCTTTAAGGATGGTGTTGCTAATATATGGACAGCCAGCTGCCCCCCATTTCCTGAGATATGTCTTACATTCGAGACAGATATCCATCTCCAAAGTGAGCTGAGAAATGGAAACAAATGCATAAATGGAGGCAGTTTGCAGTTTTCCAAATACAGGAAATTGCTGATGCACTCTGGAACTGTGCCAGTGTTTACACATGTTGACTCACAAATGTGCTGAAAGTGCTGAAACTATCAAGCTTTTCTTTAAGTTCTTGTGGTTTAAAAGATTTTATTGTCATTTCCTGCTTTGCGTGGAGCAAGCTCAAATTGTCAGTGAGTTCAAATAGCAAAGAGCAAATACGGGTATTTTGAAAATGTGCTGAAAGCAGCTTCTGTGTGCTTTCACCATACAAACATTTTCCTTGAAGTGCATGTCACTGCAAAAGCGTGAACCAGCTTTCCTTTTTTTTCTTTTTTTTTCAGCCTTAATAAAATCAGATTTGCGAAGACACAACGTGAATTCAGGGATTATGAGCTTGGACGTTAAAGCTGTAAGTGGTGACTCTTTTGCCATGACTGTGTTGCCTGCTTGAATGCTTGACTTCTACTGGCATAACAATATTAGCTGTAAAAGAGTAATTGACAAAATCTTATAACTGATTCCATGCTGGTTTTGAGCAACAGAACCACATGGGATGCTGCCCTCTGTTTTTCTCTTTAACTCCCATGAAAAAAACCTAAAAAACTTCTGCTCTCAGGTTTGCTTTGAGATTTTGAATTTTTTGAATATTTGAATTTTAAGTGGCAAATAATATTATTTTATTGCTTGAATCTTGCTTTTTCATAGTAGCAGGATAGCATTGTAAATTGTGAAGCCTTTTTGTTTATTGGGTTATGAGGCCTTCCTATAGACTATGTATTTTATTTAAAATATCTGCAGTCCCTTCAGATGAAGTCAGTGTCTGATAAACAGAAACCATGCTGGAGTTTTTATACAGTGCTCCATAAAGAGCTGGATTTGTTCTTCTGCTGACACTCTCAATTTAAATGAAGAGCAAACATAGCATTTTCTGATGATCACAAGGTTCCATGTTTCAGCAGCTTTTCCAAGCTACTATAGTTACTAGTAGAAATAAAGCTTTCAGTGGAAAATTTTTTCAGTGCTGTGAGTTTTTGATTGTTTGGATCAAGATATGAGACAGCTCTTTGGAGTCAGACATTGCAAGATCCTCTGCCATACTTCTTTTTGTGTAGGTGTCTTGCATGTCCAGCAGCTTTTGATCATGTGTGACTAACTGCACACTGTTAATGTCTGTATGAGGTTCAGAAACTTCCGAGCTGGTGCTGTCTGGGCTGACTTGAAACCTGTGCAGCTGCGTGTGCTCAGCGTGGCATCCTGTGGGTTTCCCAGCTGAGCTGGGGCTCTCTCCGGGCTGTGCATGACTCATCTGCTTCCCATCATCACCTCGTTAATTAGCCTAGATCGACACACAGCTTCATTCATCTCAGCCAGGGTGTAAGAAAAGCTGCAGTCCTTGGCCTGATGTTGCCATGCATGATTGAGACTTGCCTGTGTTAATAATGTTCAATATCACTTTGAACCTTGATCAAAATTCTACTGTGGTTAAATGTAACGGAGAAAAAAATGGGAAGTTAATCTTCATGTGACAAATACTTACATGCAGTAAATATATACTTTAGAGTTATACTAAGAAACTAAATTCTATGTTTCGTGTCTTTTTTTATTACAAAAAGAAGGGAAAATAGTGTTTTATATAATTGCTTAATTGAGCTAATTAACTATATATACTGTTGGAGTCTAACCTAATAATTACCCAAGAATACTGAGTTTAAGAATAATTCTGTTGAATAACAGCTTAATTCCTGTTGTGTTTTTATTTTTTTATCTCCCTCTTCAGGTACCAGTTGACAGTCCTGTAGAACCTGAAAGCACTGCATTAAAGATTCAGTCAGCTTTATAAAGCTGAAGGAAGGTGACTTAAAAACGCACAAGTTTGGTTAGATCTGGAACAATATGAGCTAGTGTAATCACTGGATTTGTGTGCACGAGTACAAATATGTGTTTGTTGATATTGGTGGTAGTTGTGTGTTGGAAGCTATGAAGATACTCAGCTCATTTTGCCCAAGATACAAACAATTCACCTTTGTATGGAATATTTATTTTAACATTTTCAAGTTTTGCAGTTACATTAGTAAAGAGCTGTGTGAACACTCTCCACAGTAGGGACACATGTGCACCCAGGATGCATACTTGAAAAAAATCAGGAATCTTGAAGTACAGTTATGATCAGAAATATCTAATCTTCTTTTCTTGTTCAGTCTTGCTGGTGCATTTGAAAAGTCAAAGAGTAAGGAGATGCACAGCAGGAGGATGTTCATGAGTTCATTTTTTATTTTAAATGTATCTGTATTTGAATATAAGCCAATGATTCCTTCTAGGAAAGTGATAGCACAATACTGAAAACAAGAGATGACGAGTGTGTTTCATACTGGCATCTGACAATTCTTTTGCCTTGAAATTTCTTTATAGGTATCAGAAGGCAGATAAGAGAAAACACTGTTCTTGCTATAGCTTCATTATAGCATTTCTGGGGAGAGTTAAGAAGTTTCTCACTAGATAAATTATAGAATAAACAATTCTTATTAAATACAGTAAAAAGGAGAGCAAAGACCTCTGATATCTCTATTGTGAATATTTATAAGCAATGGAAAACTACCACACAAGTTTCCTCCATGGAATATTTTGAGTGCTCTCTCAGTTAAAGAGAGAGGAGTACGTGTTTACAAAGAGCCAGTGCCTTTACTTTGTAAAGAAGATCCCTGCCTCATCTTGAGTTTAATCAGTGCTGCTGAAGAAATTCCATTTTGTGTGTTAAACCTCTGAATATTTGTGGAGTATCAGAAAATGTGTTCTGTCCTTTTTATGAATTGTATCACTTGTCGCATGTGAAATTCCTGTGCTTGTGTAATTCAAATCATGTCTTTTGCAGTTTGATAGAAGCTGCAAGGATGACTGAAAGGAAAATAGTGATATTTTTACTTTCTCTGATCAAATATTTTCTTTTATACCATCTTAGCTGCAAAATGAGCAGACATCATTAACAGTAACTTTTTGTTACCTTGTTTACCTGTATTTGGGATGGAGGTTTCTCAGTGCAGTGCTTTTGAAAATTTTCTCCTTTACCTTGTGCTCTATCTACACACCACAGAACTGATAGCACTACAGTAATACTATTGCTGGAAAAATCAGACCTGGGTGAGTAGACTTTTTGGAAACACTTAATTTTTAGCTCAGCAAACTGAACCTGCAAGTTCAGTGCCATTAGTGATGCTGTGTCTTTAAGTTCCCACTTGATGGTGCAGTGCCATCCAGAAGCTGGAATCCTACTCAAAGTTTACCACAGATTGTTCCAGTTGGGGATGGGGAATTATTTAACTCTGTGCTGGTTTCAGCTGGACTAGTTAATTTTCTTCACAGTGACTGGCATGGGGCTGTGTTTTGGATTTGTGCTGAGCACAGGGTTGATAGCACAGCGATGTTTTTATTGCTGCTGAGCAGGGCTTACACAGAGGCAAGGCCTTTTCTGCTTTTTATATGTCAGAAAAGGTGAGGAAGTTGGGAGTGCATGGGAGGTTGGGAGGAGACACAGCCAGGAGAGGTGACCCCGACTGAACAAAGGCATATTCCAGACCACATGACATCATGTTCAGTGTATACAGTGCGGGGCAGAAGGAGGAAGGGAGGAGGGATCTTTGGAGTGATGGTGTTTTCTTCCCAAGTAGCCATTGCACTTGATGGGGATTGCTGAGCACCTTGCCTTGGCAAGCAGTGAATTAATTCCTTGTTTTCCTTTGCTTGTATGTGTGGCTTCTGCTTTCCCTATTAAGCTCTCTTTATCTCAAGCCATGAGTTTTTGAGCTTTTACCCTTCTGATTCCATCCTCAATCCCATTGGTGGGGAAGGGAGTGAGCAAGTGGCTTGGTGGATGGCTGGGCTTAAACAACAACAAACTCCAAGATAGTCTCTAGTATGATAAATATCTAAAAATATCAAAAATCTCTAAGTACAATAAATACCATTAAAAGCGTTTCTTTTTCTTATTTCACTGTAGACTCAGAAAATCCTTTTGTATAAAGAGGCCCCTGAAAACTTACCTTTCTAAGCTTAGCCTCTAAATGTGATGATTTTGATTTAAACATTTGTATGATAAATAGACAGGGGAAGACCTATCAGAATAAACTAAGCACGCTTGGAACAATTGCCTTGCCAAAAAGAGTTCGTGTCTCTTTGCCAAATCCTGTGCTAGGGAGAAAATGGCCAGGCCTTGCTGCTCCTGGAGAGGTAAACTCTAGAAGGGTCCACTGCTGAAATAGTTGAATATAGGAAAAGTAACTCTTGGCTATTCAAATGGCAGGCCAAGGGTGTAGGAGTAAAAGTAGAGATACTTTCATTATGTCAGTCCTTTACTTTGAAGCTGCCCCATCAAGGGATGTGCACGTTTTCAGCCTGAGTGAGAAAAGTGAAAGTTTCTGCCTTGTGGCATATGTGGGTGGCTTTTCCCTTTGGAAAAATGATAATAACGTGTGCCAATATATATATATGTTTTTCAGCAAGATACGGACACAGAAAATATTTATGTTCATGGCCCATGGTTGCTTTGACTTTTGGTGTTGCAAAATCTTAACAAGATAATATTTTTGTAGTTTTGGGGAATTGTTTTCAAATGTCCAGTAGAAAGTGTTTGGCAGTATCCAGGATGTTTGCTGACCTGTTCAGTACACACTGTTCAAAATCAAAGACTGAGTATTTTTCTTTCTGTCTTAAAATTTATTTTTTAATGCTTTCTTCACTACTAGTTTCCACTTTCTTTAGTTATGTTCAGCTGATTATTGAAAAAATATTCTAGTTCTGTCTCCTTGTGTTTTTTATCTTCTGCCAAATTACTTGGTTACCTTCTTCTGAAAAGGTTGAAACAAGATTTTGGCTTGCTGGAAACCCTGCTGGGGTCCCTGAAAAGAAAATATTCCTAATAATGAAGGCTCAGTTACATCCTTGATTTAATATTCCCCTTCTATAAGGAGCTTGAAAGTTGGAAACCTGTGAGCTATTTTCAGGCAATAATAAAGTATTTAAATGAAAGGCTCAGCAGCAGGATAAAGAGCAAATCAGTATTTTTTATGCAATAGTCTTACCATCTGTCAAGAAATTTGTGTTCTAGCTCATGGCAGAAATAAATCTGGAGTAGTTGAGGCTTTGTGGTTTTTGTTTTTGATTTTTGGGTTTTAGAAGACAACATCCACTCAATCAAACATAGAATGCTAAGAGATTGGAAGGGACCTTAAAGATCATCTGGTCCAAACCCACCTGCCATGGGCAGGGACATTTCCCACTAGACCAGGTTGCTCAAGGCTCTATCCAACCTGGCCTGGAATGCTGCCCAGCTTGGGGTGTCCACAGCCTGCCTGGGCAACCTGTTCCAGTGACTTACCATCCTCACAGTAAAAAATTTATTCCTGATACCTAAATTAAATTTCCTCTCTTTTAGTTTGTACCCATTCCTTCTCGTTCTATCATGACAATTCCAGACAAAGAGTCACTCCCACTTCCTTGTAGTCCCTCTTCAGATACTGGAAGGTTGCCACAAGTTCTCCATGCAACCTTCTTAGCCTGGAAATTCCATATGCATCTGGAATTGGAAATAGGGTTTCTGTCTCTTAGCCTTGAGGTCCTGGCTCAGCCCCCCACCAGGAGTAGAGTTGGGGGCTAAAAATCCTAACTGTTTCAAAAGGTAATTGTATCATGAACAGAATTGCACATCAACTAGGAGAGGGTGGTATAAGAAACCAAGTGAGGAGAGGCATCCCAATCCCATGCATCAGCTCTTGCTTTTGAATTTCCATGTTTTTCAAGTGTTTCAGGAGAGCTCTAGAGGATGCAAGAGAACACACACATGGGGAGCATAAACAAGGGGACTGCCCCCAAGTTCCCAGGAGCTCAGCAGGTTGTGCAATTGCTAACTTTCAGCTACAAATTCAGAGATTAGCCTTAAAATTAGTTCTTTGTGTTTCTTCCCAGCCATATTAAACTTTTAGTAATTTCAGTGGAAGAGATTCAGAGAACATTGACACATTTTTATTTAGGATTCCTACCATGGCCTTAAACCCCTCATTTCTATTGGCTGGGTGTGAAAATACCAGACCTGTAGGGCATAGTCTGGAATTGCTGGTAGGCAAGTCCCTCAGAACAAGTGTTTGTAGATTGGTGCTTGTCTTTAGTAACATCTCTTTCTGTTGCTAAATACCCGTGTTTTAAAAGGAAGAAAGAACAAGGGAAGAAGTAGCAAAAATACATATGAATAATTTCAGATTAATAGAACTTTTCTAACTTCAGCCTCTTGGTCATCTCTTTTGTTCAAGGCAGTCTGTTGTTTCAAAGACAATCTGTGGAGTGTGTAATTAGAGCTGCCAGCCTGTGTTGCCTAATGAAAAAATGTTTTTTTGAGAAATATTTGGACTACCTTGTGCATCTACAACCAAGTGAAATTTGGTTAAGCTGTAAATCTTTATTTTTTTCCATTTTGTGAACTCACTAGCTTTCCTGTGTGAGTGGGGGGTGTGTGCCCTTTACAGTTTGTGTCTTTCTATACATTTACGTACCTCTTTCTCAAGTGTTACAGGCTATTAATGTTTCATGGAGCACAAGCTGTCATTTCACACAATAATATGTGGTTGCCCCAGCCCCACCATTCGGTCTGAAGTCTGTGAAGAGGGAGAAGTGATGGTAATGCAGGATCTAGAATGAATTAAGCAAAAAAAATTCCTAAGAGAAAAGTATTTCTGTGTAAGACCCATATTATCTACCACTCATGTCTTTGTTCTACTCATGAAATAACAAATAAGTTTTGCTGTAATATTTTGGTTTTGTTATTGTCCAATTCTTTATTTCAAGAGAAAATTAAAAGTTCTTAATTAATATTCTCTGATTGCAATACTGTATGTATGTGTATATGTGGATGGCATCATTCCTTACCATTATATGTTACTAATAAAGTGTATAATGCCTAAATTGATTGGAGCCAAGAGTAACATTTTTGGCAGATGCTAATACAGCTGCTAATCTAAAAGTTGTTTTTTTTTCCCTTGGAACCTGCCTTTTAATGTTGGAAAATGTGTAAGTGTATGACTTTCTGTGTCATTAATAAACATACATGTACATGCAGAGTGCATGTACACAGAGTATAGAAATTTGTTCTACACAAGAGTATTGGCATCCAGAGAAATTTTCTCAGGACATGGAACTAAAGTGCTAGCATTGGTAGCTGAGTGGTACTGCTCTAGTGCAGAGATTTCTCCTTTCTTTTGGAAAAGGTCTGTAATGAAAAGAAAATGCAACTTTACCCCTAAAACAGAGCCATCCAAAGGCAGCTTCTTGAGGGTAGTGCAGATATTATTTTAATAAAGCACTTGGTTGCAGAGAGATTATCTGGGAAGAGAGGGTAGGATAACTTCTGAGATGGAATAAAAGTGAGACATTACATTCAGTTATGGCTAAAATGAGTAGTCTTCAGTGGGAGCACAGCAGAACCCTTGTGAACACTCGACAAGGGTTCTGTCACCTGCCCTCAGGCATTTAGCCCAGGTGTGAGCCAGGCAAATTTGAAGAACCTGCTTCAAAGTAGAGTAGAGCCTTGGTAAGAAAATGTTTTAGGTTTTTTTATCTCATTTCTCCACAAAGCTGGGATTCTCTCTAAGCTATTTTGGTATAGGAGATGCTTCACAGAAGGAGGTTGCACGTGCTGCAGAAGCACAGCAATGCTTGTGTTGTAAAGCAGTGCTAATATGCAGTTCAACGCTGGGTTGAACCTTCAGGTGGGTTCTTCATTTTAAAACCAGGACCAAAAGGTGTGTTCCTTTTATGGTACCTCTGTGAAAGCTGCAGGCAATATCTCCATTTAGCACTGTAATTTAAACATTCCCACAGCTAGGAAGGAACAATCCCAGAAAATTATTATCGTCTTAAAGTTTCTTTGTCATTGGAGTTTTGGGGTTGGTGTTTTGTTTTTTGTTGGTTTTGGTTTTTATTTTTTTTTTTTTTGGTTAGATTCTTAGTCCTTCAAAGGAAACACTAGGAACCTCATCAGGTAAATGGGAGATGTGAAGCCAGCCCAACTATAGTTAGTCAAATAATCATTTCTATAGCTGGGAGGAGGCCCTGTGATCCAAAGCTGAAAAGTATTACCTCTTCTAGAAAGTGATGTGGTTTGTGTATGGATAAAACAGGCAGTTAGTTGCCTAACAGTTCAGCTGTTTCCTGGGCTGGAAAGGTTTCTTAAAAGTCTGCTGGATTTCTTTCTGTCTGTGCTCCACAATGAACTAACCCTATCTGACCATGTTCTAAATCAATATTTACAGCTCTATTGAACAACAACCTTTCAGAAAACAAAACAATAATATCCTGAACTTTGTAAGAAGGACTTCAGCAGATATGTAATAAAGGCTAAGTATTAGCAATGGTTAGGCATAATTACTTATTTGTGAGTAATTATATATTTGTGAGTAATGAGCTGATATCTGCTTAATATCGGTGAGCAAACTTCATCCTCTAGGATGGTAATTTCTAGTGTTTCCTCAGTAAACTGCTTTTGCTTGTAACAGTGTTGAGACCATTAAAAAGGCCGTAAACAGTATCTAAAGGGCATTGTCAGGATTGTGGCTTTGTGTTACGAATTTCCAGAAATAGACACAAGATTCTATAAAAGCTATAAATTCCATGCAGATGGAAAAATCCCAGGGAGGTATTGAAGACTTCAGAGGCTTTTCTAGCCTGTGTTAGGCTGAACCAGAGAGTTCCCACTTTCTTTTTTCAGAATGGGGCAGTCCTAAGGTTTTTCAGATGTTGATCGCTAGTTTGGTTAAGGTAATAGAGGGACTGCAGAGTCAATTATTCTTTTAGAAATCAAATTGTCCAGCTTGCTGCCAAGAGAAAAAGAAGTTAAAATGTAACAGCACAGTTTCCAAGGCTGTGCATGGCATTTTCTCCATTAAATATTGGAAGGCAACTTGATTTTTTCAGAATAATTCATCAACTGGTTCTGAACAGCCCTGCAGGCATTAGACAGAATGTACATCCTGCTTGAAATGAAGAGGCACTGTCCCATAAGGGTGAGAATGACTCACTCAGGGATCATTAACTGGCTCCAGGGGACTTGAATTTGTGTTATCCTCTGCTCCCACTGAACAACTGTATTTTCTTGGGGCCCTAATGCTAAAAGCCTGGAATTCAGAGGCTACTGCCTAAAGCCTAGAAATGCCATTATTTCTCATCTTGTCACTGGCCCACTGAAGCTTCCAAAGGTTAGAGAAGCTCTCAAAGGCTTGGAAGCTTGACAAAGTTGTCCAAACCAGACTGTTGCCAGGGGAGATAGAGAGGACCCCCAGCTTTTGTGGGACAAAATGCCTCATGGTCAGTGTTATTTTTCTCTGACCTACTTCATCTGCCCAGAATGTGAGAATCTCATGAGGTTTGAAATGTCAGTGTGCACCGAGAGCATTAGGGAGTCTCCTTGAAGTCTGGAGCTTGTGTGATTATACCGCATTCCTGGATTTGATTCCAAAGCCAGAAGGTGCTCTGTAGGCTTCAGTTTGAAAGTAATCTGAAAATTACTACCATTCATATCATGGCAAATAATGAAGATGGCTGAAAAAAAGTAATTTTGATACAGATTACTGTATTTCCTTTAAGAGTTTGGTTTTTAATATGACCACGGCATTTGAATTTTACTGTCAGCTTCAGGTGCTTCTGCAGCATTTTGATTACTCTTCAATCATTCCCTGGAAAGGGGGACTCTTAATCTGCAGAGCACTGTCTCCCAGGGATGCTTGAAGTGATGCTTCAGATCAAAAATTGTTTGATGAAATCATCAGTGTCGTGATGACACCTTGTAGCACCATGGCACTGAGAACAGTAAATCACATATTTCTCTTTTCAGATTTCACAGAGCATCTCAGTTCAAAGGCTTTTGGTGTTTGGGCTTGTGACACGTTCTGTTGCTAAGCTTAATAACTTTTCCAGTCTACTTTTCTTTCTTCCTGGTGAGATAATGCATTTGAGGAACTTCAGTACATAAGGACGACATTTGGTCAGTATTTCCTAGCCAGCATCATACTATTCCTAGAGGGCACAGGTTATCCCATAACAGAATTAGACTGCTTAATTTATCTCTGATCAGAACAACAATTGTGCTGCTAACCTCCAGCAGGCAAGGGTTTATTGCAGTACATTCCTCTCTCCACACAGGGATGACTCAGGTGCTCACTTGGCAGTGGAGGTAAGTCTTGACTCTCACCTTTGGTGCCACCACTGGCAGCTCCCTTGTGACAACTCCTGTGGGTGCTGACGATTGCTGAAAAGAAATCTCATTTCTAGGTAGCAGGCTTTTTCAGCCACTGCCTTTCTTTACTACCTGTATATTTATTATGCAGTTCCCCTGGGGAAAAAAAAAAAAAGAAAAAAGTGATTGTGCTGACTAAAGGTTAAAGAAGTAATTAGTAAAAAACCAAAAGGATGCCAATATTTATGGAAGGTTACATTAGTGTTTTCTTGTTTTTGTAAGAAGAGCTTGCTGCAGAGAACAAATGTGATACAGTCTCAAGTAAGACCTTCACAGCAAACTGTATTGATGTAATTATTTTCTCAAGCAACTGCAATGTTTGAGACTGAAACTTTGG
Source organism: Poecile atricapillus (assembly GCF_030490865.1). Lineage (NCBI taxonomy): Eukaryota > Metazoa > Chordata > Aves > Passeriformes > Paridae > Poecile > Poecile atricapillus. The sequence goes on from NC_081251.1 coordinate 94,780,566, forward strand.
AACAAGACAGGAGTACAGCAGGCTAATTGGGATGCTGATGTTATACCACACAGAAGCAACAGTTTCACCTGTACCTGATGCCATCAGTTGTAGATCAGAGTGAGGTGACTGTAGGAAGTATGGAAAAGGCTATTTCACTGTCAGGAAAGGCTCTGTCAGGTTACTAGGACATGCTGACCTGCAGTGGGGAGTGGAAAGTGAAAATTTGCAAACCAGTTTTGGGAAAAGTCTGATTTATAGGCTTTTCATGACACTTGTTTTTTTTGGTTTTTTTTTTTTTTTGTTTGTTTGTTTGTTTGGTTTTTTTTTTTAATGCTTTTAAAAATATTTTTTAATGAAAGGAAATCTGGCCTGTTGGACTAGTCTGAGAACAATTGGAGTCCATCTAGTCCCATCTAAAATAAACACTGTAATGATTTGTTGCAGTAGAATTATTGCAGAAGATCCTGGACTTGCTCAGATAGAAATCAAAACATGCTGCTGAAGTTCTTAATTGGTGCAGCCAAAGCAGTTGATGGCTGTTTTTTCTGCTAGACCATTGCAAAACAAACAGTGTGTTATGAGTTCTCAGAAAGGGCTACCTTGGGGAAAGCTCCAAGGAAGCACACCCTTAAGCATTTCTTTTATAACTTGCTCTTTTTTTAAAAAAAAAGACTGCACTACATATTTATTTTCCCAGTGATCACAGGGAAATTTTATGATTACAGAAAGTTGTCCTTATTGGTTATGCAAATCGCTCCTGCAAACTTGTACCAACAGCAATTCCCATATTGCCATGGTTACATCCTTATCACAGTTTGACCTTTAGTTTCTAAAAAAATCCCATTCCAGCATAACATTCAATTTAGGAAAAAAACCCCAAACAAACAAATTTTATATTCCTTTCAAAGGATCAACTGAGGTCACTATGGTCTTTTCAGGACATGGGCCAATATTTGCATTGCAATAATGCAATTTACTTACAGCAGGCAAACTTTCTTGACCTGTGTTTTTCTGCTGCCCTCTGCAAAGCTGAAGCACCTCTGTAGGATTAACCATTTTGGACAGCAGCCACTCTGCTGGTTCCTAAATGCAGGAAAGGCCATTAAGATCACTTGGCCTGACTTTAGCGGAACAGTGTGCCCAAGCTGGTGTCAGGAAAATCCACAAACGCCAGAGGTTTATGTCCAAAGAGGAGACAGAGGGGTCCTGAAACTTTATTCACATAAAGTAGAGAGCCCACCAGAGCACACACCCACAAACCCCTCTCTCCCGAGGTTTTGGAGGGCGCAGGCTCCTTTTATCCTAAGCTCCTGGCCGTACCTTGCCCTCTTCCTTTCCCCATTGGCTGGGGTACTAGGAAGGTACAGCCTTCCCGAACTGCCTACCACATACTCTCCCCTTGAACCTACTCTTTTACTCCCAAAGCTCAGAAGTTCAGGCTTGTGCAGACCCCCACTTGTTTGTTTCAGGAGCTGAGCTGTCTGGGCTCTGCAGGGAGCCTGCTGCCCAAAGTAAGTAGAGACATAAAGACCTATTTCAAAGGCGTTAACACCCACACCTTCACTCATCAAATCGTTTGTAAAGACATCAGCTTTCCTCTCTCTGGGAAGTACCCAGGCTTTGGGCTTTTGCGCTGAGTGCTGCCAGCTGGAGGTACTGGACACATTTCCTGCTCCACCAGTAACTGATACTGGTACAGGGATCTCCAGAGACTGCAGAGCACTTAGTGTCCACTTTTACTGACCTGGGAAACAACCCAGGTCCAGATCTGTCCTGTTACCATATGATGGGAGGAAAGAGGAAAAGATAAACAAGTTTTTACTTCCCAGCACTGCTTTGGATGGCAGCAGGTTTGAACACCCGCTTCTTAAGCAAAACTTCATCTGTTCCTAGAACAAGACATGCTCCCTGCCCCTGCTCCTGGAGCAGCTCCCTTCCTGCAGAGTCATGAAAACAAATGCACCAGGGCCAGCTTTGTGGCACGGCTGTGGCTCTGAGAAGGGCACTATTGTGGACTGCGACCCGGGGAATTTCGACATGGCCTGGCTTGGAGAGGTCCAAGGTTGCAAAGCCAGGCAGGGCAGGGGTAAGGATAATCTGCTGACCAGCCCATCTTCTGCTGCAGTGCTGCTGTTGGTCTTGTTTCACTGCTGGGTTTGTTGCCTCCCTTGGGGCCCTGGCAGCACAGAGTGGCATTCCTGCTCACAGCAAGAAGCATTTTCACCTAACAAGGTTTGTTGATAGCAGAGTCTGGACAAGACCTTACAAAGGTCTTAAAAAGGCTGGAGCTGTGCTGGCAAAAGATCTGCAGAGCAGAAAGCCACCGAATTTCAAAGCAGCAAAGCAGGAGCATGAGACCTCACAGGCCATGAGACAGCAAATGACATCAGTCATCCATTCCCCAGCCCGGCTGCAGCTCCCTCTTCTGAGGCCAGGTCAGGCTGGAGCTGCTGCCCAGGAAAGCCTTGTCCTGCTGGTTCCTTGCACAAGGAGTTTGGAAACAATGGGTAATAGAGGAAGTGTTTTTCCAGACAAGCCCAAATAAATACATGAATGAACTTCCTCTGCTCCATATCACAGGGCAGTGATGGCTTGCTGTGTGGCTGGGCTGAATTCATTGCTCTTTGCAAGAGGATGCTTTCAGATGAAGAGGGTAGTAGGACTCCTTGTGGGGGGTGGCACTTTGGAGAAGTCTGCTTGGAAAAAGTGCAGATGCTGATATCACCTTGCTGCCATGGTGCAAATTAAGAGCTATTAATTTTCCTGCACTTGGTTGTGTAATTGCACTGCAGGGCCTTTTGAATGCTGCATTTAAATGAGTCTGCAATTGGAATAATGAAGGTTAAAACCCTCTTACATGATGATTCTATGATCAAATTAGTTCCTTTGACCCAGAAAGCAGCTGTGGTAGCAATGAGCTCTGCATTAGGAGTAAGACAGTAGATTTGAGGTGTTGTTCAGAGCTGGCTTTAGAAAGGCATGTCCCTACAAAGTGACTGAATTTCAGAGTCAAACAGGTTTGGCACACTGGGCCAGAGGCTGGGCAGGAGCCTGGTGTGAAAGGAAGACCTGTAAACAGGACAGGGAGCAAGGCAGCTCTGCTAAGAGTCACGGTATCAAAATTAGGTGACCCCATGAGGTGAAAGGCATTGGATACTGGGGGCATGATGTATATCCCATCCTGCTTTTACTCATCTTGAATGTCTGTTCATAACTAATACCAGGGAGGGCTTTGGCCCAAAAGCAGTGTTATTCTGTTTTTCGCTTAATTTGTAGCTTGCAACAGCGTTATTGAGACTTTCCCTTAGTTGTAGGGGCTTAGGGACTCTACTTTTATTTCCTTAGGCTGTTGTTTCAAAGTTTCCTTTAGCTCCAGGACCTCAGCTAACTTCTGCCCTGCCTGTCCAGCCCACAGCTGGCCTTGGTCTGATCTCTGGGAGTTCAGCTTGTCACTCTTCTACCTGAGCATCAGAAAGGAGGTGGTAAGAATTTTATTTATTTCAGTTCTCACTGGAAGCGGTCTGAATGCTGCAGGTTGCTGTGGTGATCGAACCTTGCCATGCCCCTTACCTGTCTGGCCAGGGAGAGTCCTTCCCTCTGGCATGGAGCACACCCTGACATGGTGGATGCAGGAGGCTTTGCACTGCAAAGCACGTAGCATCACTCTAATCTTCACCCTTCCAGGATGGCTAAGAAGCGGGTGGGTGTAGGAAAACAATCTGAAGGCTTCTGGCTGCTCTGGGCAGTGAAGCAGCACTGAGCAAGGCTGTGACAGCCTCAACATGGTTGTCTGTTCCAACAGGGAACAAGGCTCTGGGATGTATGTGACTGCCAGCTTGTGTATCAGCATCCTTGAGGATGACATTTTGTAATGCCAGCACTCCAGGCTCTGTCACATGCAGTTTGCCCCTCAGCTGCTCACACATGGATGCCACCATCTACACAGTCCCATTAGTTCTAAGGTCCAGGTCTGAAGGATTTTCAGGCTTTCCCCTGGCTCTTCTCCAGTGAACTTGCAGGATTTCTTTGCCTTTCTTTCCTTGCACTGTCTTGCCTGAGCCTCCCCTGGCTCCTTGAGAGCCCTCTCCTCTGTGTCTGCAGCCATCTGCAGCCTCTCTGGGTCTCTGTGTTTCATCATCTCCCATCGGGAACTCATCTTGGTGCTCTCACATCTTGCTGATGTTCAGCATCATCTGTGCTCCAGAAGGAGAGACTGTGCTTCTCCTGGGATCCTGCTTCTGCTTCCAAACCCAGCAGGGTGTGTGTGAGTGTGTGTACGTGTGTGTATTGTCTCTGCCCAGCACGGATGCACATTTTCCCTCCAACTGCAGTGTCTGCTTGATGATTAGGGAAATGCTTGACATGGTGGAGAGGGTGAAGACTTCACAGCAGCTCTAAATCCACTCTGACCTTTACCCCTTTCCCCTGCATTGTGTTGCCATTTACACACAGAGCTCCCACACTCAGACTGGGGGGTTTCCTTCACCAAAGTCTCTTGGTCTGAAAGCTGACGCTGGGCAAGCCATGTAAGCTGAAGCCCTTGATTTGCTTTAGCTGATGGAACAGCTTTTCACTGTCGTCCCTTCTGTTAAACCCCCCGATGAGATTCTGGCATACCATGTGGCCAGGGGACTGCAGGGAGGATTACTAGTAGGACTCACAGAGACATCGGCTCCTGTGGAGAGCGATTAGCAACTCAACATACAGTCCTGGCTCCTGAGAGCTTTCGGGAAGCTGATTAGGGCACTGCAGAAATGTATTCCTGTCTGGGAGCAGGGGAGATCAGAGTGGCAGCAGTGTCTGAGAGCATGGCCAGGGGACGGGAGCGCCGTTTCTCAGACTATTTGTATCACACGGGGGGGTCACTCATGGCTCTAGGAGATGCAGTACACTGACACTGTTGCGCTTGATATGAAGAGCTGAAAATTCCTGTCCGAGCGTGGCCATAGCCATCAGGGCACAGTGGGCGCTGGAAAGGGCAGCACCGCCAGTTCTCTGCCCGGGCCTGGGGCGCTGCTCTGCCCATCCCTCACAAGCGCCTGGTGCCTCTCTGGGCAGCGTTTTGCCTTCAGGCCGGGATCTCACTGCCACCACCGTAACGCTGAGTGCTCAACAGGGGAACGGAGCAGAACGGAACAGCCCGGCTCTCTCCGATGAGGAATTTCATCCTCCGGCGTCCATCACGCAGTGGGGACAGGGACGCACGGCTGGGCTCGGGCTGGGGTGGGTTCGGCTTGAGGGCATGGCCTCGGCTCGGCTCGGTTCGGCTGCGGGTGAAAGCGCTCGGACTGCGCCGCCCGCCTGTGGTGTCTGGGGCTGTCCGGCAGGGGGCGCCGCCCAGAGGCGTCTCCGCCAGTGGCGGCCCGCCCCGCCCCGCTGGCCCCGCCCCTCTTTGTTGCGGCGGCCAATGGGGGCGCTCCGCGGGCGGGCGGGCGGCCGGTCGCGCGGTAACGCGCGGCATGGCGCGCGGCGCGGGGCGCGCCCCCAGCGCGGCGGCGGCCGGTACCGGGGTCGGAGCGGGGCACCCGGAGCGGGCGGGTCAGCGCCGCTAGCGAGGGTCCTCCTCCGCACGCCTGTCACAGGCACGCACACACAGATATACATAAAGAGCGGCCGGGCGGCGGCGAGGCCGCGGGGCACATCCCGGCAGCGGTCCCGGGCTCGGGCATGGCCGCGGGGCCATGACGGGCGCGGCGGGCGGCGGCGGCGGCCGCGGGAGCAGCCGGCGTGCGGCGGCCGGCAAGGAGGGGGGCCGGTCGCGGAGCGCTCAGCCGCGGGCGGCGGGCGGCGGCGGCGGGAGCGGCGGGGGCTCGGAGGAGGAGGAGCAGGAGCAGCAGCGGGACGGCGGCTCGCTCTTCCTGGTGAACAAGAGCGGCTTCCCCATGGACGGGCAGACCTGGGAGCGGATGTGGGGGCACGTGGAGCGGGTGCACCCCGACGGCGGTGCCGTGGCGGCGGCCATCCGGAGCGCCACCCGCCTGGCTCGGGTAAGGCGAAGCCCCCGTGTGTCCCCTCGAGCGGGAGGAGCGGGTGACACCGAGCCCGAGGTCGGCGGCTGCCGCGTTCTGTGCGCCTCGAGCGGCCGGGGCGGCTCCGGGGCCGGGTGCTCCGGAGGGTGTGACTGCGCAGCCCGGAGGATGCTCTCGGGGCAGCGGGGACAAGGATGGGGCATCTGCTGTCCGAAAGCGCCCAGAGCGGGGTACGGGGGCCGCGGGGTGCTTAGGGGCTGCAGTTGGTGTGCTGGGGAACAAGCACTACTTTTAATGTTCAACTATTCCTTTTAGCTTGGGGAGAAAAAAGCACAAAACAAGAGTTAAAAGAAATCTTCAGGGACTGAGTGAAGCACTTTGTGCAATTTAAAGCAGGGTTTTTTTTCCTTTTGGAATAGACATTTCCTTAAACATAGCGCTGTTCCTCAAATATAACAAGGGATTTAAAACACAGACATTTCATTTCCAGTATGTGGAAGGATTCCAAATGCTTTTGTCTGGTACGTTTCTCAGTACAAGCCCCAAACAGCTCTGCCTCACCCAAGTCCTTTTCCTCCAGCCAGCAAATAAAATGTTGATGTCTGCTGTTGTTCCAAGGCTTCTGGACACTGTGCTTGCATAACTGATCACAATGCCTTTAACACTCTCTGCTTTGGCAGACTTTGAGCTCGATTCGCTCCTTGCATCAAGCGGCATTAATGTGAGCTGACCGCTGAAGTCTGGGTCGATTCACACCCCTCTGCGTGCTGGGGTGAGATGGCTGGGCTGCTGTTGTCATGGTCCAAGCTGTCAGTGGTACTGACATGAACCATATGCCTGTTCTTTTCTTGGAGTAGAAAGGAAATTCTGTGCACAGGGAAGTTGAAAGCTTATTGCGTAGGGCTGTTGAGAAGGTGCTTGTCAAATAAGATACAGGCTGAAAAGGCCTTTCATCTCTCTTCTGCAATGTTTAGTCCAGTGCAGGTGCAAAAGGGATGATCTCTCTCCACGCTGCTCTCCTTGTGCTGGAACCAGCCTTTGTTTGGATGGGGGAGCATATCCAGCTAAAGAAGAATCAGGTTATGCTGAGTTTGTGGTTCCTTGGTGTGGTTCATCTTGTACTTACAGAAGCACTTGAAGTGGAAATGAAGGGGCAGGGATTGGGCAGAACTTCTTGTTTCAGCAGCCTGACCAGCTTATGCCTGTTTAGATGGCCTGCAAGCCCATTTGGTGTGAAGCGATGGCAAAGCACACACTAGACTTGACTTTCATCCTTTATTTCCAGAGCATGTAACTTCTACTGGTGACACCCATGGTGACTGACAAAGCATCTGGTGAGAGACATGCCAGTGGCTCCAGTCTGCTGGCCTGCACACTGGATTCCTGTGGGAGTGTCCCAGAGAGCATTGCCCATGGCTTCTTCCTCAGTGTCACAGCTCTGGGCTGACTCTCTGTAGCATGTGTGTAAACTGGGCAGAATAAAAAATGTTTTGATATCTGTCTGGCCAAATAATTTGATGTTGATGATCAGTGCCCAGTGCTGTAGCAGCTGTATTCCTCCAGCACTGTGCAGAAGCAGAATCCCTTTTACTGAGATTAATTTCTTCAGGGGCAGGAGGACCTGGTGCTCTCTGTGAGTAAGTAGTTCCTGCTGGCTAAGTGTGGGTCCTCTGGGGTCAGAGAGTAGTTTGAGGACTATCTGGTCCTTATTAGGGCCCACACAGCTCAGGTAAGCAAATGGAGCAGGGGTTTTTTTGCCACAAAGTGGTAGTGGATTACCAAGGTTGTGATGGCAATTTCTGCATCGGAGTAGGAATGTGAATGGAGACTCATGGTACAAATTTTCTTAATTGGTTTGTGCTGCTGGGCATGTGTCACCCTGTAAAAGACCAGGTACTGCTGTTTGGGAGTGATGACGGAAACTCCTGCCTATGAGATGATTTGTAATCTGCTTGCATTGATAGTTGGTTCAGGCTGAGTGAGTGGCGTGTGCAACTGCTCCATTTCTGCATCTGATCTGCTCTTAATCCCTAGTGATGGGAGAGAGTTTTGATCCCCTCTCCAAGAAGCTCCACTTGATTGCTCTAATCATCTTGGCATTAGTCTCAGCAATCATACACGCAGGGTGGTAAGTAGCTTCTGACTGTGTCAGTGAGGTTGTCCTTACTGGAACAAATGCAAACTGCAGAGGTGCAGGGCTGCGTCTCTCTTGGGAGGCAGAGTCCTTACAAAAAGCTGGCTTGTCTGCAAGGCAGTTTTGGAATTTGTGGGGAACCCACCTCTGGCTGTTGGCTTGAGTTCTGGGAATAGTGCAAGCTCACAGTTTGGAAGGGCTGTGCAATCCTTTACCTCTTCTGTGATCTTGGAGATACTTGGAGACCCTAATAAATTAAACCTTTCAGCAGCTTTGAGGACTCTTGTCTGTCATCTTCATCTGTGCTGAGCACAACAGTGTGCTTGCAGGGGGAGCTAGTAGAAAATGATTTTCTGGTCATTAAGTGAGACAGTGGAATCCAGCAAAATGAGTTTTGCACAGGATGTCTGTGGCGAACTGAGACTATAGCATTTCCAGCCATGGGATGAGTCTCCAGCTCTGCCACGTGGTCTTGAACTGCATCAGCTCCACTGTCTGGAACTGCTATTCCTTGGAAAGACTGATACAAGGTCAAGGCTTTTCATCTGACTTGTCTCTGAATTTCACTTGCTTTACAAATTCATGGTCTGTAGTGCTGTGTCTGCATTTCCTCTTGCCATCCATGACCTCCTGCTACAAACCCTTCCTTGCCTGCTCCTTGCTGCTGTGGATGCATACCAGGAGCTGGAGGGCTGCATCCTCAATCACAACGAAGCTGTGCTTTCCTTCACTTGCTGTATCGTGCAGCTCTGGCTTCTTCTCCATGCTGGGTGGGTGCCCAGGATCAGTCCTCCTGCAGCTGGGGCAGCAATCAGGAAGGGAAAAATGTTTGAAAGGAGTGGGAGTGGCATGTGGCTCCCCACTGCCTGGCCTGGCTGGCAGCTTGATGTCTGTACCGCCTGTCCTGCACTGGAGAGAGGAGAGCAGTGCTGCCCTGCACTCTCACAAGTGGGCTCAGGCTTATGGATGCTCCTCCTTTCTTGCCTGAGATCTGGGGGGGCTTGGGCCTCCTGGCTCAGCAGGCCCGCTGAGGTAACTGGAATATGTTCTAGCCAGTGGGAAAACCCTGATTCTCTTTTCTAAGCTATGCTCTGGTGTCTGACACTATCATCCTCCTTGGATAATGTGGTTGCCTACCTTGGAGATGAGGAGCACCTCACTTGGAGGTCTGAACCTGTCCTCTCTGGTGAGGGTGGCCACTGTGGATTTTTCAGGAAGGGCTGTGTCTGTTCACAATGCCAAGATGATTAGTGCTATCCATATGGGATGCTGTCCTGAGTCCCACAGCAGGGGGAGGGCTGGGAAAAGGATGAAATCCCCACCTCTGCAGCAGCCAGGCCCCTCACTGGCTGGGGCTCCCATTGCCTCAGTGTGTTGTGGAAGTACAGCGCATGCATCTAGAGCTTCTGTATCTTTGAAGCAAAGGACTGAGTATATTGGAGCAGAAATGGCCACCCTGGGAAGGTGTGACAGCCCTGCCATAATTCCCTTATTCAGTTCCTTGCTGCTTCTGAAACTTGAGCCTTATCTGCTGTGTTGAGTCTGCCTTTGTGCTGGAAGGGGCAGGTGAGTAATTCATCCAGCCCAAAGGGGCTGGGTGAGAAAGGAACCTGTGGAACCAAAAAAATGCCTCTAATGAAAAGCTTAGGCATGAAGATCATGATTAAGAAGCGCTAATGAGTCTTGCTCATAACTCCCACTAGTGAGCGGAGGAAGCCCAGGTGTGCAGGCATGCTGGTGCCCGTGTAGCACTGGGATGGTGGGGGTGAGCTGGAAGCCTTGCCATCTGCTTACCACTTACAGTATGTTTCTGTGTGCCAGTAGTGTAGGACTGTCTGGTTTGGTGTTTTTCTCTGCCTTCTCCAAGGTGTATTTACTTTTTGACCGTAGTAACTCACCGTGTGTAGTAAATGCTGGGTTTTGTCACCTTGGGATTGCTGGTACTCATTCTTTGAAAGCAAACACACAATCTTAACGGAGGTGGGAACTGGAGAGGAAAGTCTTTGTGGCAGAGATGACCCCATACCACCTGAACTTGCAGTTCTTATCAGTATCTGCTGACTTGAAGTGTACTAAGGACAGTAATATGTCACTTTATGAGCTTTAAACTATGGTTAAGACAATGTGGGCCCACAGACGCTTTTCTTTGCACCTCGTCACAGCTGCCCAAATTGCTGGTTCCTGAATTTGAATCTGCATTAATATTCATATAAACTGCTTCCTACACTGTGTTTGTGAGAATTGTGCTAGCTTATTTTTGGCCATGCTGCTCACTTTAATATCTCTTGACCCCATATTTTGCAGTCTCACCCCTGAAATAAGTGGACTTGGGACAAGGCTGTGCCCCTTTCCTGTATGGCTGCAGGCTCAGAAGCCAAATAGCTGGGGGGATTAAACATGGATTGAGGGCCTGCCTTCTTAAAATGCTTAGGCACAAGCAGATGTCTTATGAGATTTTGGAAAAATCCCATTATGTTGCCAGTCTATATCTTTAAGTGTCTTAATGTCTGTCTTAATGTCATTAAATATTTGGGTCCCAGGTGGTCTTCTAGGTACTGTGCTCTCCCTCCCAGCAAGCGTGCTGCAGACACACAGCAGATGGGAAATTATGCAGCCCGGGATCCTTGTCTCCTTTTATCTTTCTCTTGTGGTAAAGGAGGCCAAAAATTAGACATGAAATGGCTTCCTGGGGGAGAGATTGCAGCAGAGTCAGTACTGGGACTCTGCTCATCCAAACTGCCCTGTGCTGGGGGAGGGGGGAAATGGGAGGCATAGGCTTTCTGTGCTGGACTGCCTGCCTGCACAGGGTGGTGTTTGAGGGATGCTGGCAGCTCTGATGATCAGCCTGCCATGGCCTCTCTGTGCAGGGATGGGGCTGGCTCTGCTGCTGGGGCAGCCCCTGTAGTCAGCAGGATGACTTTGCCTGATGCTTGAGTTCACGTGAGGTTTAAGCCATCTGTGCTGCTACGTTGTGTTGCACTAGGCAAATGCTGCTGCTCAGTAAATCACTTATCTGCTCTGTGGGGAGCCGTGGCTGTCTAACCTCTTTATCTTTCTTCTTGTGTCCAGCCCTCAGTGCCTCCAGTGCCAAACTACAAGCTCTCCATGTCAATCCCAGAGTGGCTCCAGGCAATACAGACCTACATGAAGATGCTGCAGTATCCTTCTTGAGTGTGTGGTCTCTGGAAAGAAGGCTGACTTGTGCCTGGTGTGAATTAACAGAGCTTTACGGAAGCTTTAGCTTGTTGCAAGGGCTTGGGATCATTTGGGGGTAAAAGGACGCCTCCAGGGATTTGTGATATTACCAGCAGCACTGAGCTTGTCATAGCAATCCTCTGGGAGATGTAATTAACTTTAAATTATACTGAAAAATTTAACTGAAGTGACGTTGGTGGGAATAGAAGTGCTTATTTTGAAGTTGATTTATGAGGATATTATGATCAGAGCGTGATGCCTGGAGAAGTGATACGGCATCTCGTCATAAAGGAGCTAAGAGAGAGCCAGTGTTGTGGCAAACCCTTTCTCCCCCTGCCTTTGCAGCCCCTGTGGGTTCCCTGAGGATTGTCTGTGTGCTCAGCCTGCAGGGATTGCTTGTCACTGGGGTGGGGGGCACAAGCAGCTGTCCTGACCCCAAGGTGGCCAGGCCTGCCTGCGGCGCAGGAACCGACCAAAGGAATCAATCTCCTTTCCAGATGTCCCACCTTGCTTGCGGGTTTCATCAGGGATGTACACATCTGTCTAGACTCTCCTGACTTTTCATTGCTGAAAGATAATTTCAGAGAAGGTTGCTGGCCCAGATGCTGGCCCAGATGCTGCTCTTCTGTTTCCCTTTTTTTCACCAAACTCTGCCTTTTTGTGTACGTGTGTGTGGGGGGAACTGTGGGGATGAGGAATGAGTGTAAAGTCCTGTTAAGGATTAAGAAAGGATATGGGTGGCAGCTGGAAGAACATCCAAAAATAGCAGTCTGGTTAGCTTGGTGGGGAGTCATGGTTGGGATCAAGGCGGCAGCCGGGCCTGGAGCTGCAGCAGCTGCCGTGGGGAGGGAGGCTGGGGCCTGCCTGCTCTGCAGGGGAATGCGGCATTTCTCTTCTTTATGTCAGCCACTTGGCCAGGACAAGAGGCTTGTTGCTTGCTGGGATTGTGCCAGAGAGGATACCATGTCATACAGAGCTCCAAAAATTACATTATCCCCCACCTCACTCCGTAGTGGTTTTGAAATCCTGCGTTCTGCTACGTAGCAGGAGCAGGCCTGAGGCACAAGGTTTGGATCTGTATTCAGAAATGCTTCAAAGTGGGCTGGGGAGCAGTGTCTGGGCTTCCTTTGAGGGCTGAAAGAGGATGAGTGCTTTGTGCAGAGCACCCTGAAAGGGCCTCATGAATTAGGTTTTGAAGGCAGGAGGGAAGTAATGCCTTGTTTGTGGAGAACTCTGAACTCTAATTGAAGTCAGTTCAGAGCATCTTGGTGAGAGCTGGAGTTTGTATTTAGCCTATGGTTATACATCTGGCAGCTGTGCTATTTATGACTTGCAAAGATTTGCAAAAAGTTGCAAGCAGCTCTTTGTTTCCATGGGGTCACCTGCTTGTGCCCTGGTATCTGCCTTGGTATCACTAGTTTTACTGGCATGAACATTCTGATGGGAATAGAATTTGGGTAGTAGGTTACGAAAGAGATTCAACTGGAAAAGTAACCTAGCAAAAGTAAGGGCAGTGTGATCTTTTAATTTATTTTTTTTTTTACAAAACTTCATTGGATTTTTTGTTTTGTTTTTGTTTTTACTGAACAGATTGTTTTTACTGAACAGATTGTTTTCCTGGTCTGATTTATTGCATTGCTGCTTGAACAACAATGCTCAAGGAGCAGGGAAGAGGCAGCTTTTGGTGATGCTGACACGTGGCAGCCTGTGCTTCTAGGCAGGTGGTGCTGAGATTTGATTGACTGGCTGCTGGCATCATTTGTGATGAACTTTTCTACTATTACTGTTAGCTGATGACTTTGACTTGCACATAGCTGGTTGCTTTTGTTTCAAGAGCATCGTATTTTTTAGAGAATGGTTCATATTTTGAAAGTGTGAATGGGTATACCTGCAGTGGTCTTGGTTGACAGGTCATAGGTGAGCCATGTGGCTGATGGAGTTAAAAAACTTCTAAAGGAAATTAGTTTTTTCAGACATGGATTATAGTGATTGGTTAAGGTAGACTATGAAAGCTTTCTCTTGCTCAAATGGGAGGCTTTTTTTTCAAGCTTGCAACCTAGTAGTGAGTGGGACCTAGTGGGAAAAGAGAATTTGTAACCTTCAAATGCCAAATTTGAGTGTCATTTTAGATGGTCAACTTTAATATCTGACTCTGCATCTAATGCTGTCAATAGCTCATATAAAAAGACAAGTGAAAGGTTTTGCTTTATTTCACATGCCAGGTGTTTCATATCTGAGAGTCAATGGCTTTTACTGCCCGTTTTGTGTTTCAACAGGAGCTCAGAACTGAAATTCACCTTTTGAGCAGTGTTACTTTGTTGCTTGACTGTTCAAGTTACTTTCCCTTAACAGACAAAATACAGATACAATCACACAGGAACACAGTTCTTCGAGATCAGAAAAACCAGACCTCTAAGTGGGTAAGTGTCACTGGAATTGGTCTAGTCCCTTGTCCCAGATCACCTGGCATTTAAGCACTGCAGCACCATGGCATGGGAGGGCTGTCTCCTCTGTGCCACAGCTTCTCTGGCAGGGCCAAAGCTGCCTCTGTTGCTGCTTTTGTGAGGAGTGTCCCAGCTTGCTGCCAGGTGGCAAATGGACCATCGAGACCAAGGAGTGGAAGGGCTGTTCTTGCTCAGCAGCTGTGTGGGAGCTGCTTGGCTGCAGGCCAGAGCTGCATGCACAGGGGTGGGAAAACTCTCTGCTTGTTGGTGTTGGGCTGGGAGGGATGGGCTGTTGTTCTGAAAACTGAGTAAGTCTTGATATTCTGGTTGTGCTGAAATGCCCTTTGCAGGTGGTAGGAAGGGATTAGCTGCACAAAACACTGCGGGAGTTCTGACATCCTGGGCATAGCCTGGAGGCTGGCGATGGACTGTTTAAGTTGTGTCCGTGCCTCTGCCTTGCTGCTCATCTTGCTGTTCTGTCCATGTGGTGGACTTGTGCTGGCTGGTGATAAGTTGTGCAGTGCAAGTATGAACGTGTGTCCAGGGAGCCTGGCAGTAGAGAACTGGGGTCTCTCTTTAACAGAACCTAATAAATTAGCAGGTTAGGGCAGGAAGGGTGTTAACATTATGCTTATATTTTAGGGTGAAATTTAGATTAGCAGAATATAATTACTCCCATAGACTGGTCTGTCTCTAGGTCTTCCCGGCTCTCTGTCATTAAACTAATGGTCCCTCACTCTAAAATTCCAGTTCCCATCTCAGCTTTGTGCTTCAGGTTTTCATCGTGCTGACAACAGTCTTTCTCGCCTCCTTTATCTAATGTTCACTGATCTGGTGGAACTAGTTTAAAACAAATCTTGTGCCTTGAATGATAGATGGGTTTACAGAAGCTTAAACCAATTTTGAAGCTGCTCGCTCATTTTTAAATTTGTCCCATTACTTTTTTCAAAGGAAGTGAAGGATGAAAATGAATTATGCTCAGCACTTACCACTTAAAAGGTCGTTGTCTTCCTGGGCTGGATAAAAGCCTGGCTTAGGAGGATGGTGCTCTTTCCTAGAAGGGAACAGTACAGTGCTTGCAGCTGGAGATGTGCCTGTGGCTTTGAATCATTTTCCAAGTGGAGCCATTTCCTCTGTTTATCCATCTGCCTTAGTGTTTGCTTGGGGATGAGTGTCTGACTCCTCTCCTTGTTGCTGCTTGGAACTTCTTGGTACGGGAGGACTTCTATGGAGTTAATGATGGTACCCTGGAAATGGTCCAATCCCTTAGGGTCTGCCAGCTTTCCAGGCACAGTTGCCTGAACATGTTGTGTGCACCATGTGTAAACAGTGTAAAGTCCTAGGACCTTTGCTGCTTTGCTCCTGGATTGTGTAGATGGGAGTGCTGGGAGGAGTGGAGCTGTCAGGAGCATGGGCTGCCCAGATCCCGTTGTACTGCTGTGTGGCTCTAACACTTGCCTGCTGGTATTGGTTTCTCCAATTTTGAGAAGGAGAATGCCTGCAAGGCTGTCTGAACTTCCTGTCATTTTTATGAAACCTAAATGCCAGTTGTTTTTATGGAGCTTATAGTTTCTGGATTAGATTTCAGATCTTTTAAAATTTACCTGGTCAAGTCAGGAGGATGGGACCAGACTATTTTCAGTGGTGTCCCATGACAGGACAAGGAGCAGTGGGAAGAAAATGGAAGTTCCATCTAAGTATGAGGAAAAGAATTTTTACTTTAAGGGTCACAGAGCACTGGAACAGGCTGCCCATAGAGCTTATGGAGTCTCCTTCTGTGGAGATATTCAAAACTGACCTGTGCAACCTGCTCTAAATGAACCTGCTTTATCAGGAGGGTTGGGCAGATGAGTCTCCAGAGGTCCCTTCCAACCCCAGCTTTGGTGATTCTGTGTGAATAATGCATTGATTGCCCCGTAATGTTGAGGTGTGCTCACAAACAGGAGCTTCCCTTTCCTTCATCTGGTGTGCAGGCCAGTTTTCATCAAAGCTGGAAAATCACCTACACCTCCAAGTTTTTTTTCCCTGGGAGGTGTGTTCTACTTTGCAAGAAATCTGCTCCCAGCATGGCAATGACAGGTGTCTTGTGCTGAGCTGACAGGAGCTGCTCTGAGCAGTTTCAGTGGTGCCTCACTCTGAGCAAAAAAGGCCTCACTTGCTGCAACACAGCATTTGCAAGTTGATCGGGCAAGATGCTGAAAGCCTCCAATTGCCACTGGCTCTTGAAAAATGAGGCTGTTCCCAGAGCTTTATTGACACTAAACATATTGCTGATTTCATAATGTGAGGGCTCAAAGCTAATGAAAGTATTACGAGATCTTTGGCAGCCTCTCTTGAAGACAGCAGTGGCTGGACACAAAGAAGCTGAGTACTAGATGGAATTTGAATATTCATAAATTCATGTGAAAGTGTCCTAAAGCAGCTGGGGCATATTAATGAGTTTTTCTATTATGGAGGGAGGACTAGATATTGTAGAGATTTACTGCCAGCATCAGTGTGATGTATGAGAAAATAAAAATGCGTGTCTGAGCATAGGAAGAAGAGCATAAATTATCTATATGAATTCATTAAGGAATATAGTCTTGCTATAACTCAGTATTTACAATCTCTTTAAGAAAAAGTCACTCTTATTATCAGCTTAACTTTTAGAGTGCCAGACACCACGTGGATTTGTCTAGACTACAGATAGCACTTTTGGAAATGCTAGATTTCTGTTGGCGTAGCTGTGCGAGCCAGGGTGGCAGAGCTGTGAACCTGTAAACTTTGTGTGCTGTTCTTGTTGTACTGGCAAACTGTGTCAGAAAATGTGCCTGGCTCTCACCTCTCCCGAGCTGTCTGTATTTGCACAAAATCCAAATTTACAGGTGTAGCTACATCCACCCTAGGAGTGCTTTGCTAATACAGGTATCCTGGGACAGTGCCCTTCACAGGCTTCATGATGTACCTTTTTGTACCAAATAGGTAAAGGTAAACAGGTAAACCCTGTGAAGTTCAGCTCTGCTGATCCATGTATGTGTGCACCGTGAATGTTTCAGACACCAGTAGGACTGTTTTTAATTTTCCCATGCAGAATTACGTCAGCTAAACCTATATCAGACTTTTGTTGGTACAACCAGTCTGATAAAAAATGGTACTTTTGACTGACATAGATATTATTTTTAAAACTTCCAGGCTTAGATCATGTAAGAGTTTTAGGAAAAAAGCGTATGTCTGGATGTCTAGTAATATCTGTAACTGTGAATTCCATGTCAACAAGCTGTTACTACTGGGTTTACAAGGAGAGATAAGCCCTCTGGAAGCTTCTGTTCTAGGATGCAGGCATGAGGCACAATGAGAAACAAATCTCTTTGTCCTCCAGAGGATCTAGGGAGGTGCAGTGTTGTACTGTTCCCTCCAGTTAAGTGCCAGCTGAACAGGGAGACCTACAACTGAAGCAGAAACTGATGTTTGGGTAGGTTCTGTGGTCTTTGAGAAATTATAGCCCAGAAGCTGCTATGTGAGGAGGGAGAGACATTTGGTGGCTGCAGATATAATGGGTAATCGATGGCAGTAAAGGAGCGCGATAGGAGCTGTCACGTGGCAGCGACACAACCGAATAACAGAGAAGGGGAGACGGGAAATAATATTGTTTCCACACACCATGTTATTAAGGAACACTGATGGGGCTGTAAAGAAAAATGGGCTCGTACCATTTCCAGACAATAAACTGCAGAAGGCATTTGAACATCTGCTTCTCTCTCGCACAAAGGGGGAATGTTACAGATACGGTGTGGTGTTCAGCATGTGGTGGAAATGCTTTTGCTGTTGAAGCACTGTTTCTGAGAAGATTCACAAGATCTGTATCTGCTCTGCTGTTTTGTCTCCTTTCACTCCTGCTGCTGCCTTTCTCTTCTCTCGGCTTTATTATCATGAGTGAAACTGTTATGATCCTTAGAAAAACTTGGGAGAGTGAGATTTTATTGACCTCACGCAAAATACATGGGACTGTGCAAGGAGAATTTTGTGGAAAAATGTGCAGGATCTCACTAACAAAAAATTTATTCAGTCTTGTAGGAGTCTTTCTGGTGAAGGTAACAGGGAGCCTCTCCTAAGCATGGCCATCCATCAAGGGACTCCAGTGTGATTGGTGCCAGCTGGTGAGATCCTCCAGTTTTGGGCATGCTGAAAGGTTTTTAAGATTTTTCTAACCAAAAGGGATTAGTGGTTCCTATGAGCTGTCTTTAGACACTGCCATTTTAAACAGAAAGCATCCTAAAGAGGCAAAGTCAGTTCCTTTCAGGGCCTCTCTTAGTGCAGGAAGCAAGAGAGGTCGTCCTGGTGGGCTCCTGAAAACACTAAAAGAAATTTGAATCAATTAACAAGGAAATATCACTATCTGCCAAGGACTAGGTCTCGAGGGAGGAACAAGCAGCCTGTTCCTGTTGGCTGCATTTGTTAGAGGCAGAAGTGTTCACTATGGCGTGGAATAGAGATCTGCCTGGCAGACGTCAGATAGTGGTGTAAATGCCACAAAGAGGGGAGCTGCAGGTTGCTTGTCTTTGACTGTAGCAGTCTCTCCTGAGTTCCTGGAAGAGATGGGCTGCCCCCAGTGCTCACTGGAGTGTGGGGAGAGGGTGACTGTGAGCTAACTCCCAGCTGTCTGATATAAGACCGTAAAGAATAGCTATATATGTGGACTCTTTTCAGGTAACTGTCAAGATTTAACGAAAATCCCAGAAGCAAACCCTGCTAAGCTAGGGAACAGAAATGCTTGATGCTGTCTTTTAATTCTTTTCCACCTTCCTTAAATCTCCTTTCACAAGTGTAACTGCAGACTTTTGGTCACTTTTAATGTCTGAGACAGTGTGATAAGAATATAAGAGTGAAGCAGAAGAGGGAAAGGACAAATCAAAGAGCACCTGTAATGAGCTGTTTTCAAATGAGCTGAATGCTCTGTCATTTGCCATAGATTCCTTAGAGAACTGACAAGCAGCCTTCAACCATTAATATTTGTGTTAGAGAACATGGGGAGGGTGGGTGCTGGGGAAGGCAAAGACAGCAGCCTTTAAAAAGAATAAGGGAAAAGATAAGTCTAGGAACTTTGAGTTTATCTGCAGTTCAAGGGAAGGGAAAGGCAACATTATTATTGTTGGGCATGGTTCATTTCTGAGAATTTCCTTCTATGAGCACGTAAGAGCTTGGGTCAACAAGGGAGAAGATGTGGAGGTAATAATCCTTTGTTTAGTGTGGCTTTTCATAAGGCCACATCTTATCTTTGCAGATAAGGCAGGGGCCTTGAGTCTGAAAAAAAACCTATTTAATGTAAAGACTGAACTTGGTAAAAAGCAGCACATAGAAAGTGGCACTTTACCAATCTTGCCTAGCAGAGATTGTCAATTGAGGTGTGCAGTGTCTGTCCCAGCTCTGTTTTTCCTTAATGGTATGGGTGAGACAAATTGTTTGCTGATGGATGATTTGCAGTCCAGGCTGGACAAGGCATTGTAAAGTTAAACTGGGATATTCAGAGTGATCTCTTGGGCTGGAACAAACAGGAGATAATTTAGTGAGGGCAAATGCATAGAAGGGTTTGGGGAAAGCCAGCTGTGGAGAGCAAAAGGCTAGTTTTGCAAAGAAGCTGAGCTTAAAAAAAATAAAAGAAACCAAACATAATTTACCAAGGAAGCCCAGCCAAAAAATCCCCACTCCTAACAAAAAAACCATCCCAACCAACCCACAAAAAAACTCCACCAAAAACATCAGAAAAAAAAAAACCAACAAACCCAAAAGCCACCAGAACCCATTTCAGTGTGGGCCAACAGGGAAAAGCCAACAGCTAGCTGGCTTGGTTGCAAATATGCATTAAAAGATGGATTCAGAAGGAAATTGATCTATTTGTACTGTTGTGGGCTTAGCCAAAGGACTGTGAGAAGTAAGTTGGTTGAAGGGATTCCAAAATTGAAAGAAACAAGCATTGTCCTAAAATTATAACCTAAGGAGGAAGCTTTCAGGCGGAGTGAGGGAAGAATTAAATAAAAATTGGTGTCTGATTTCTCATTTTTACAGAGGAGAGGGCAAATTAGTCTTTTGCATATACAAATGTCTGTAGCAAGAAGAGAGATGATGAGTGATCTCTATGCCCACTGTGGAGAGCAGAAGGAGCTCCAGAGTTAATTCGCAAAAAGGGAAGGATTTAGTTTAAACATTAGGGGACCTTCTTAGATGCAAGGTTAAGTATAGGATAGATTAGCTGGTGGGTTCTCAGGCTTTTGAGAAGCCAGTTGAAAATAGACTGAAAAATAATCTGTGAGGAGTCATTTAGATTTGGCTTGTGCTACCTTGGGCAGAGCAGTGACTTGGGGATTCTCCAAGGGCTCTGCTTCCAATACAAACACAGGGTTTAAGGCCATGCTTCGTCTCAAGCTTCTTAAAAGTGGAAGAATAACTCTCAGTGGCTCTTGAACTGGGTCATGCACATAAACCCTGTGGTCTGTGCTGTAAATGCAAAGAGAAAGCAAACTGTTTGCAGAGTATTCCCCAGGATTCCAGGGTGGATGTGTGTGTGAGGGCACAGCCTGCCCCAGAAGTGCGGGTGGATGTTGGTTTGCTGACAACTGGCGGCGCCCCCTGAGCGATGCTCCCCTCGCACAGACTCTTGTCACTGTCCTGCTCCGTTGGTATCTCTGAGCTGCCAGGTCCCGCTGCAGCTCCTGCATCCAGGTGCAGGTTGCTCTGGGTGCCTGAGGAGGAGGTGCTGGCCCTGCCCCTGCCCCTCAGACTGTGTTAACCAGGCACAGGTTGCACCAAATGGCTTGCAGATAAATGACATTTTTCATTTTTCCTCATGATGCACATTCATAATCAGCTTTTTCTTCTTTGTTGTTGATTTTTATTTTTTTTTGTAATTCTCATGTAGTTAGAAGATAGGAAATTCAATGGATTATCTTGTTTATGGATACCTTCCATGCCTCATCTGCACATAACTGCATGCTTCCATGCCTCATCTGCACATAACACTGAGACAGACATGGGGCTTTGCAGTGGCCACTGTGGTGACCAGCATGGGGAGCCTCTGTGGGGAATGAAGGACTCCATTGTGTGCCCTCCGCGGGGCTGCTCTGTGCTTCCAGCAGTTCTCTGGGGTTCTGTGGCTGATTGTGAGTGTGGAGGAGGCGGGCAAACTCTAATTAGTCTTCTGTACTGCAGGCAGAGTGTAAGGGGTGGTTGTTTACAAATGAAAAGATAATTTCTAACTTGGACAAATGGGATATGAAATGGCTGTGACAGACTGTAATAGCACTGGAAGCTCTGTTGTCACTTGCATTCAACACAAGGTTTAAAATGCATGACGTGGGTGAATCAGAAAGTGGGGGAAACAGACTCTGAGGGTTTCAGATGCATACTTCCATAATCTTCTCCAAAATGAATATTTTTGTCATTTAATGTTGTATTTCCTTAGAGTAGGGATCTGTTTACAAAGCTCTTCCCAGAGAAAGGATATGGATAGAGAAGACTGCAAAATAAAAATTATCCTTTTGCTTAGTTTTCAGCTGCACTTTTTTTTGGGGAGGGGGTGGGGGAGTGGGGGCAGTTTTTTGGTGTGGCATTGGATGTGACTCTTCCGGCCTTTTTTAGGCTGCTTCCAGTATTTTTTTTTTTCAAAATGTCCAGGATTTCAGCATCTGTTTGTGGAAGGGGATAGGTTACCTACTAGGTTAATAGTGCAGTGTCAGTCTGACACAACAGCTTTCTCAGCTGACCTGAGGTTGCTTGTTGCTTGTCACAGTGCTGTCAAATAATTGTACTCCAGAGGTAGTGTCTAGATTGTAACTAAAGTTTGGGAACTTGCGAAATCCTGGGCATGCATAGTTTTCTGCACTCCTGCAGGAAATTGTGTGGATTTTGCCACTTTCCCTGTCCACAGGAGATACGGAGCAGCAGCAAGACAATAACTCAGTTTGCAGGAGTGTGAAATGTCTGTGTTGGTAGAGCTTTCTGCAGAACAGGCTTTGATGAAAAGGTAATAAGTTCTGGTCTGCAGCCAGAATTGGATATTGTTATGATATATGTTATATAAATATATGATTTATTATATAAATATGGGATTATGGAGGCATTTGTAACTTTTAGGGGGTCATGTAACCATCCTCTCTCTCCTGGTTGGTTGGTTGGTTTGTTTGTTTTTCCTCCAGAGGAGAGCCAGGGTTATTTTGAAAATAAGCTAAACTCAGTACTGCTCTGGGATTTCCATGATTGCCAGCCCGTGCAGCTCAGCAGGGCTTTGTGTTTGTTACAGTCTGAAGTGATGCTCAGGGAGTTGCTGCAAGAAGCAGAGAGGATTGCATTCCTCCCATCCACCTTCAGAAGCTGGAAGGCACTTGGATGCCAAGTACAATTTTTTTTTTCTCTTTCTTTTTTTTCCCCCCAGTCATCCTCCAGAAGTTAACAGGACTCTTGACAAGTCACTGAAGGGGAGAGTTGAGTTCACCAGCTCTTGCTGTGATAAGAACTGGACGTGCCTGGCTCTTGGTTTATGAGAGGACTTTTCATTCCTGTCAAATGCTCTAGCTGGAAGGACTGAAAACTGTTTTGTTTCTGTTCTAGGTTAATGGAGACAGCAAAAGAAATGACCAGGGAATCCTTACCTATCAAATGCCTTGAAGCAGTTATCCTGGGGATGTATCCTTTCACATGCCTGTGACTTTTTCCACTGCAGCTCTGTTTGATACATTGCCCCTCAGGGATGGTGTTTGAGAGGGCCATGGCCAGAGGTGAGTGCCAGCAGCTTGGGGAGCTGCCCTGGTATTCATCACCAAGTTGCTGAATTGCCTGGGCTTGTAGGTAGGAGTTGAGATGCTGTGTGCCAGGTCACAAGTGTTGTGGTTTGGCCATGCAGGCTTTGCCCTCTGCCCTGGTAATCTGCATAATGTCAGGATCTGACCTAAAGTGCCCAGATGAGTACCTGTCTATACAATCCTTGTTTTCTTTGTTAGCATATCTCTGTTGGTTGTTGTTGTAGCTTGGTAACACCCAAGGAGCATGGGTTCTGTTCTGTGTTTGTCTGATGTTTACATGGCCAAGTCATGTTAGCTTTTGTCTCTGAACCCACAGCTGTGCTTTGTGCAGAAACGTGTATTGCAGTTAAACATTTGAGCTTCCCCTTAACATAATACTTGCTTCCTACTCAGTCTTCAGTCATTTAGACACTGACTTGCTTCTCCGCCTTCTGGTGCTGTCACTGATGAATCAACCTGCACCATCCTAAAACACTGGAGGAGGGCAAGGCAGGGCTGTAGGAACAGGTTGCCAGACACATCTTGTCAGAAATGATCAAGTTTCATTTAAAACAAATCCCAGCTAAAAATAAGCCCGAAGCAAACCATCTCCTGGTATGTCTCTGCAGCGTTTTGCTGGCTGCTGCTGCCCCCTCCCGTGGGAGAAGGAGCTGGCAGAGCCTGGCAGGTAGTGCCTGTGAGAATTGGTGGCTGCTGGGGGGTGGGAAGGGGATGGGCCGAGCAGCGTGTGCCAGGGATGGGCCTTGGATTGGAATCTGAGAGGTGGTTCTGGCTGACAGGGTTTCCCCTGGAAATGCTGAGGCTCTGCATGCAGCTGGAGGGACCAGAGTCCTGGGGGCTTGATGTCAACAGGAGGCTCAAACCCCCTTCAAAGCCCTTCTAGAAGAAGAAATCATAGAGTCATAAAATATCCTGAGTTGGAAGAAACCCATAAGAACCATTGAAGTTCAGACCCTGTGTTGTCCAGATGCTTCTTGAACTCTGTCAGGCTGCCTGCTTCTTTGACTGCTTCCCTGGGGAGCCTGTTCCAGTGCCCAACAGCCTCTGGGTGAAGAACCCTTTCCTAATACCCCGCCTGAATCTTCCTGACGCAGCTTCAGGCCATTCCCTTGGGTCCTGCCCCTGGACACCACAGAGTAGAGATCAGTGCCTGCCCCTCCTCTTCCCCTCATGAGGAAGTTCTAACTGCAGTGAGGTCTCCCCTCAGTCTCCTCCAGGCTGAGCAAGCCAGGTGACCTCAGCCACTCTGGCTTCCCCTCAAGGGCCATCTTCATTGCCCTCTTTTGGATGGTCTCTAATAGATTTATATCCCTTTTACATTGTGGCACCCAGAACTGCCCCCAGCATTTGAGGTAAGGCCACCTCAGTGCAGAGCAGAGTGGGACAATCCCCTCCCTTGCCCAGCTGGTGATGCTGTGCCTGATGCCCCCCAGGGCAGGGTTGGCCCTCCTGGCTGCCAGGGCACTGCTGGCTCATATATCCTCTCTGTGGTGCTGCTCTCCAGCCTCTCATTCTCCAGTCTGTCCACACAACTGGGTGTACCCTTTCCCCAGTGCAGAATCTGGCACTTCCCTTGTTAAACTTCATAGGTTGGTGATCACCCAATTTTTCAATTTGTAAAGGTCTGTCTGCAGGGCCTATCTGCCCTTGAGAGAGTCAGCAGCTCCTCCCAATTTTGTGTCATCAGTAAACTTGAGTCTTGCATCCAAGTAATTTGTGAAGATGTTGAACTAGTCTTAAAATGGAGCCCTGTGGAACCCCACTAGTGAGTGGCTGACAGCCTGATGTAACCCCATTTTCTGTAACCCTTCATGTCTGACCCATGAGCCTGTTGCTCACCCATTGTGTTTTGTATTTCTCTAGCCGTATGCTGGATTTTTTGTCCAGGAGAATACTGGGAGTAACGGTATTGAAAGCTTTCCTGGAGCCCAAAAAGTTTACATTAACTGATTTCACTTGAAGTGATGTCAGTGCATCTGTTATGCTTACCCTTGTGTGTCAGGGTTGTGTCCCAAACTATTTGAGGATGAAATGAATGGGGGAAATAATCCCCAGGTGGAGTTGACGCTGCTCTGCAATGTCAATGTAGCTTGCAGTGCGGTATTTCTAGCAGTGAACTGATTATTCCACATATTTCGGTAGCAAAGGGTGATTAGTGGCCTACAGATAACCATGATAACCTAAAATTATTTTTGCTGGTTTTTTTTTGCTTGCCTCAAACCTGACTTGTGGGCTCAATTTGGTGGTTTTGGGGTTTTATTTGAGAAGTGAAGGAAGAAAAATAGTCAGAAGCTATATTTTATACTATTTATTGTCATTTGAAATTTCTTCAGAGTTAAGATGTATATGAATTTTTCTGTCTCTAGGTGCTAACTAAAAAACCCCCAAACTTAGGGCAAACCTTTTATTTATTTTTTTTTTTTAATTGAGAGCATTTAACCAGGGGAGAGTATAGGACAGGCTTGTCTTTCTGGGACTTCTGCTTCCCATCTTGGAAGTCTCTGTCTTCAGAAATGTCAGACAGAGCAGGGACTGTGTGCTGGCTGGTGGTCCAGTAACAGCGGCATTTAAGTTTACAAGATTCATGCACTACAGGTATTTTGCTTGATGTGTGGGTACACAAAGAATGTAGCAGTGGTGAGTGAGTGGATGGGCCAGCTGAATTTGTGTGTCTGGGAAGTGGCTGGTACAGAGCCTGTGCCAATATGGAACCTCATAGTGCTGTGATGCATGTGCAGCATGAGGGGTTTTGGGAGGCATCTTTGGCATGGCATGTGGGGAAGTTTGCTTTACTTTGTCAGCCATGAGATTTTGATCTTTAGCACTGCCCTCTGGATGCGGACACGGTGAGGCCAGCAGCGTTTCAAGCTCAGGTGCTTTCTGGAGAAGATGTGCTTACCCTGTCCTGAGTTTCCAGCCTATGCCTTCACACAGGCCTGAGCTGAGCAGCCCTGTATGTGTGTTAACCTCTGGTTCCATTCCATGTATTCGGAAATAAGGTACTGCTGTAATTTGTGTGCTGGCAGGCTTTGAATGTTGCTTGGATACTGAAAAAGCACAGCTCACTCCAGCAGACCCTCAGTGTGAGCCTTCCTTCAAAGGCCAGCTCGCCCAGAGCGGCTTAGCGAGATGTCACTTTAATTGAGCTGCTCGCTGGCTTGTGCAATTGCCTTTTAGTGTGTGACTTCTTATAAAATGCTTCTATAATCCCTCTTGGTGCAGAATTAAGTTTTGCATAATTGCCTATGCACTTGATCTTGAAGCATTTTTATAGGGCAGTGAGGTAAAGTACTGAGCTACCCTGTCTGCAGACATCAAGGAAGCAGCTGCTCTGAGATGACCAACAGCTCAAACAGATCTTCCAGTATTATTTTGCAGCAATCTGCACAGCTCTTTTTCTCTGTGAAGCTGTCTGAACTGGCTTCATATCTCTCTGCTTACATGATCTGCTTGTCAGTGCCTAACCAGAAGCATTCCTCTTGCTGTCTTCCCCAGGGCAATTCTCAGTTCAGTTGTAAATCAGCTGAGTAATGGTGTGTTCAGCCCACTCTTTCTGAGCAAAGATCCAATTGATTTGAGCTCATGAAAGGGAATAGTAAACCAAAAAGTGCCAAGGGAATTTTATCTGTGCTGCATTTCACTTTATTAAAATGTGGAGAGCAAAATATCAGAGGGGGAGAGGGAAGCTGCATGCTGTATCCCTCCTTGGGGAGTCTTGCAGAGCATGTCTGGGTTGGCTGAGCATAGATCACTCCTGCTGCCTTCAGCATCCTTCTCCCAGTTCATCTGAGGTAATGCTTGGACCTGCACAGGGTATTAGAGCCCCTGGCAAATAATATCATTAAACAAGGAAGAGAAGAGCAGAAGTGTCTCAGGAGTGAGAAATTATTCAGTAGCTTTTGCACTGTTCCTTCTGTGGATGCAGTCAGTGGATGATGTTTATCACCTGGGTCCATCTGTCTCCTCCATTCCAGCAGGTTCATCCCTAGGCTGGGAGCGAGTGTTTTCTGTAAGGGAGAGAGTTTCTTGCAGTCATTGCAGGATACTGATGTCTGTGTAGTGTTCCTCTTTGTGTCCTGCAAGCTTGTCTACAGCTTGCTAACTGAAATATGGGAAGGGAAGATCATGCTGAATATCTACAGCCCCTGTGGTGGCTGTGAAGAGCTGGGAGAGAGCTTTTAATTTCTTACATTGTCACAGTCTAGTCTTTAGATAGTCACCTCTCACTGTAGCTGAGCACTGGAGTGTAGGGTTCTAAATCTAAGAGATGTCACCCTGGCAGTCCCGTGCCGCGGCGGCGGAAAGCCCGGAACACCGCGACTTCTCCAGAAGCAGCCTTGAAAAAGGCTGGCCCGAAGCGCATGCGAGCAGCTTCGAGCAGTCGAGTGATTCTAGCTCAGCTCAGTAATAGTATAGTGATTTCAGCTCAGCTCAGCTCAGCTCAGCTCGGCAGCAGCGGCGGGCAGGCAACACAGGAAGCAGGGACGAGACAGCTGGTCCAGCGTTCCACCAAGGCACAAGCCTTTATTCAGGCAAAGCTTCGGCGAAGGGTGCCGGTAACAGCGAATCTCCCGAACAGAGGAAAACCCGGGATATTTATGGGGAAGGAGAGGGGCGGGGGCAAGCCCCAGATACCTGTATCGGGGTGGGACAGCAGGGGGAACACCAATGAAACACAACAGTTTAACATAACTAACTCAAAGACCCCTGGGAGCAACATTGTGTCGCTCTTACAGAGAAGTATCTCCTCTCCAGGGGAGGGCCAGTATCTCGGGCCCAGCGGGCTCCTCTGTACCCACAGTCCCGCTTTGGGAAGCTGAACCAGCTTGAGCCTTTCCTACATGGACCCTGGAGCTGCCAGGGAGAACTCTGGGCCCTCTGTGTAGACAACATCCAGATGTAGGCTCAGTAGCACTCTGCCTCACAGTAAGCAATCCCAAGCCCATGGGAAATGCTGTCTGACTCCAGCTGGAAACCTCTCTTAGTGTTTATTGCTGGTGGTTGGGGGACCTCTGAGAAATTGCATGGAGAAACAACTCTTCTGGTTTTACTGAAGCCTTATTGATGGTTTTAAAGCACGACCTTTATTTTCCTCCTGCTCCACATGCTGCTCTGTGCTAGCAGCTTCACCATTACTGATGTAACTAGAGCTGCTTCCTTGCTCCCCAGCCTGCTGCCATCCCTCCAGCTCTCTGCTGCCCAGTGGCATTTGCTCATTGCCCCAGCCCATGGGAGTGGCAGGAGAGGGGAGAACCAGACACCCTGTAGTTTTCTGTGCTCATCTTGACCAGACTGCAGCAAAAACACCATTGCTGGGCTCTTAAGACATTGAAGCACTTACAGATTCCAGCACATGCTCTTGTTAAACTTTGTATGGTTGCTGGTTGCCCAACTCTCCAATTTGTTGAGGTCTCTCTACAGCTCCTCTCTGCCCTTGAAGGAGTCAACAGCTTTTCTCAGTTTGGTGCTGTCCCCAGACTTACTTAATCCTTTGAGTTCTGTGTCCATGTTGTTAATGAAGATGTTGAAGAGACCTGGACTGAGGATGGAGCCCTGCAGAACCCCTTGAGTGACTGGACTCTGGGCTGATGTTACCAATTCTCTAGAACTCTTTTGTGCCTGGACTGTTAGCTTCAGTTTCTGCCTGTTGCCTCTTGTCCTGCTGGTTGGCACCACTGAGAAGAGCCTGGCTCCATCATCTTGATTGTCATGAAGACCCAGGATTAGGGGGCCACTGGGCTTTGCTGCAGCTGCTTTTGCCCTCTCCTGCTCTGCACGGCTTCTCTGTAGTGACATGTAATTCACTCCCTGAGTCTCCATCCTGCAGTTACAGTCCCAGCTCAGAAGTGTGATTACAGCTGCAGCATTGCTGTGTGCTTGCCTTTTGTTTGCCACAATACAGCTCTCCTTGGGCAGAGCAGAAAGGGAAAGCTATAATAATGATGCATGGACAGAGGGGAAGATCTGACGTGCCTTTCCAGCCCATTTGCTGTGTATTTCATCTCGGGTGGGGACTCTCATTAACCAGTCCCTCAGCAGAAGCAACCTGTACCTAAAGGTTAATTTCCACAGCGGTTGTTGCTGGGTTATTTGATGGTGGGTAATTTCTGCCCTCAAAAGATTCTTTTACTCCTACTAAGTATTTAATGAGATTAAATTGCAACTTCTCTGAGCCCTTGTGGCAGAAGTGTGTATGTGTGGCAGGTGGCCACCAGAGCTTTGTATGGACTTAACAGAAAGGCACTTGGAGAGCAGAGTGAAAACCCTTTCATAATGAGGGGGAAAAATAGCGGCAATGTTTGAAAGCTTCATAGGTGTTAATAAAAGATAGTGCTTTTGCAGTTACACAGAATGATAAATACAATGGACTTTTGCAAGAATCAGTCTGTAGGACACAAATTATTGTAATGTGACTTTGATATACACAGGATGCACCTTTTAAGGCCTGAAGCAAGGTGACCTTTTAAATGAGGTGACTGTGTGCTGCGTTTTCCAGTTGACATAATGGCGCTGGGCCCCATACTGCCCTTGCAGTGTATTTATAATCTTTAATTATAAATCATCTACTGATGGTGGGGTGGAGGTGTTTTTCTTGGAGAAGCTAGTCCTAAGGCAGCAGTGATCCAGTGAGACCACCTAAGGCAAATAGAGCTGTGTGTTCTGTGCAGGTGGTGTCGGGGTGGGCTTTGACAGTTGCCGCAGGGTGTCTGAGTTTGATGGCAGTGGGGCAGGAGGTGGGTGCACATGGCCTTGGCTGGGTAACAGATGTGTGTGATAGGGAGGTCTGTGCTCTGCTGTGCACAGTCTTCCAGACTCACGGTCATACAGCCAGTGAAGTGCACTGTGAGCTGAGCCCACAGTGTTGTCTGTTCCTTTACCCTCTAACACGTTTTCTCCAGGCTGCTAAAGCCAATGACATCTAGCACTGAATGCAGCTAAGCATGTTTGACATGGAACTGAAAAGCTTCCCTGTGGCTGTTCTGAAAGTTCTGTGCCAGTGTGTTTTTCTTACCTTTTTTTGTTTGTTTGTTTGTGAAAATCGCTGCTCTTGACCTCAGTTTCTGGGCTGTTCATTAACCTCTTATTAGTTGGTTTCTTCATTTACCCAGAAGCCAAAAGTGTGTATTTGTGAAATTCAACACTAGGTGAAACACCCCCTTGAGAAAATGGTTTAGAAATAGATGAGAGCCCCTGGATGCTTTTCATGCATCCCTATAGAATGAAGAGGTGAAATGTGGGGTGCAGGCAGGGGTCAGCATCCCAGGGAGTCACACTGGTGGTGAGGTGGTGGCATTGTCAAGCTGGCCAGAACCAGAACTGAGCCCAAATTGTGTTTTACAGTCCTGATACAAAGGCTTTTTTGTGCTCTCAGTTTCCCAGCAGCTGTCAGGCAGACGTGCTATGCAGGCAGGGAGGAAGGCTGGTCACAGTAACATCCCAGGATATCTCAGCTGTGCGGTGGCTCTTGTTTCACTGCTGTTAAATACCTCCTTTTTGGGCATGAGGTAGGGAGAGGAGGTGATGCTGGCGATCCCCAGAGCAGAATCCTGGACAGAGCAGGTTCCTGCAGCTTCAGTGGGAACTGAGCCCACATCTCCATCTGTCAGGATGCCCCAAGACTATCCTGGCAGTGCTGCCTTTTGGGCTGCTGTATTTCGTAGTGACAACACCATGGCCTGCTGACTCGGGGGATGGCTCCAAGGTTCCAGCAGGTGCCTCTGGCTGGAGTAACCCCAGGCTGGAGCCTGTTGCTACAGCCTTTTCTGGTCATCCCTCCTCCATCCCCAGGCGTGGGTGGGGGCCTCAGCTGCAGAGGGGAAGGGCACCTGCTGTCCCAGGGGCTGGGTGCCAGCACGTGGAGCCAGGGTGAGTTCCAGCTGTCCCAGGATTAGCAGCAGGGAGCTGCGTGCAACATAGGTGCTGACGCAAAGCTGCTTGCGTGAGGGATTCTCAGCCTGTCCTTTCCCTGGCACGGGCCAGCAGCCTCCCAAGGAGATGACCTGCACGTAGCTCCCCTCTGAGATCACACACTACACTGGCATAGAGCTTGGTCCTGGCCTTTGCACGTGGTGCCTTTGAAATGGCCAGTCAGTGATTCCAGGGACAGGATTTGCTTTTTAAGAGTCTTGTTTCTGACCATGCCTCTGTGCTTGTCTAATTAATTATTTGTCTTTCCTTTGGTTCCTCTCAGCAACGTGTTAGGTA
Source organism: Poecile atricapillus (assembly GCF_030490865.1). Classification (NCBI taxonomy): domain Eukaryota; kingdom Metazoa; phylum Chordata; class Aves; order Passeriformes; family Paridae; genus Poecile; species Poecile atricapillus. The sequence continues at coordinate 94,811,266 of NC_081251.1, forward strand.
ACATGCTAAAACACTCTGTATGAGGAGTGGCAATGTCAAGGGCCAGTTTAAAGAAGGAAAGGCAGACTGTCACCTTAGAGAGGAATAAATCCAAATTTCTTGGTACCATTTGAAGACATGAGAAAATGAGGCTCAGTAAACTAAGTTGTATCAAACCCTCAAGAAGGGGAGGTAAACACTTTGCTCTTTGGAAATATGGGAGTTTGATATTGGTTTCAAATGGGGAGCTTCCACAGATCTAGGGAGGGTGGTCTCTCTTTGGGTGTGCTGACCTGAACAGTGTTGTGATTTTTGTCTTTCCCCTAAGTGTGATTAAGAGTCATGCCCTTCCCTGCCTGAACCATTGCATCTTATTTTCCAAGCAGTGAAATGGGCTTTGGCAGCACTGGCTGTATCTGGGCACAGTGAGAACAAGTTTGTGTTTACAAGAAAGCCCTTTGCCCCGGCAGTTAAAAACTCCAAATCTGCTGAAGATGTCTTACAGGTATAATTGTACCTACTGCTTTCCCAGCACGGTTGTTGCCTTGATCAGTGCACCCCAGCTATTTAACAAACGGGCAGCCCTCCGTGGAACGATTCCCCATCAGCTTTAAAACCCACTTCTCAGGGAACTATTTTCATCACGTGGTGCTTGGGATTTACTGCAACGGCCGCTACGGCTCGCTGGGCATGAGCAGGCGATCGGATCTGATGGACAAACCTCTCACTTACCGAACTCTGAGCGACCTCATCTTCGAATTCGAAGACTCCTATAAAAAGTACTTGCATTCAGTCAAAAAAGTCAAAATCGGATTGTATGTCCCGCACGAGCCGCACAGCTTCCAGCCCATTGAGTGGAAACAGCTGGTCCTCAATGTGTCCAAAATGATGCGCACAGAAGTCAGAAAGGAGTTGGAGAAGTTTGCCAGGGATATGAGGATGAAGGTAGGTCCTTGCACACGTGTGTTGGGCTCAGGACGTAGCTGTGCCTTGTCCCATCCTGCAGAGATGGGTCTTGCTCTGTGTCAGCCTGAGATCATGCAGGTAATCAGGTGTGCTGGGGGCACATCCTGTCTTGGTGCTGTTTCCCCAGGACTTGGTGTGCTTTCCACCCCTTACAGCTATTTAGTTGAAGGATCTCCCCTTTAGCCTGGGAAACACTTGAACCCATACTTGTCCCTGGCTATCAGGGAGCTGTTTCCCAGTTTGCTTTCCTCAATGACTCCAGAGGAAGATGATTGGGAAGAATCAGCATGGCTGGGGCTGGAACTGCTGGGAAGAGTGGCCTGGTTGGAGGTAGGGGGGAGGTCTGTGTTTTCCACCTGAGCTGCAGGAGGTGCCATGGGATATCTGTGTCAGTGGTTGTCTTTCCTTGCAGGATGTGCCAGGGGGCTGATGTCCAGGACCCTCAGCTAAAACACAGAGCAGGTTACATGGGAAGGGCAAGTAAAGCAACTCTTTACAGACTGGTGCTTCCCTGCTGGCTGGTTGGACTGAAGAGATCATTGGGAAACAATGGGGGGACAGGGCAGGCTGCCAGGGGCATGGAGAATTTGGCTGCCCTTGGGATGAGGGGTGTCCCTGACCGTGCCTCTGAGCCTGGAATGGGCGAGGAGCTGTTTGTGGTCATGGTGGAAGCAGATTTGGTGCCTGTCCAGCTGGCTGCCAGCAGCGAGAGCAGAGCAGGTGTGTTGCTAAGTATGGGTCTGGCTCTTGTGGAGAGATATGTGGCATCGTGTCCAAGTTATTCTGGGTTCTCGTCCTCTTCCCTGCTAAAGAACGGCTCCTACGTAGCAGCCACGTGCCTTTTTGGCTGAGGCACCTGCCCCCTTGCCCTGACCTTGGTCTGAGCCTTGTCAGTGGCATCGTAGCCCCTATGTTCTGCTGCCATCTCTCTTGCCCTTCCAAGGAGTTTTGAGGGCCACCTTGTACCATGCTATCACCTTAAGCATGTGGGCTTGATTACTGATGTAATTAAGTTTGGGTTTTTTCCTTCTTTGATATTCATGCGCTTTTAATACTATCCAGAGAACAAACAGCTGAAGCAGGCTCGAGTTGAAGAAGTCCATGTGGGTGGATGACTTAGTGAATTTTTGATAGAGGGACCAGCTCTCTGTGTGTGCTGAGCTGTGACACTGGGTTTAGTCCTGGTCAGTGCATCAGGGCCAGGACCACAGCCTTGAACCCTTGAAGGCTGAAGGCCCTTCATCTGATCTTTGCCTTGAGTTACTACAGAATTCTGAGGGCTTCCATTGTGAGTGGGCAGAGTTTGGAGGACCAGGTTTTTAAAGCAGTGCAGAGTGTGAGTGGAATGCTGATGGCCCTCTGACTTTGGAGGGCCTGGAGGATAGGGGCAGGTTGAAAACCTACTGAAAAGCCTTACTGTCAGAGTTCAGCTGCCAGCCTGGGAGATGGTCACCTCTGTTGAGAGAAAAGCTGGAGAGGGTGATTTGGCTGCCTAAGTTTCTTTCAGCTGAGGCTCAAAGCCATTTTTCTTATCTCTTGCTGTTGCCAGCTCTGAAGAAAGCCATGGATGAGACAGTATTCAGCTGGGAACTGAACTGGTGACACCAACTAATTTTTGCAGGGGGCCCCTGAACAGCTATCACATGATAACAGCTTTGAGTTCCTCTTAACCTGGGCAGGGTTTGAATAAGCCCCAAGGGACTGAAGGCTCTTTGTGTGCCATCCGTGCTACTATGAGGCCCATTATTTTAAATTTTTCATTTGCAGTGAATCATTGCCTTTATTAAAGGCCACTTTCTTCCCTCCCCCATCTCCCACAGATCCTGAAACCCTCAAGTGCCCATTCTCCAACAAAGGAGAGACCCCGGGGTAAGTCGCTGTCCCCTCGCCGGAGGCAAGGCAGCCCTCAGAGACGGGCCTGCAAGAGAGATAAATCGTGAGTATTCCTGCCACCATCCCTGCTGGGGCAGAAGGGGAGGGTGGTGATGTTACTTCGCTGTACAAAACTTCTGTGTTCGCTGGCATATACAGGAAAACTGCATCAGGTGCCTTAGTTACCAAAGAGGCTCCAGAAGCTGCTGATGTCCTGGCATTGCTGTGCATCCTTCTGCCTGATGGCCCCTCTGTGTAGGGTCCTTGGACTGTGCAGCTTACATAGACAGTGGAAAAGTGAACTCTTGTCTTTCCAAAGTGACAACATCACTTGAATTGTATTCTTTGATTTTCATCAGCTTAAAAAACAACAGGCCACTTTGCATGTGTGTCATAGCCAAGAGTTGTTCTTTAGATGTGTTGGGAAGGATGGATGCAATACCTCTAAATGGATAAAACTGTGCTTCCACATCCACAAGCCTTTTACAGCTGCTGGCAATTCAGACTCCCCTGCATCAGGTGTGGAAGAACTGAGTTCTAGCTGTAGTGCTCCATGCCAGCAAGCTGACAACTGTGAAAGCCTATACGTAACCCAGATTAGTCATATATTTATGATCATTGCTTTTTAAATAGGCTCCCAGACTACTGTCTCAGCACTTATTTATTTATTTTAAAGCAGCTAACAAAGACATTAGACTAACCTTCTAAAGATAACTTCAAGATACTTTAGCAGCAGATGATTTCACAGCAAGCTTTTATTTTTACATGTTCATTCACAATGCTGTACTTTGGGCTTCATCACTGAGAGCTCCTGTTTAGTGCATAGATAATTATAGTTGTAATGGGCTCAGCTGCTTCAGGCTTCTTCACCTCCTAGATTCTCTTTGAGGAACAGTTTCATTTTTGAGTTTCTGGTAGTACTTCCACAGTTCCTGGAGTGGATCAAGTATTCCTGGAGACGAGTGAGTGTCAATGGGCTTGGAGACTCTCCAGTTGAGGTGGTTTCCTGAAATAGCTATTGGGCATGTGGCTGCTCTGTAGTGATTGATCTCTCCTTGGCAGCTTTACTTTTCCAGGGCAGAAAGACAGGAGTGTACAGATGGCCTTGCAGTGGCTTCAGCACCTGTTACCTGCTGAGTGGTTCTGCTCTGTTACTCTGTATCAAGAGAAAATTATATGTAACTCTAAAATAAACCCTGGGTCACCATGATGGAAGATGCAGGACCCAGACACAGTGTGGTGAGCTGTGAACCCTGAATGGGGAATGGCATCCCCTGGTCAGGGGTGAGCTGAATGACACATCCCAGCATGTGCAGTGGTTTACATAAGGTGAGAAATACAAGAGGAGAAATGGGGTGTTTTCTTCTCCATATTGATGGACCTCTGTGAACCTGATGGAGTGAGAGGCCTTTGAGTTACACACAGAATAGGAAAGAGTCAGGTTTGCTAGGCTTTAGGCTGGAATCCTAGCTAAAGAGTGGCTGTGCTTATCAACAGTGTGTTTTGCTTCTTTGTGTGTCTCTTGCTCATGTGCTGTAATTACAGCTTTCTTGAGCTTGCTGGGGAGGGGGAGAGAAGTATTTTGCTCCAGTGTGAGCTGGCAGGGGCTGAATAACAATTAATTTGAAAGGCTTCACACGCTGATGACAAGCTGTTACTACAGCCTGGGTTTTGTCAACAGTGAGATTATATGAGCTTGCTGGGAGAAATCTCCCACTGAAAGATCCGTAGAGTGGGGAACTAGAGTGTCTTGGCCGGATTGTTTCTGAAGGACAAAGGCTGAAACTGTGCTTAAGGATGGAAGAGGATTTCACAGCCACAAACATTTAACTTCTCATCCTTGCTCCTTCAAGTTCATTAGATAAATATTAGTGGTGGCTGCCAGCAAGCCCACAATAGCCTTTTAGCCTGGAAGTGCAGCTGCAAGGCAGGTGGGGTACATGGCAGGACAGGTGGCAATGCAGTACCAAGTACATGCCTGCCTAGGATGCTGGTGTGTAGTCAAATTGCAGCTTGTTAACTGAGCTATGCAGCAATCCATGTGCTCTTAGCCCACAGCTGGTGTGAGACTGCATGAATACAGAGGATATAGATAGGGTGGTGTGAATCTCTGTTAAGTCTGAAGCTTTACTGTGTCCACTTGCCCATCCTCTGAAGTCCCAAAGCAGAAGGGTACAGTAAATTGCAGACCTGTGCTGGAAGAGGCAATGTAGTATTTCTCACTAGGAGTGCTTGGAGCTGGAGGGGCTTGGGAGAGCTGCTATGAGTTTGGAAGGAAGGGTCATGTAGTAGCCTGGAGAGTCTCTGCTCCTAAATGTCAGGTCACCAGATTTATTTCCTTTGAATTTCACATTGAGGTTTAACTCACTCCGTGAGTGGCATGGCAACACTGGCCTTGTGTGCTTCCAGACCAGTGTAGCTGCTGAAAGGGAAATTTGGCTAATCTGTTTTATCAGGATGTGCAAGGGGGCAGGATTACATTAAGATGTGTAAAATCAGGCAGCTCTGGTGCAGACAACTCATGAATATTTTGTGCCCAGCAACTGGGCACAGCTTGCTCACCTTTGGACAGGAGATGTGCTCAGATGGGCCAGTAAAGCAGAGGCCTCTTGCCTCAGAGGGCATGTTTAGCATAACATCATTTGCCAGCCAAGGAGAATGGGATCTGTGCTGCCTCTGGTCCAAGTATTGTCTTTTCTTGAAACTTACGTAGGACAGTCTGTAGCTAAAAGCTACACACAATTTTGGAAGGGTGGAAATGGGCATGTCACCATGAGTGTACAGTGACTCCTCATCTCCCTTGGATAATCAGAGAAGAAACTACCATCCAGGCATGCTTTAATTAAAACCATATTGTGATCTTAATTAAAGGGAGGGAGAAAAAGGTGTGAAGAGGTTCCCTAAATCAGAGAGAGGGAGGAAGGAAGGACACTGGAAATTTCATACAGTGCACCTCTTGTTGGTCTCCAACTCCTACGCAAGCTCTGAGGGATACAGCTTGTAGCTTTTTTACTGGTTAGTCAAATCCCATCTGCTCTGAAGGAATAATGTGGAAAAATGCAAACTATCTTACAGTGATTTCTTTAAGTGTGATCCCTTCCTGCAAGTGAGAGAGACCAGTGAAGACTCCTTCACTTCTGTGAAGTACTTAAACTGAGACAAACACGAGGCACGGTGCAAGGCTGTACTGCAGTGAGGATGGTGGGGGTTATTATGAGAGGTGCTTAGATAAGTGGCAAAGCAACAGGTTTCAATGTGCCGCTAAGCAGAAGAGCATTAGCTGTCCATAGCAATGTTCCCAGCTCTCAAATGCAGTGCAGATTCTCAGCAGGGATCTGGTGTTAGTAGTTCTGCTCTTAAAAAAAAAAAAAAAAATCCTTATTGAATCAAAGGATTAAAAAATACTTCAGAGGCTCTGTTGCACATGTGTGTGTGTGAGCTATACACCCCCAGTTCTTGGGGCTGCAGTAGTACAGCTCTTCCCTGGAGTGTGCCCCAGGCAGGGCTGGGCTTTCCCTGGTTTCCAGCCTGCCTGTGGCACTGCTGCCTCTCCTGGGGCCCTGCTGCCTGCCCTGAGCTGCTCCAGCGGGATTGGGGCTGGCAGCCTGCAGCAGGGAGATAAGCGCCAGCCTGGCTGTGCAAACTCAGGGGTCACATCACATCTGCTGCAGAGGGAGCAAAGAGTAACCACACAGAGCTGGAAACCAGGGCTGAGGAGCTGAAAGCACTGGAGCCATGGTCAGCCTCCCATTGTACTACCGGGGCTTTAGCTGTGTTTCTGCAGGGAAGCAGACATGCTATAGAGTACTAGAGAAATGTGTGCTTTAAACAATGTCTGTCTTTAGAAAAGCAAACAGACGGCTTAGTGTGAAAACAGCCAAGAGCCAGCAATAAATTCTCAGATTAGACCCTTCCACAGACTGTAAATTAGCTGGACAGTTTTGGTTTGACAGCTTTTTTTTGCAGGAGCTTTTCCATTGCTTGCTAAAAAGAGATTGAGAGCTCAAGGTTTCCTTCGGTTCAGGCTGTGGGAATACTTAAATGGCCCAACAGCATCCATGTGTGTGTGATTACTCAGGTGAATGGTATCAGAATGTTGGATGCCAGGAGACTGAAGGGATCCTTGGTGGGCTCCAGCCCTTCACACAGACCCAACCAGGAGGAAGAGACAGGCTGGGAGAGCCAACAGCAGCAGCCATGTGAGAGGCCCTGGCTGTTTGCTCTCAGCTGTTTCAGCTTTATTCTAAAAGCTGGAGTCCTGCTCTAGGGTAGATGACAGGTGGGGAGTGTCTAGTCTTAACTCATTTAGGCCCTCTCTCAAGTCAGGAGGAGGGGGTGCTTCAGGCTCAGATCCTGGATCCCAGCATGGCAGAGCTTGTCCTTCACCGGTTCATGGCTTCAGAGGCAACACACAGATAGCTCCGTCACAGTAGTTCCTGTAGCAGATTTACCAGGATTGTGTTTAAGATGACAACATTAGTTCTGTCCAGCCCTCCTCTGAGGCAAGCTTTTCCCTGTGTGACTGCTGTGCTGTCCACACCTGCACAGCTGTGCGGGATCACTGGTCAGCAGTGCCCTCTTCCCTCCCCTGTGCGCAGGCCGGCGCTGCTGGACAAGAAAGGAGACCTGGCTCCACTCAACGAGGTGGGCTACCAGCTCCGCATCTGACACAGCCAGACCATGGACTCCAGAGGGCTTCCCGCTGCTGCCGCTGCACTTTACCTGCACTCCCTTGGAAGGAAAAAGGAATGGGACTATTTATTAACTTATGTACTCTCACAATAAAAGTTTGACCTAGAAAATAGGGGGTAATTTTTTTTGGTGGCAGTATTTATTTAAATTTATAAAAAAGGCATCAGTGAAGAGAGAACCTAAGATTAGATTTGCCAGGATATGAGATTTTTTTTCTCTCCCATCATGTAGCAGGTGACTCCAGTGGTGTGAGTTTCTTCAAATATAATTTCCCCGTACAAGTGTTAATTGAACTTGGCCTTGTGCTGGGTGGTAGCATTGGAATAACTAACGAATCATATTCTTAGTATTAAGATGTGCTGGGGTGCAGTGCAATTAAAAAAAATCATATTTACTAATAATCTTTAATTCAGCAATAAAAGCAAGCAGTGCAGAAGTGGCATAAGTTTTTAAAGTATCAATATTACCTCACTAGACTTAATAGATATGCAAAACTGTCAGTATTATTGTTTTCTAACTAATTTGTACTGTTTTCCAGCATTACTGGGAGTATTAAAACAGCACTGGATGTTTTACTGCCACCTGTATTATTTTTTTTTTGCATGTTGCCAAAAGATGTTAAGTAATAGTAATATGCAAGTGTGTTCTTAACACTGACGTCTTGTTAGGCAAGATACGAGGTTTGAGGTTTTTTAAATGATGATAATTAATGAATAATGAATTTTTAAACTTTGATAATTTTTTTTATACTTTTGTCACAAGCTTTTAGCCTTTCTGAACTACACTGCTGAAGCACAAAAAACAGAGATTGCTGTTTTGTAGAGACAAGTCAGCTTTTTTCTCATATATGTAGTACCTGGAATAATGGAAAAATGTGGGAATTGCTAACCTGAGTCTATGTGCTTTTCTCTCCACATTTATGTGCAAATTTGAACCTCGTCTCTGAAAGGCTGAGCAGTCTCCTATGGTGATGCCTTGACACCTTGTATTACATCAGACATGGCAGGCTGAAGTTAACCTTCTGCCATGCTGTGCAGGGAGTTTTCCTACACGTTTTGTACTAACAACTGCTTAGTCAGCCTTGAGTAAGGAAGTATGGCTGAAATAGATGAAAATCAAGCTTGTCTGCTTCCTCCCTCCTCCATCTACTCAGTTGTTTTGTTGTAAGACTTGGCTAAGGACCTGTGATGGACAGCAGTGTTTTCAAGTGACGTGGTTAAGACTTGCTGGGGTCCGCCATTCAACTTAGTGAAGTTCTCTGAAAGTATTTGAGTGCTGCATTCCTGGAAATGTTTCATTAGGTGCCTAAATATAAACTGGATTATTGTACATGTCCAGCCTCTACCCTTTGTGCTGTGCTCATAGATGATGCTGCCATGGGCCTGGTGTACCTCCCCTCCTGGGCACTGACTTTTTTGGGATCTCAATGAAGATGGATGCTGTCACAGACTGACAGTAAGGCTTATTCTGAATGATTCAAACTGAATGATTTAAGCTCCTAAAACACTTATATCAACCAGAAAATGAATGAATACAGAAGGAAAGAATTGCTTGTACACAGACCTCATTTCTCAGAAAACTGAATTTCGCCTGCCTGGGACAGGAAGAAAAAGCCAAGACCCAGCAACCTTCTACAGGCAGTGAAAGGCTTTCTACTATTTAAGACTTCAGAAGCTCGAGAAAGAAAACTTTTCAAAAGTGTGACACTTCTTTATCCAAAATTACCATATCAATAACAGGAAGGCCTTTCCCATCCCTCTTTCTCTAAACTTTTCCACTCCTGTGTTCCCAGTAAGGATTTTTTGGTTAAGGAGTGAAGCTGAAGAGAGGGAAATAGTCTTTTGGTAAATTTTTTTGTGTAATCTGAGAGCAGCTGCAGAGTTGTGATTTCAAACTTTGTGCTGCCCAGTGTCTTGTGACCTAAACAATTTTTTTTTATGACTTCTCATGGATAAAATTATGTGGAAAATCTTTAATCAGCTGTATCCTATAGCACAATGTTATCTGATATGTTGCAAGTTTTTTCTATGAAACCACGGTTTACTTCAGCTCAGATAATGGTTGTATATAGTTTCTACCCTTGTCCAGCACAGTTTATTTTCTCTTAACTGATACTGAAGCTTTTTAATGCTGTAGAGATGTGTTGACGAATTGCTTTTGGTTCTTGTTTAAAGTTCTGCTGACATATTCTCTTGAAACTTGCTTATGATGGCATTTGTCTTAAGTGTGGTTCAAGTGACAGCAAAGTGGTCAAATAGTATAGAAAAACATGCATGACTTTTTGGGCTTTTTCTCATCACTTGTATACGCACAGCATGAAACATCAATAAAAGTATCATGGTAGGTTTTTTTTTTTTATGACTTGTTCTTTTGTCCTTGCTTTTAAGAAGGGTTGCTACAGCTGAACAACATTTTTAGCTGTAACGTGGATGTACCCAGAGATCTGCAGCCTCTATTTTATACTGGCATCTATGAGATTACTCGGATGCTTGAAACTAAACAGCATCCAGGACCAAACAGGCTGTCATCCTCAGCATCAACATGACTGTTAACAGGTAGAAGAAAGATCTTAAAGAAAGATCTTTAGTTATAACTGCCTGTGATGAAAGTAGCCCCCTCCAAATTCTCAGCAATGTAAGCTGAATGTTTTGGCAGGTGGTCATATTTTGTAACAGAACCCTGAGGAACTTTAATTCAATGGGTTCTATGGTTACTACCACTGTACTTCCTGCTTTACTCTTCCAAGAACAAAGTAATTGCAGTTGTCTGCAGTCTGGGACAGGGAATACAGGTGAAAATTCCACATGTTTCTGGGAGACAAATGTTTCTGAATGGGTACAGGTTTTCCAGCACTACTGTGAAAGACAATTCTGTTACTTCAAATTTGGTTCTACATCCACAGCCATGTGTCGTTTGACCAAGTTCCAGCTCTATGTTTCTTATTCAGGCAGTCTGGTGTTTTTTTTAATTACTTTGTAAACCGTATATTTACACAGGATGTCTATGAGTGCATAGTGAGAGTAAATACAAAATATTGATCATTTAATACCTCAGGATCTGACATTTTTAATAACAATATGGAAAACACCCCACCCTGTCATCAGTTGTTCAATATGTATAAAACCCCAAGATGTCAAGGGCTAATATTTTCTTTTCCTCCTCTAATAGATCAATTAAGTTTCCTGTGATGTGTTCATGAAGCTTAGCTTTATTTCAGATATTTTAAAAAATACTTCAGTGAATGCTACCTCTGTTTAAGCCCTTACAATTTTAAGCAGCAAATTCTTAAAGCACAAATATTTGCCTATATGCCTTTCTTCCTTTGAAAGTTCAATCTTGTGGCCTCTGCACCAAGAAGACTGAGTAAATTCCTTTGAAGAAGTGTAAAGATGAAGTGTCCACAGAGCACATTTGTAGTAAAACATTATTTTCAACTCATTATAAAATGCTGCAGGCACACAAACACATTCCCTTTTGCTTGAAGAAACACACAGTTCTCAGAATAGTCCTTTTTACTGTGATTTACAATAAAAAAAAATTACAGCATATCCATGAAAAACAATGCCATTTTGAGTCTGGCACAGATGTTTTCCTTTATCAAAGAGGCAGCTAATGTAAAATCTTCTCTTTTTCTCCCTAAAAGACTTCATAACGTAAATTAAACAGGTTTTTGGTTTGTTTTTTTTTAAAAAAAACAGAGTCCCATTAGAAAGTTCTACTTAACACTAACAAATCAGCATGCAGGCAAACTTATTTAAACCGGACCAGCAGTGCTTCAATTACCCTTTTGAAAAAATAATAATAATCATCCCATGAAGACAGAAAGTAAAGGGAACTTTACCTACACCAAAAGTCCTTTGGATATTACCGTTCAATAAGCCTGAACTCTGCTAGCAGTGGCAGGTGGTCAGAAGAGTTCTTTTCATTGGGAAGACCATTAACAGTCCAAAGATCTTTCTCTGTTAGAAGTGCCAGCCTGCCAAGAAGTTTCAGACCTCCACAAAAAGAATCCTCTGCTCCTTTTAGAAGAAACAAACAAAAAGGAAATGTTCATCAGTGTGGACTAAATATCAAATGTTCATACAGATGTAGGAGGAAATAATCCAAAATTGTTACTGTTCCATGCAAAATCACCAGTAAGACAGTTCAGAAATTCTTTTATGACTCTCAGAGTAGAGTTTCATCAGTAGAGCTCAAAGCATTCAGAAGGGCACTGTTTTGCAGAGGGGTAAATAGAAGTAAAAAGGAAAATGCATTTATTTGTTCATTGTAACTCGCCTGAAAAAGCCTCATATAATCCAGTCCATTACTTTAGACAACAGCATTGCTAAACAAAGCTGACACTTGCGAAGTTCAGTATCTTTTTAGAGTTACTGGTTCACATAACATTTTATTTCTGTATCCTCAAGCACACAGCTCCCCAGCAGGCAGGTCATACAGACACTTCTGTTCCTAAGGATGAAGGTATTCTCGCTTTCTATTCCCTAACTGTTCATCATAAGGAAGGGATCTCCATTATCTCCTGCTACCTATTCCTATAACTACCTAAGAAACCTACCTCCACCTCCTTCCCCAGATGAAACACCACACTGCTCATGCAAGAGTGGAACACGGCTCAAGCCTTGCAAGTATTACACAATTACATAGAATGGTTTGGGTTGGAAGGGATCTTAGGGACCATCTACTTCCAACCCCCTTGCCAGGACAAGGAACACTTTCCACTAGACCAGGTTGCTCAGAGCTTCACCCAGTCTGACCTTGGAGGCTTCCAGGAATGGGGCAGCACTGGTCCCTGTACTGATCCCTGGGGAATGCCACTTGTCTCCACCTGGACATTGAGCCATTGATGGCAACTGGTTTTTTCCAGCCAATTAATGAAGTGGTGCAGCCACTAAATCCATCTCTCCAGCTGTTGGGCAGGACCACGTCAAATGCCTTGAACAAGTCCAGGTAGATGGCATCAGTTGTTCTTCCCTTTTCCACAACTGCTGTAACCCTGCCACTAAAGGCCACTAGATTTGTCAGGCACAATTTTCCCCTCATCAAAGAGCAACCAGCTTTTTCAGCTCAGGTGGAGAAATTCCACTGAGATCCTTCTAAGATGTGTAAAATTTAGATTTCCTGAGCTATGTATTCAAGTTAGACAACTACTCAGCAGCCATACCTATTGCTTTCAGAATGCAGAGAGGATACTGGGCAAGTTGAGTGCTTTCAGGACCAGCACAAACTGCAGCCATGACTTTTGACAGAAATACTTTCTATGTGTAAGTTCTCAGCAAATGCAGAACTTCCTGGCTGAATCTGGTACTGGCTTCCCAAAAGATACTTTAAAGGACTACCCAGCGACTGCTAAACACCTTAGAGAGTTCAATAGCTTCATCCTTTGCCATCTGCCTTCTTTCCAGCCCTTTAACAACCCAGCAGCTGTTTGCTGCCCTAAAGAAAAGCTTTTTTACCCTGTAAAGATCTCTTGGCACCCCTAGAGCACACATCCACCAGGTCTTGAGACAAATTTATCATTTGGGACAGCACCTGCATATCTACAAAGAAGCAGTTTGTTGCCACAGGGAACTTGGTCTGCATACAGTGATTAATGTCACTCTGAACACTCAGCAAAACTGTGCCCTGCATAACTCAGGTAGATACTGAACCCTGATTACAGGAAATCCTGAATACCAAACCAAATATTTGGCTGAACATGACAGAATAAAACATGAATATTTTAAAATAAAACCCTTTAAATGGACAAAACAATCAGTGAGCCTAGACCACACGTAAAATTCACTTGTACAGACTCTGGCAACTTTGAATACAGAGGCCCAGGTCATTAGAAAACTGAAAATCAAAACCATGGCTTAATTTCTAAGAGCTCATGAATAAAAACTATACTAGTTCAAAGTAGTTGGAAAGTTCAAGTTTGGTTCCATTCTGTGCTCTGATGTGGAAACAATCTATTTGAAAAAAAAGTGCAAGAAGTGCTGTATCGCTTCTGGAGCAATGATGATGCAAAAAATATAAAAACAGGTCAATTAGGATTAAATTTTGTGCAGGGACACACTCTGAATCACACAGGACTCTATTAAATCACATGGCATTCAAAAATTATTTAAATACTTCCCATATTGTGGTTTTTCAGTCGAAGCTTTTGTATTTGCCATTTTACATTAAGGTAGCATTTATTGTGCATGTCATGACAAATTAGACTTTTGTGAATCGACTCAATGAATTTTAACAATCTAGTCTCAAGTTGTGAGAGATGAAGGTGGTGTTTTCATTCCACATACTGAAAACAGAGTTAATTTATAAAAATCAGTTGCACTCTACAGTGGGAGCAGGAATGGAATCCACGTTTCTTTGCTCCAAGTTCTGCAGAGACATTTATGTGTTAGCAGTACACTGATGTTTGTTAATGGCATAAAACACAGAACTCATGAAGGCATGGAAAGCAAACTGCTCAGAAGCACCCACGGAACAAGTCCCAGAGCAGTAAAGCGTGGAGAAACACTGATACCCATCACCGAAGTCCCACAGAGGTACCGCGACTTTCTTGCACCATCTGGTGACTTTTTGCTGCAACTGCAAACCAGAGAGTGACAGCTGGGCCCGTGCCAGTGACCGTGCTCAGAGCAAAGGCCAAGAGTCTGTTACTTGGCAGAAATTACTGCAAGACAAGCTGAGAAGTAAATTGCCAGGAAGTGGTTCTTTCATCAGTTTAAATGCACATCATAAATTGCTGTTCACCATTGTGTCGATCAAATGACTGTGAATGATGTGAATGACCTTGCTGCAGATCTGGCCTGCATTACTGACAGCAGTGTTTCTCAGGTGCTACTTCCACTGCTACTTTCCTTTACCTCCAGCTTGTCTCCATGCTAAGACAGGAACTACAGAAATGTTCAGTCAGATGAAAAGGTTTGCCCTGTGCAGCACTACAAGTCCAGCTGTGGTAGCTGACAAGGCCAGCCACATTTCTCAGGTAACAGCTGACATTGAAAGCATTACCACAAACCTCTGAGGTACTTCACATGGATGAAATTATCACTACACTTTTCTTACAACAGCAAACAAATATTCTTGTTTAGCATTTATGAAAATTAAAAGTTGGTTTCTTTACCTGGCTGGTAAGTATGGGTAGCAGTATTTTCATTTGCTGCAGAATAGAAAATATAATCCACGGTGACAGCACTTCGGGAATGACAAGTTGTCACTTCTGGTATCCCAGTTTCAGGGAAGTAATGAGAATAGACTGAAGACAATTTAAAATGGTGCTGCAATTTTGAAGACAACCTAAAGAGACATCAAAGGAAAGAACTTTATTTTCTTGCAAGAAGGAATAAACAATGAAGAAATACGTAATAGTTCCTGGTTACAAACAAAATTAATTATCTGAATATGCAAACTAGTGCTTCTCTCCTGCAAGCCATCCCGTAACCTTTTGTGAGAGGCCTAAAACTCTGAAGGCAAAATGCAGGTAGCATTTTCAAGTCAAAGAGCTGATCAGAACTGGCTTAGCTGACACTTTAATTATAGATAGCTTTCAACTCCATATACATTCTGTATGCATTCACATGTCCTCACTCAACAATCTCTCCCCAACACGCAGGCAAAATGTCCATGAAAGCAGCTCATATGAAAGCAACAAAACACAAACTCATCTAAACAGGCCCTTCAGTATAAAGAGAAATTCAGATTTTTAGAGGTTTTTCCTCCCCCAAGCTAGAGGTATCAAGCTTCCAAGTTAGGCTATGCTTATGTCTTTCTTCCATTCAGGCTCCCATTTTCTGTCTCCCCATTATTTGTCTGTTCCTCTTCAGTTCAGCCCATCTTGTCTCACCTGTCTTTTCAATCTTGAAAGCAAACTGCAAAACTGCACCTTTCAGCAAAAGAACTCCTGTCTTTCAGACATTTGCTTCCATCATCTCTGCAAATCATCCATCCCTCAGCTGTACCTGCCTCATCTTGCATTTTAAACCTGGGCTGCAATGTGTTCTGGTGGAAACCCAAGCAATTAAAAAAAAAATTAGCATGTTACTTTGCCTGATTCAGAGCAAACATGCCAGTTGGTACAACACAGACAAGTAGTAATTTCTGCTTTTGTTACATGACATCCTTTTTAAGATGAGGGGAAAAAACCCTTCAAGAAGTATTCAGCATGCTATGGACTTGAACTATAGCATAGAGCTTCCTGTTTTTTATCTATTTCTTCTCTCAGAAATGCCATGACACATTTTTCATCACCAAGAGTTCTCATATGACTATCTGCAGTGATACCAAGATCTCATTTCTGGTAAGAAATGGCTGACTTGGAGTTTGACATCCCCCACACACATATTTAGGGCAATTTCCTTCTTCTATGCCTTACTTTATATGCCTTTACCAGTTTGGTAAATGCAAATATATTCTTGCTTTCAAAAAGCAGTTACATTTTCCTCATCAGCATTCTAGCCATGGCTTCCTCCTTCTGAGTGAAAATTGCATTACCAAATCCATACTACTCCACATTTCTTACACTCAAAGAACTTAAATTCTCCCACGGAACTCATGACAAGGAAGATTTTATGACCTTTCCAGTTCCTTTCCCTCCTTCATCCCAGTTTCACACTGCATTATAGTATTTTACTACATCCATAAACATAAAAAGTAAAATCATAAACATAAAAAGTGTATCAAAAACAATAAAAAAGAGAGAGATATGCCAATACTATAGCAGCTGGAAAACACTGATTTTTTTTTTTTTCCTCTCCCTCTTTTAAAAACATAGCTTCTGCAACTGGACTGACTTCATGTTTCTTGCAATCTCTCTACAGAGGATGATATTCTGTCAAGAAGTGACATAACATGCCAGAAACATTATTTTAATAAGCAGATAGAATGTAGCCTCTAAACAGCACTCACACCTCAGCCCTGCATTCTGAAAAAATATCTGGAACTTCCTGAAAGAACACACATTCCACTATTGCCGGTTCTAGTCTTTTGCTGTCTGATCAGCCTTTTCATGTTTAAATGAACAATGATGTTTTTGCCAAAAGGGCAGACTGGGTTTGGTGATCATCAGGTATTCACAGCTGGAATCAGATATAAAATTTGGTCTAAAACCAAAAATAACCCCCAAGTAACCAGCCAAGGACTTCCATATTTTTCCCAATACATACTTTTCAGATGCTATTACAATCTCCTGAGTGTTGTCTGGTTTTGCTGCTTCCAATTTTTCTCCTGCAAAACAAAAAGAAATTAAATTTAGATCTAAAATAGGATATAAGTGAGACCAATTCTGAAGAGATCCAGAAAAGCTACAGGAAAAAAAAAGTATCTTTAACTACACTTATTTTTGCAGCAGGCGAGATACAATTCACCAAGCTGGATTAAATTATTCTGTCCCACTAGTAACATCTCCTCCAAAGACTCTAATATTATGTTCCATTAATTTAAAATTATTTTTTCTGTCAAAGAAAAAAATAGTGGAAGAAAGATGTAGCCATACTCAGCAATGAATCACTTGCTTTTCCCAACTGTTCCATGAAATGCCAACACTATAATTCATAAACACTGAGGCAGAATGCAGGTTCACACTCTGTCCATGTGCTGCATTCCTTCACCTCCCTCCTATCAGTCACAGCACAGCTGGCTTTCAGGATGCAAACACAGGAGTTTAAACATTACACACCAAATCCTGAAGGGAAATTTCTAACTGTTATCTCATAAAGATTCAAATTTGCAAAGTTTATGTGAAGAAATCACTGTAATGAGCCCAACAAGAAAGTTTTGTAAGCTCAAGACTCACTGTTTTTCCCCCACTAAAACAGAACATATGGTTTTCAGTACTAGCTGAATGATATTTTCAAAGGCTCACAAAAATTCATTAATCCAAAAACTGACCTGCACTTTCTTCCTTTTGTTGCTGTTTTACTTCATATACACAGTTTTGTGAAATACCTAATTTTTTTGGCCAAATTGGAATAGATAAGATTCTCTGTCCCCTTGGAAACTGTTCTTGTCCAGAGACCTGAGAAAGACAACACAAGTTTTTTTCAGACAGAAATCTGATTAAAAAAAAAAACAAAAGCAAACCCCACAAAACAAAACTGAAATAAATTATTTTTTTTTATAAAGTTTAAAGAAAAAAGCCCAGCCACTTAGAATAACTCTTTTATAATGAGTCAAATCCCTGTAAAAATAACACCATTTATGTACATCCACTCTGTTGATCCTTAGCAAGTTCTTTGCGGGTACCAGATGGTTTTTGTGACACTGAGATACTTCCAAGGACACTTTTAGCAATGTGACAGCACTGGCTCAGCATACAGAGCTACCCAGCAGACACTTCTTCAGCTCAAGGATGCTGATCCTTCTGGGAGCAAGTCGTCATATGGGGGCTTGAATCCCTACTAGCAAAGAACACCCAGCAGGGCTATTTTGTTGTCATGTTTTCTCATTTTATGTAGTTCAGTCACTCCTATTACTTAGCATGTCACACACCAACAGCTGCATACAAGAGCTCACAACAAGACATCTTTTAATATGAAACAGTTGAGGTTCAGCATCTAATAGCAGCTTTGCTTTTACAATTACTGTAGTCACCAAGTTTATCTACAATAAGAGTCATCTTCCCACAGAGCACACAGTAGGTTTTGATTAAGTGGTTATTTAATCTTACTGAAAGACTGGGACACTTAAATACTGTGATAAAATCATCCTGTGGATTCACTGCGTTTCATGAATGACTGCTGTTGAGTTTTTCCTTTCAGAATGCTGGAAGAGGACACAATATTCCCTAAGGCACAGCTAATATATCCAAGCTTATTTAACTGCAATAACTTTTGCTTTGCAGGCTGCAGAGAGGGTACTATGAGAGGTACTGCTATAGAAACAATCACAGCAGCATTCAAATATTTCTCTTCAATCAGCAATTGTTTTGGTGAGAAGTGAGAAGCACAGCCTACCTTCCCTATAGCAAGTCCTTCATAATTTAACTTTCCTTCCTTTATAAATTTGTACAGTGGAGAGCCAGGAACAGAATTGAAGTCCCCACAGATAATAATTGGGCAGAAGGAGCCATCCTTCTGAGAGGCAACACTGGCAATCTCTGCCAGGAGCATTGCAAGCTGGGTCAGTTTGATGTCCCCTCTCCTTGGGTTGTACAGCAGGTGTGTATTGGCAATACAGATGGCAGCATTGGCTTTACAGTGAAATCTCGGCTGCAGCAGTAACACCAGTCCAACGTTGTCCCTGTCCAAGAGTGGGATATCACGGCGAAAAAATTCCACAGGGTTTGAGGAAATCAGGCTAAATTTGGAAGTTTTGAAACAAATGGCACAGCCATCAGGTTTTCTGCCTGTCCTCATTTTATACTCACAGTGATATCCTGTAAGAAAGGCAATTAAGAACATAAAATATTATTGCACAGAGATTTTAAAACAAAAGAAAAATCAGAAAAATCTCATGCTGCTTTTCTCACATGATAGTCAACCTCCAGTCTGAAGTATCAAAGTCTGTATGACGTTTACACAGACTCGTGTTCACTTTTCTTTCTGCCCTAATCTGACCTGAGGCTAGTCCAGGACAGGAAGCCTGATCCAATACCCTTTGCAATGTGTAAACATCTACATACTCTAAGCCACAAGCCATGTTCTTATCTCCTCACGTGGAAAAAAAACCAACAAATAAAGCCCCCCAGTCACATAAAAGTGGTCTTGTGCACTGAAGCTATTACTGGATGTAACTAGAATTTAGGAGTAATACCAGTGAAGCATCATGAATCAAAAGCCTTAATCATGTTAAGTCATTAGTCAATGTCTGAAATGATTCATGGAACAAAAGTCTCAAACATATTTGCATAATTATGCAATTATCCAGTGAGCAGCAAGTGGCAAGCTTTTACCAAGGAAACAGAGACATTTATCAAATGACAGCACTGGAGTTCAACCAAGTCAATCTAGAAAGTCCATCCAGTGATTTGCCAATTTCTTCATTTTATGTTGAGATGATTTAAACAAGACCTTATCTATGTAAGGAAAAAAAAATTCATCTTGAAACAGTATCTAGGTTTTTGCCATTTTTAAATGTTCTCTGCCCTGCCCAGAGCATATGAATTCATGATGTAGTGAGCTCACACCAGTGCTGGAACAGGGGATTCCCATTCACCTCTCCCAGATTCAGGCCATCTTGCTCCTGCCACTTGTTGTGGCACTTACTGCTAACTCAGTAATCCAACAGAAAATTAACCCAGAAAAATAAAATTAGTCTGGATAGCATTCTGCAGGACTGGTGGATTTCACTAGTGAGTGTCAGAAGTAGCCCAGGATAAGGGGCAGGACACGCATCTGGAAGCTAGGGATGGGGAAAGGAAGAGCGAAAGCAAGCTCCAGATCCTCATGTACAGTAGCTACAAGTTCACTTGCCCCAACAAGCCTGGCCTCACTGTGTTGTTTCATGTTTCAAGTGGATTTCAGTCAGTACTGCCATTACTCTCTTTGCAAACATGCAATTCTGGGAGCTAGACTACCTCAACTAACCAAAAGAGAAAAAAGTATCAGTCCAGTGCTGCTCCTTTACCATGTCCTCCTGGCATCAGACAAGAATCAGTGCCAGGATGGAAGCAGGGCCCTGGGACTGGAAGGTTGTGCAGGGCACAAAGGATCTAGATCAGGTTAAACCACCATGGAATCAACCCTTAGCAACATATTCCTTCCATAAAATCATGAGGGATAGTGACAAGACAGTCTATTCAGACTGACTGGACAGCACTTGTATAAAACCTAATGAATATATACTGACATTTAGTGCTGATATTTGGAAGGTTTTAAGGCAATAAAAACATGACTTGAAGAGCAACTCAACAGACATACTGGTAAAAAAGATTAGGGTAGTTTCGAGAGAGCACTTGCTGCATTTATCAAAGAGGATACACAACATCGTTGCATGTGACGGCAAAAGACTTGATTCTATAATCTATGTGAGTTTTTTTTGAGGAAATTAGTACTGAGGTCCCAAAGGGTAACAAGTTACCCTTGCAGGGGAGAAGACAATGTATTGGTCCTAGTTTCATCATACCCAGGGATTCCAAACTTGACTTGATCTCTGTTCTATAGTGGTCTTCTTGGACTTCTTGTAAGCAGAGCACCTAAGGAAAGGTTTACAATTAAAATGTATTAGTACGTACATCAAAACATTACCACAGCATATCTCTGTTGACTAGTCTGTACAGGTATTAAAAAAAAAAAACAGATTCAGAAGCTTTTTGATAATAATAATAATAATAACAACAACAATAATAATAACAATAATAATAATAATAATATAATTATTATAATAATTATCATAATCCCACCAAAGAATTCACTCTTCTATAGAAAATGCTCCCTAAGATTATGAAGAAGGCCCCAATTCCTCTCACCCTTTTTCAGACAGACATTTTCAGAGGTGAGATTAAACTGAATCAAAATAGTAACTTGCTACTACATTCTCACCAGCTCAGGGGAAGGCTCAGGGAGAAGGGATGAAGAGGCAAATGACCTACTACAGGGTGGAAAACAAGCTACCATATTATAAGAACCTGAATCAAAGATCAAACTCAAAATATTAATTTAAGAGAGTTCACAGAATCGCAGAACATTTTGAATTGGAATGGATCCACAAGGAATATCAAGTCCAACTCCAGCTGTGAGCATCTCTGAGCCTTCCCCCGGCATGATGCAGTAACACAGATTTATACCCACCACTGAGGATAAAGGACTGAGTTCCCAAAGGGGGAGAAGTTTCCCTGCTTGCTGAACTGCAGCAACACATTCCACTTGCCCAGATGACATTAGCTCATTCAAGGTCTCAAGGGAGAATCAAATCTCAAGCAACACTCTGAAATCTCCGCTTCACTTAAGGTTACACTTCCAACCAATGGAAGAGTTAAAAATCTATGTCCTTTAGCAAGAGATTTCTCTGTGGAAAGGGCACCTGCATGTACCAGGGTCTGACAGCAGCTGCTCCTCTCAGAAAGCTACCCAAGGTATCTCATTTTAAAGATATATGCATACAGGATGTATAAATTTATTAGGAAGGAAGAGCTTGAAGGGACTTTAATTTCCAGATTTATGGCTACAAACTAACATAACTCCATTTTTCCAATGGTGCAAGGCTGTTTTTCTGTGGCTTACATAACACAACTACTTTTTTTCAGTACTGTTTTCTGACACAAACCAGATGGATTCTATCACTGAGCTTTTGTTGGTCTGAACAGCAGCTGAAGCATAATTTTACTGACTTGATTTCCTGAGTAAGACTTAAAATAATTTATGCGTCCTCAAAAACAAACAATAAACACTACAACCAACCAAAACTACAGCAGCGTTTTTTCAGATCTCAGTACAGAGCAGCAGAATTTGCTTCTTCAGTTCATTATTAAGATATATCCACATGCTCATTTTCTACTCACATCTGCATCCAGCTCTTTGATTTCTTGTAGGATATTGGGAAATCTGTAGGTCCAGAATAGCAATCGCTGCCTGCAGTGTTTGTACAGGTGACAGTTGTCTTCCAGCAAATTCTGTGAGAGAATATTGTAGGACATGACTGTAAAATCAAATGTTGCCTCGCTTCCTATACTGGTTTGGTCAGATCCTTTATTTTTAGCGATTTTCATTGTTTTACTCTGCTGACAGAAATATTCCCAGTGTCTTTTGATGGTTCCTGTTAAAAGCACATGAAGCAGAAAAAAAATTATGTTATAGACCACATAACTTCTTATTGCTCTTGGAAATCATTCTACTGACAACTATTTGTCTTTCAAATTGCTTAAATAATTCTAAAAGCTTATTCAATTAGCAGTGATTCAGACCCTCTGTTTAAGATGGATTTTATATAAGCATCAGTAAAAAAAATAAAAAATAAAAAAAAATCAATCAAACAAAAAAACCCGAACCTCAAGACAAACAGCACAAAACCATTACATGCCCTGGATTTCAACTGCTTTGAAACTGGGAAACTGGCATGTTCTAAGGAGGTTGTTGCAATCAGACTACACCCTCTGCTCCTGTAGAAGGGCTGCCAAACTGGTGAGCCAAATCCAGTCTGCTGAGAGTCTTACACCGCCTTAAGCCACTGTCACCTCAGCAGAGATTGTGTATGCCAGTCTAGGTATACACTCCTTAGGGCAGCATATGGGCACCTCGTTGATTTCTCTATCCATGACTAACAAAGGTTTAGGAATCCATCAATCACCTCTAGTCCTGTACAGTCCGTAAAACTCAGCCATAAGCTGCAACATGGTCTACTACAGAAGTCCCAAAACAAATAATGAACCCCATTTTCCTCAGTGAGTTGAGAAATCAAGAAATTATTAAGTCTCAGAATTACCAAGAACTTCTGAAAAGCCTTTCTCCACCTTTCTTCTGTTTTAAATTTCATACTTATTATTAGTAGGAAACTTCATAATAACATATCTGCCCATCATTAAGCATTCAATTTCTTTTTAAGGAATGTATTTCTCCACTTAAAAACTCACAGAGATGCTTTTTAGCCTTTTTATCTAACCTCATCTGAGAGCAAGGTGAGATCCACAGTTACCTGTGCTTACAACCAGTGGCAGACTGCAGCTATAGCTGTTACCATCTGTCCTATTTGAGTAGGAATTTTCATTGCTGTGCTTAGATTATTCAGGACTTTACAGAGTTTGCAATGAATACAGCGAGGCTTTAAGTTCTGTTTCTGAGGTGGGAAGAAGCCACATTGCTCCTCAGTAGGTATCTTTAATTAGCATCACCTTACAAAGGGTGACTGGGAAGGACCACAATGCCAGCCATGCTCTCAGATAAAGGTATGTCAAGCAGGGTTAAGAGAGGACTCAATAATTAAGGCATGAAGCAAAGTCCCTTCCTTTGGCACCTAAAGATGAATATGATGTTTCTAAGCCTTATGGGTATTTGTGTCCAAAAATCCCTTAGGGACGCTGATAGCATCTATTGCCCTTTTGAGTCATAATACAATCTCAGTTTATTTTGCTAAGGAAGTGATTTATGCAAGAGGGCAACAATTTTGACTGTGTCCCTCTATTTGTTGCACACTAGACAAAACTATGAATATACACAAGACTCCAAAAATCCAAAAATATTTGGATGTTATGTACAAGATTGTATCTGTAATAAGCTAACACAGACACTTTGAAGATTCATGTAAGTTTGTTACTGAGCCCAGTAGACAACCCTGAACTTCTTCCTGTATTTATCTGGATAAATGCTTGCTCTGTAAGATGTGTCAGATCTGACACAAAACTTGCTAACATGCCAGTGGCAGAATACAGCTATAAGAAGAAAATCACACAAACACACAGGAAGCAAGCACCATTTAAACTCAGACCATTAATTCTCAGTTTCCTAGGTCACAGATAACTCAAGTGGTCTGGAAAGAAACCAGTTCAGGTCCAGTAGGGTTTATGATCTCAGGTAGAGCACAAGGAATGAAGCTATACAACTGCCAGCCCAGCTCAGCCCTACAGCAAGTCATCCAAATATTTTTGCTTTTTAGAGCTTCCAGGTTAACAGACATGACCTGGTGACAGAGACATGAGAATGTTGTCTAAACCAAGCTCAGGACTCTCCAGGTTGGGCAATTCCTCATACAACTGACTGTGTTCTACTGCCAAGTGCAACGAACCTAGTTCTGGTAGACTATTTGACAGCACAAAATACAAGTCTGCAGACTAAACAGCATTACAAAACTGGACCACTTTTAAGACATGTTTTCCTGAGAGGGGTGCCAAGAAAAACAATAACTCAAAAGGAGCAGGCACTACTGCTCATAACTCTAACTCATTTGGTGTTACTTAGGATTACAAATAAACACGGAAAATGAGCAAAGAGCATCTTTTACCTTTCTTGCTGCCATGTATTTCTTCATTCTGTGCTACAGAAAGACAAGATACCTCCTTCTGATTAGACAAGTTTGTTTCTTGTTCAGGACCTGAAGTATCATCCTGGGCACTGAGTCTTCTCTTCTTTGTCAATGGTTCTTCTCCCTCAGATTTCATACTGGGGCTGGGTAGGTGAAAGCAACAACTTTGCGTGTAGTTATCAAGGTGCCAACTGGAGCTCTGAAATTGTCTCCAAGGTCCAAAAAATGGAGGGAATCTCCAGTTAGCTGAAAAATCAGCTGAAATAGGGAGTGGAAACGAGGCCCATGGAGGATAGTGTCCAGCCCATCTCATACTGCTGGAAACTGGGCTGTTGAAGGTGAGTATCTGGGAGCCATTCCAGTGGGTGATCCAGTCTCTGCCCAGCCTCTGCACATGGCGGGGCAGCATGGAGTGTCTACCAAAAAAGCACAAGTTTCATTACTGGCAGACAAGTACATCCGCCTGTAGAAAGCTGTGGAGGCCAAGTCATCCTGGTCAGGACTTCCCCAAGATACTCTTTCTCTACAAGTAAATGCATACAAGATATCCAAACACTTATATACAAGGTATTTGAACATTTATCTACATGACATGCAAAATGGGACTTGACAAAGTGATCTTGTATCCTTTCTCCCCCCTCAGATTCACAAGTGCCATTTATTGTCCAAACCCTATCCATGCCAGTAACTATTTACAATTTATTATCTGCCTTGTTGAATTCAAGTGTCAGATTTTTCAAGTGCTCAGAGGAATGACCTTTACAAAAGGTAATGTTTGCATGCTGCATTCACTTTATCATAAGGCTATTTGTAAGGAATGAGAAGATCACTTTCCTGGAAGCAGTCAGAGCTTTGTTTGGAAAGCCATTGATTTGGCTCAAATCCCAAAGCTAACACGACAGGGAAATAAAGATACTAAGTCTCAAGGCATCACTAGCACCAGCTTAAGACTAAATCTGTATTCTTATTTCTTGTCCAGGAGACCAAACCACAGCTCAGCAACTAAAGCCATGAAAAATAAGTGGGTTTTTTTCCTTTTTCTTTTTTCCTTTAGAAGAAAGAAATCTGTCAAAAAAATCACAGGAAAGAAGGCTGAGTGACAATAATATCTCAGCTTCCTCACTGTTTAAATAAGGTGCATTTGGAGCTTATAAGCAAAAGATAACAAAGCTTGGTATGCCTGAAGTTGCATTGAAGTGAAAACCTCCCAGCTGCCATTCAGCCGAGGAAATAAGTTGAAATACAGAATCACTGAATCACAGAACATGCTGATTTGGAAGGGACCTGCAAGGATCACTGAGTCCAACTCCTGGCCCTGGACAGGCCACCCCAAGAGTCACACCATGTGCCTGAGTGCATTGTCCAAAGGCTCCCTGGCCTCTGTCAGGCTGCCTGGTGCTGTGACCACTTCCCTAAGAGAATTTGTGCCAGCGACCAATCACCCTCTGGGTGCAGAACCTTTTTCTAATATCCAGCCTAAACCTGCCCTGACACAACCTCAGGCCGTTCCCTCGGGTCCTTTCACTGAGCACCACAGGGAAGAGATCAGTGTCTGCCCTGCCTCTTCCCTTCATAAGGAAGTTGTAGACTGCCATGAAGTCTCCCTCACTCTGCTCCAGGCTGAAAATGACCTCGGCCGCTCCTCACAGATTCCCCTCAAGGCCTTTCACCATCTTCGTTGCCCTCCTTTGGACACCCTCTAATCGCTAATACAACTTTCAGCAAAACCCGCTTGTCCTGAAATAACCCTTTTCCGCCACAGCGCACCAGATGTAGTCCGGCAGACACAAAAACAAAACACTCCCCCGAACACCACAGCATTACTATGGAGCAAAAAGAGGCATCGCTCCTTTACAACCTCCCTTAAAACACCTGCTTTACAGAAAAGCACTGAGAAACAGCTCCCTCCTAAACCCGCGGCCCCGCGGCCCCGCAGCCCCCCACCCCCGGCAGCACAACGCCCCGCGGTGTGCTCTGTTTACCGCGGCCTTGCTCGGCCTAAGTGCGGGCATTTAACACCAGCGCCCCCAGCCCCGGTTACCTCCCGGCGGGCCCGGGCCCCGCTACCGGCCCCGCGCAGCCCCGGCGCCCCCCGAGGGGGTCAGCCCAGGGCACCGCCAGCTCCGGCCGCCGCGCTCCGGCCGCCCCGCTGCCGCCTCATACCCGCACGGGCAGCGGCCGCCGCGCCCTCCCGCTCGCTCCTGGGACTTGTAGTCCAAGGGCCGGGCCCGCGGCCATGTTTAGTCCGGGCAGCCGACGCCGAGGCCCGGCCGCCATCTCGGCCCCGGGCGGGTGACGCCCCCAAGCCCGCGCTCCTCGCCGGGGGCCGCGACGGGACAGCGCCCGCTCCGGAGCGCAGCAAAACCGGCGTGTAGGCAGCCTGACTGCCGGCTTTTGAAGCGTTTAAATGGAGGTAACACTGGGTTGGCGCTGTAGTTTCTTCACCCAGAGGGTGGTGGGGCACTAGAAAAGGCTCCCCAGGAAAGTGGTCGCAGCACCGAGTCTGGCAGAATTCAAGAGGCATTTGGACAACGCACTCAGGCACATGATGAGACCCTCGAGGATGTCCTGTGCAGGACCAGGGCTTTGATGATCCTTGTGGGTCCCTTCCAGCTCAGCACATTCTGTGAGTTTCCATACGTGGTCTTCTCCCTGGGATCACCGTGTGTTCCTGCAGGGTCGAAGGGGCTGAGAAAAAGCTGCCGTATATTTCAAGGTGCCGTAGTGTATTTGCAGGGCAGCAGCACCATGCTTAGTGTTAGAAGAACAAAACCCCGAAGCCCACTCATCCAAGCAAGTGTTTCAAGGTTTTCAAGTTTTAAAATGCAGCTGAAGGTGCTCTGTTGAGGAGAGCTGGCCAGAGAGATGGGTGGGAGACCTGCCTGCCCTGCAGGCCCTGCTGACAGACCCACCGCTGCTTACCAGCTGCAGAAACAATCCTCTGGCTCTGCCGATGTTGCTTGAGTAAGCACTGAGAACACTTTATTGAGGTCTTCTGAGGACAGAGGAAATGCTGGCCCTGTTTACTGTAAGGAAACGTAGCACAATGCATATGAAAAATTATAGTGCTGAATAGTGCAGGAACTTTAATCAAGTAAAATACTATTTCCCTGCATTCCTTGTATATCTGTCATAAAAGTGACTTTAAATAACATTTGAAGTTTTCCCAGGAGTGGTAGGAAAAATGAAATAATGCAGTGACGAGCATGCTAGTTAGGCAACGTGTCAGGTCCAGTTTGGATTTTCCATTTCTTGGACACAAGTTACTGGTGAAAGGTAAAAATACCCACCCATTTTCTGTTAGTTTCTTCACCATATGGGAGTGAAACTAGTAGCCACATAACACATGTGTAGTAAAGGATCTCCCAACTGCATTTTCAAGACCATCTTGTTTTGGTGGTTTGTTCTTTTCTGAATTTTTGTATACTTATTTTTAAAATGTACTTCTAGGACAGAAGACAGTAACCCAGAACTATAGCAACAACAACTGCTGTTGTTTCTAGGAGCAGAATCTACACCTAACATGCAGTTATTTTCTGTATTTTGACCGGCACAGGGACATACAAATTGATCTGTCACTTCAAATGTTTCTACATAGTAATAAACTCAGTAGTGATGCTGGGAAAAAAAAAAAAAAGAAATCACAGGAGCTTTGGGTTTTAATAAAAATGAAGATGCGCTAAAAAAACATGGAAGTTGTGTAATAGACAAAACAGAAGAAAAAGACTAACCTATAAATATGATGCAAATTGTTTCTCATCTCAGTGTTACTAGCTTTTCTTGCCTTGACCTAGTGAAGTCTTAATAAGCCAGTAACACTTAACTGTGGATTTTTTTATTTCTGTCTGATTACTATTTTGTGTTGGCTATACCATGTGAAAAGATATTCTGCAGAATTAGGTATCTCCAAATTCTGATTTGTAAGTAGAAGCCAAATTATTTTATGAGTCATTTGAGCTTTTGAAACTCCCTAGTGAATGGAGGCGACTGAGTCACTGAGGGATGCTTTGATTGATTATGCTGCACATAAGAACAGCCACTGTAGCTCAGATCAATGGTCCACTGAGCTCAGTTTCCTGCTTTCTAAACGTGGTTAGCAGCAGATGCCTAGAAATGTGCAGGGGCTGGGAAAATTTCAAATGAATACTCTCACTGCTTCTTTCTGTTTTCAGCTGTGTGAATTTCCTAAGCCTGATGTGTTTGTCTCTTTAGTTATTCACTCTCTCCCCCAAGTACTTGAATTTGCAAACTTTTGATAATTTATAGAACTTCCATGAAGTTATATGTAGCAGCACAAGATGTTAAGGACATGGTCTTCCCCCCTCAGAAGATAAGTGAGAGTGAGAAGTGAGCTGCTAA
This sequence comes from Poecile atricapillus, assembly GCF_030490865.1. Classification (NCBI taxonomy): domain Eukaryota; kingdom Metazoa; phylum Chordata; class Aves; order Passeriformes; family Paridae; genus Poecile; species Poecile atricapillus. The sequence continues at coordinate 94,840,012 of NC_081251.1, forward strand.
CAATCAATGCCCTCTTTCTTCCCTCTTCCTTAAGAAAATGTTCCTCAAAGGAAAGGCACTTGCTTACTATGAAGTTCAGTACAAGACTCTCATCTTTCACAAAGACACACGATTAAGTATTTATATTAAATACTTTATGTCAAAAACCTGCATGAGAACAGAGATATTAATAACCTGGTAAGGAAAAGCTGTTTTTTTTAAACATCCGCAATTAAATGAATGAAACTACTGTGATTTAAAAAAAAAAAAAAAGAAACAGTTTATATAATCTAAGGTGTGAGTTCTACATTGGTACAAGCTCCACTACAGACAAGAAATCAAAAGCGATGTTACAAAACGACGAGGTCCTGTGGCACAGAGTCATGCTCCTTGGAACTGAAGCAATGCCCCTCAAATCCTGGAGGGTTTCCTAAGACCAAAGTGTTCTGCAGACCTGTGCACGCACGGGAGCCCATCCGCAGAGAGCAGTCCAGGAGCAGCTTAAAGAACCCGGAGGGGACGCAACACACAAAACATGGTGACTCGATAACCATCAAACTTGCCTTTCTGGCAGCATTCCTCTTTAAAATCCGTGAGTCATTTCTGCGTTACAGGCCTATGGATTTAGGGCAGCATAGCTTAAAATAGCCCACGGCAGACGCTGGAAGCGGCGCACCAGGGGCTCATCACGGATCTACAGAGGCCACGGGTGCTTGTGTGAGCGGGGGGCTCGGCGGTCAGCCCCCGCCAAGTGTAAATTCCCCTCGGCCGTGCCCTTGCAGAACACCTGGCACGGGGCTGCGCCGCCGCCGCCGTGGGGCTGTGCCTGCCACGTCTGGGCCGCGACACCTCGGCCTCATCCCTGCGGCGCGGACCTTCCTCCTCGGGGAGCGATCGCCAGCCGGGGCCCCGCGCATCCGAGCATCCCGCGGCGGGCGGGGCTCCCCGGGCCGGGCCCCCGGCACCGCCCGGGCGGGGCGGGGCGTTCCCGGGCGCCGCTTCCGCCTGTGCCGGGCGGGCGGGCGGCGCGGCGGGGGCAGCAGCAGGATGCTGAGCCCGCGGGAGCGCGGCGCCGACCTGGCCCGCTTCTACACCGTGACGGAGCCGCGCCGCCACCCCCGCGGCCACACCGTCTACAAGGTCACGGCGCGGGTGAGTCGGCGGCCGCCGCCCAGCCCCTCGCCCCCGCGGCTCCCCGCGCCCGGCCCGCCCCGCATTCGGGCTGTGAAGCCGCCGCTGGGTGCGGAACAGCGCCCGCGGCTGCCGCGCTCGGCCGCGACGTGGAAACCCCTGTGAGGGGCACGGGTGGGAGTGGAGGAAGGGAGGGTGGGTCGGTGGAACACGGCGGCCTCTCCCGAGCCGAGCCCCGGTCGCCTCCTGCAACTTGTAGCCTCGCAGCGTTGTAATGGCCTCAGACCCGCTCAGCTATTAACTCTCAATTTCCTGGCTGTGCGTTGCAGGGCGATGAAGTAGCTTAAAAACAAACAGCTCCTTCTCTTTTCCTCCCGTTCTTCCGCCCCAGATCTCGTTGCAGCGGGATTGCCCAGCGTTCCTGGCAGCCTCGCAGCGCAGCGCGCTCGGGAGGAGCCGGCAGGGAGCGGGGTGCGGGGGCTCTGCACGCCCCCGCCGGCAGCGCGGAGCTGCCTGAGCCGCACACGGAGGCTGAGCCTGCCCAGGAGGAGCCAGCCAGGGTGTAGAGCCCTCTGGGTCAGTCAGGCCTAGCACGAGAAGCAGGAAAGCTGCTGCAGATGTTGGGAGAGCTGCTGCGGTGCTGATGAAAGCTCCGTCTGTTCTGCTAGGGAAATTCCTTGCTTTCTTTTCTACTTTCCTATTAAACCAAAAAAGGAAAGCGAGTAAGTAAATATGTGGAGATAGGTTCAGGAGGAGTGGCAGTTTAGCTTACAGGTGTGGTGGGGTATATTGAAAGCATCAGAAAGTGTCACAGAGAGACAGAGTGTCTTTAAATGACCCGTGATCTCGTAGTTACTGCAGCTGTAGACATCCTGCCTGTGATGATAAACGTATGCTTATAAGTACCCTCTTAATTCAAAGAATACAGCATTCTGTATATGTATAGAGATTGTAATGTGAGATTGCTAGCCTATGATAAGAGTGTATGACTTGTAAAATTAAAAATTAAAAAAAAATTTTTTTGGTCATCTCTCTCTCTCTCTCTCTCTCTCTCTCTCTCTCTCTCTCTCTCTCTCTCTCTCTCTCTCTCTCTCTCTCTCTTGCTCTCTTCTCTCTCTCTCTCTCCAAGTTCACCAAACACAAATAGGGGACAAATATGTTTAAACCGTTCTTTTTAGTCCAGTATAACTTAGTATTTGTGAAGAGGAAAAAAAGAGTTGCTTTTTCCTATGGTGCTGCAATTTAAAAAGCCTTTCCTGAAATAGATGCAGAGGGGAAAACAGTGCCGTCACATCTTTCTGCAGTTGTTCCAGATGGCCCAAGTGTGTGTGGATACTAAAAAGCTGTATCAGTGAAATAAGGACTAATAGGAATGAGTCAAGACTACTACTACTACTTATTTTGCTTTGGTGCTTTGTTCTTATTGGCTAAAGCCAGTTAAATTTCTCTCTGATGTTTCTGTAGAATTTTTTAAAATCAAGGTGTGGCTAACTGGCTGGGATGTCATTCTTTGTCCCATAAGCTGTGGGTGCTCTGATGCCTTTTCAAACTAGGCAGTGTAGAATTAGGTGATGTGCTTGATTTAGCACAGGGCAAGGAGCTGATCAGTCTATGAGCTGTCCAAATTCAACTGACCTAACCAGAGATCATTAGTTCTTTACAATGTTTTGATAGCTAAAATCAAATTCAAATCAATTTTTCAAAGTGAAAAATTAGTTCCATTTTTTTTGCAGCAGAGGATGCTTTGGACTCACAAATGCAGAAATATAAATAACTTTTGTTTCAGCGAGGCTCTGGTAATCTGTTGTGTAGTACTTGAAGTGAGGATTTGGGAATTGAATACAATGATTTTAAAAGGATTCAGTGTACATATCAGGTACCCTTTCTGTTTTTTTCCTCCTATTCCTCCCTCCTGCTCCTGCAGTGATCTGGCTCCATGGTTGATATCACAGCACTCCAGCTGTATTTGCTGAGCATCAGCTCAGCAACTTTGGGGGACCGCCAGGAAAAAAGTGAGGTGGACCTTCCTGCTGTGTTGAATATCATTCTGGCTGAGATCTAGGGTAGTCAGTATGTGTTAGTGGAGATCTGTGGTTCTTTAGTGCAGTACGTGAGTGAATCCTTTGTGAAATAAAGGAAATTCATGTTTCAATGTAATGTGGATAAATAATCATGGATAAGAAAGCACTTGTTTAGTGTGTCATAAATATCTGTCCCAAGGCATCTGAGACCCAAGAGACTGCTACCCATGCAGCCTTTTCTGAGTGCTAAGAGGGGGTCTGACATCATTATTGCAGCTTTCTTCTTAAAAGTTTTGTTTGTATAGCAGAGAATATGTATTTTATTTACTTGTAAGCTGTAACATAATTGTAAATTCAGACAAGATTAAATGAATATTGGCTTTTTAATACCCATTTCCAAATACTGAGAAACAGATCTAAGCAAGTTGTGATATGAGGAGTGTTCTTTAACGATACATGAAAATATAGGCCACTAATAAAAGTTTAGAGAATTTGGAAGATTAAAATTGTTAATGATAATTAAAATTCCAATGAGTTATGTTGGACATCTGCAGGTCAGATGAAGAATGGTATAATCGGAGACACTTTTCTCGATGTTGAGGATCCTTGTAGGATCTCTGTTTTCAAAGTCTAGTGCAGTAATTGCACATTACTTAGCTCATTGGTGGGTATCCTAATGATATTTTTGAAAATAGGTTAAAGTTGCTCATGTTACAGTTTTGCAGAAGGAACTGACTGCACTGGTCCTTGTTGGAAGGATTAAAAAAAGTACATGGAAAGTTTAGGGGGTTGGGATCATCTTTGCCAGGTCAGTAGGTTGACTATAGGTTGGATGGAAAGGGCAAACCTCTTCTGAGATTGACCTTCAGAAAAGGATACGAAGAACAAAGTAGGACAGCACATAAATTATTACATACTGACTTCAAGTTGGCATGGCTGGGAGGTATAGAAGGTGGTGTAACATAAGAACAAGTGTGGAACAGGGCCTCTGGGTTTTATTCCAGATTCTTACTAACTGGCTGGGTAATTACTCATCTCTCTGTGTCTCCTTCTGCCCATCTGGTAACTTACCTAGCTGCCAAAACTGTTGCAAGGCTTTAACTAAAGGTGAACTGCAAAGCAAAGCAGTTGGTGTCTGCCCTTTGGTGTTCTCTGTGATGCGTAGCCATGCCTGTGATATTTTCTTCCCCCAGCTCTACAGACTCCTTGCATCAAGTATGCCAGCTATTAGAAAAGGAGGTTAGAGTTATTTCACAAATTGTACTTATAAACTGCCTGGTAGTGAATGAAAGAGCAACAGCCACCAAGGTTAACATTTGGTGAAGTTGCCAAATGTTAGATTACTCAAGAGTGAGGAAAAGTTGAGAAAGGTTTTACCAATGTAGACTACGCTGGAAGAAGAGGACTTTGGTGTGCAAGGTGAGAGAAAGAACACAGAGCTGTGAAGGAAAATGTTTCAGGTCTTTTGGGAGATTGCTAGAGAAGAAAACACTTCTCTTTTCCATCTAGTCTCCTCCAAAATGTGTGAGAGATGAGTGGCTGGGTTGTAGTAAACGGATGATATAAAATCTGTGAGGCTTTGGCAAGGATTCTTGCAAAATGAAGGGAGGAAGAGAGATAAGTTTGTGGGAAATGTAAGAGATATGCTATTGTCACTTAGCAAGAGGAAAGTGTGGATTCGGTGGCTTCCATCTCAGAGCAACAGCTGCGTGGTGCTTGCGGTACAGCGGGATGGTGTGCGAGTCTCTGGGGTGCAAAGTACCGTGGGCTCCCTGCGCTTCCTTACACGCATCACCTCTTCAGGGCATCAATTATTCTGGGGTGTGTCGCTGAGGACAGCCCCAGTTGGATTAAGAATGCCCTATTTTGCTTTAGGTAACAATAGACTAATTATTTTGTTAAACAGCTTTGGCTCTTACGATGAAGGATATACTGACTTGCACAAGGTAATTGCAGTTATGAATTAAAGATGTATCTGTTTGGTTTGTGTGTTTGTGGGGATATGCTCTTTCTGCTGTTTATAAGACCAGTACAAAACTTGGATAACAAAGGCTTTTGTGATCAATATGTATTTAAAGAAAAAAAAAAATCTTGACGAAATACTGGCTTCATTATGGTGTGCAGCCAAGCCTGATTTTCACTGCATTTTTCCCCTGGACAAAGTCATTTATAATTAATTAGGACAAGAGATTTTAAGGAGAAACAAATACGCAAGGATAGTCAGATGTGTCTGCACTCTGGTGATTGTAAGTAAACTGGAAATACTGTCTTACTAAATACAAATCTTCATATTCTCAGTGAGGTTGTTTGCAGCTTATATTAAGCCAAGTAGCCTTAGTGAGCTCTTCTTATTGGGACTAATGTGGCCCTAATATGAATTAATAGGAAGAGACTGGAAAGTTGATAGGAGATGTGTTCTATGTAGCTTTGTTTTGAGAGATGCCTTTTGTGCCATTCTGCCTAGAATGTACGTCTGTCTTTATGTGTGATCACAACTGACTGCTGCTGAAATCCTTCACTGTGTTGTCTTTGGGTATTAGACTTCTCTAAAACTAAATTAAAACTTTCTGAGTGCACAGGACCATGCATCTGTTTCCCTTTTTCCAGATTTTTCTCTTGAGCAACAAATCATTTTATTAATCTTTAACTTCCAAACTGAAAATCCAAGGACTTACGTAGTGTCATTTTTGTTTTGCTTTTCAGATCGTTTCAAGAAAAAATCCTGAGGATGTCCAGGAGGTAACAGTTTAAACTTGTGCAAGTGTCTTTATGTATCTCACTATGCCTTTTGAAGCATCTTTGATGTAATTTAGTAGTTTCTGTGTGTTTTGTCATTGTAATTGAGCTAACAATTTTCATATGTTTCCATTTGTCTTTAACTTTCATAGTTAAAAACAGTAGCTAGTGTAACATGATGCATTTCATCCCTCAGTGATGAATGGTGACTTGAAATAAAGTCTTAGGGAGTAAAGTGTCTTTTGATGACAAAACTGCTTTGATAACTTTACGAGCTCTTTTCTCGGGGCTGGAATTGGCAAATTGATGGTTACTTAACTCCTACTGGTAAAATTAGAGATCAGTCCACAATTCAAGTCTTAGGTCTCAGCTGTAGGTACTCTTTTCCTCTTTAACCAACACTTCACTGAAAAGCCTACACCATTACTGTCTGTTAGTGAAGAGGGAGAATGGAGGAGTCTAGGAGTTGTTGAGAGAGATTAGACTCTAAGTCATCTATATTATGCCTGTCTCTCTGAGGCTCCTTTAGTATTTTCCAGTGATATACTTCGACAAAACTTTAAAATTGCTTATTCTTTGCCTCTTCTGAAGAATCTGTGAATAAGGGTCTGCTCTATTCTTGTGCCTCTTGAATACCTCAAAAGTCTGTCACAGGAGTCATTTATTGAGAGAGAAAAGTACACCACGTGTGTGTGTGTTGTAGATTTTTTTCTTTTTAAGTAAGAAACCTTTCCCCGCCCTTTGATTTTTTTTCTGGACTAATGACTTGACATGGTTACTAATATACTATGTACCTGCAAAATCTTCCCTCAATAGCGCAATCTTATGGCTTTTCAGACATCATGTTACACGTGCATATGTTCAGTTTCTGGTGCAGTCTCTTACTACAGTTGAGGAGAACCTGCATAGTTGATGAAAGAAGAGCTCATAACTGAATTCATTGCATCTCTGTGTGGTCAAACATGAGTTACTGATTAGTGGCTTTGCAGAGGTGAGAATTGACTGATACATCTAAAACCCCTTTACTGCATCTGAAATCTTGATAATCAGGCAAGCATGAGCATTTGTGCTTTTTGCATATTTTTTTTTTTAATCTCTAGGACGTTAAGATAACCTGTCAGAATCAGAGATGATCACAAATCTAGTTTAGAGCTGCATTACTGTAGTTTGTAGCTTGATGTTCACCTTTTCCAGGGAGACTCCTGAATTGAACCTATCCATGAGCACATTCTGCCATTACCTTAATCTTCATTTGTGAGGAAAAGCACTTTATAAGAGCTGTTGATGAGTCCCTTCAGAAAAATATATTGTAAGTGTCTTTCAGCTAGAGTATTGCATGAATATGTGTTAAGTAGTTTTGACACAACAGCAAACTATTTTTTAGTTTCAAAGTTGTTTCTTTGATTTGTGACTGTAGGTTACCCATGCAGAGTTTTATATGCTCTAGACAATAGGAGGACATAAATATGAGATTAACTTCTTGATAGTTGCCCTTTTCCACCTGGAATTGTACCATATTAATTCTTCTGCATGTGATAGCATGCTAGGTGTGGGGTGATTCTTTTATAAGCATTATCTGAAAATAGTTGGTTATTACAAGGAGTATCCTAGATGCTAGTTGCCATAAGGGAGAATTGTAGTCAGACACCCTCATACGTTGAGAGCTTTTCTGTTACGTGGCTTCTTACAGTAAAAAAAGAACTGTGGGCAGCCTTTGAAAGAAAAAGGATATGTCCCTAACCTGTTCCCACTGAAAATAAATTTACCTCAGTTTTCCAGAATTCTCAATGAGGAATTCAGGGGGAAATTTTGTGCACACAACCACACCATTGCTTTAGGATCTGTCTTGTGCAACCCGCTTCCCACATCTGTGTAGGACCATTTGCCTGTCTTCTCCTGCAGGTGTCTCTTAATGCCACTGCTGTGATGTTAGTACATTCCTTACATATGTTCAGCTGCTTATAAGGCTGTGTGCTGTGACCTCAACTCCACTTGCCAGTTTTCTGTCATGTCTTTTGGCTGCCCTTTGGGATACAAGTCTTTACTACAGCACCTCTCCCATTGCAGACAGCTAGAATTCAGTGTAATCCCAGCTGGGATGTTGGGTTGTTGAGGCAGGAAGGAAGAGAACATTTTAAGGGCTTCTCTCTGGAAAAAATGAAGGAAATCAACATGATGTTTTGTGTGGGGATAGTAGACACAGAAAGGCCTAACTTTAATGTCCTTGCTTCTGGGGACTGATAGGGGCAATGTGGTGTGTAAGACAATTGCATCTAGGGTAGTCCTGTGGGTTCTTTTCCTTTTCATTTAGGAAAAAGGCTTATTCATTGTGGAACAGATGAGTTGCCTGAGTTAATAGAGATCTACTGGCTCTCGCCACGACAAACACCTTATTGCATTACAAGTCCGACATATGTTTTATTATATACTTGCTGTGCTCCATTGGGCCTCAAAGTACAGTGTGTCCTTCCTCCAAATCAAATTTCTAATGAGGATGTTAGAATGGGAACTTTGCTAACTTTGCTGGGCCACATGCATGAAAAGGCATGTTTTCCATGAGCCTTCTGAAAGGTTTTAGGATAACCTTGATTGCTTTTGGTATGCAAGTTACTTAGGGATATTTATTTTTTTCCTCTTGACTATTGAGTGATCACTTGTAGCAATGAAAAATTATGCTTTTTTAGTGGAATGAAATCTCATGCTCTTATTTTCTGGCAGCTTTTCACGTTGTTTCCAAGTACTGACAATGCAGTAACTTAATGTTTAAAGAATTCACCATCTTGAGCAATTTTGTGTTCTATACGCACACAGATCAAGAAGTGCTAATCATCCACTCTCTGGCTATTAGATTAGGTACAAGTATAGCTTTGAAAAATGATAATTTCTAATAGCAAACTTGAGATTCCTCACTTGTGTGTTACACTTCAGTGAGTACCAGCTGTAATTAAGTCATGAAAATGTGTGCCAATAAGGGAGTCTGAATAGGACTGCTGGTCCCATTATAGCTAAATTTGTAAGGTGGGTAGAGTGTTGCCACACTAAAGCTTTGCATATCCACTATTAACAATCCTCTTACCTTATGTCTGCATTGTTCTGTAGGTAGAACTTGAATATGTTGAAATTTAGAAGGCCTCTGATTGCAGTATTAAAAAAAACCAAAAAACAAAAACACAAAAATGCTCTAAATTGAAACCTTTTGCTTAGCTCTAAATCTGGTTTGCTTGAAATAAATTAAACTTTTTCAATTATGATTGCTCATGAGAAGGCAACCTGGTAAATCATTCAGAAATATGTGGAACATTTAAAGCTGTGGTTAGCTATATTAAGTTAATTGAGACATTTAACTGGTGCAACTGTGGAATTAACTGCTGAATGCATGCACTCTCTCCCCTTGTATTTTTCCCTTCTGTTCTACTTTAATCACTTTACATTAGTGTTGAGGTTTATTGTGATGGCTTAGTAAGTCTGACCAAAAATGAGGTCAGGATATAAAAAAATCTTTATTAATATCTTTTCATCCTGATAACAAATCCAGTAGCAGTCAAGTGTAAATTTTATTGTTGACTTCTTTCATTGGTTTGATTTTCCTACTGGGTTCTCCTTTTTTGAATGGAAAGAATGGGATGGAAGAGGATAAGGTAGATACCTGACTGTGAGATGACTACTTTTTGGAAAGGATAGATCAGGAATAGCTGCTATAATGAGCCAATGATGTATTTATATTCCTAAAATAGAGGTTTTGTCTAGATTATAAAAGGAAAATACTCTTTGGTTTTTTTGGTGTTATTACAGAAAAACATTTAAGATGGGGGCATGCATTTACATGTGGTCAACACTTTGCACACACAATGTAGGAGCTGTTTTGTAGTTCTGGGTGCTTAATGTACCTAAAATTCCCTTGCTTGTATTGATTTCTCTTCCCTGGTTTTCTCTTTTGCTGTTGTGTCTTTCCCTCACACCTGCAGCTGCACCAGGCACACTATGCTGTTGAATGTTGGATTTTGTAAGACTCTGTTCAGCATTTTTTCCTCTCTTAGTGGCTCCCTGTGTAGGTCTGGATCTCAGAGTGACTGAAGCAGTGCTGCCTTTACCCTCCTTCTAGCTTTTACTGAATTTATTTCTATGCACTGTAGCATTAGCCAAAATGCGGGTTGAGAGTAGGTAACAATAATTTTTAAATGCTTGTTACAGTTGGCATTTCAGATTGTATATTTTTATTAAACAAATTTGCTGGAATTAGTAGTCTGATGTGATTAAGCCAGTGGATTTCTGGTGTGATGTAATATGAACAATGAACCCCACTAATACTTCTCTCTGGTTTCTCTGCTTCAGATAGTCGTTTGGAAGAGATACAGTGACTTTAAGAAACTGCACAAAGATCTTTGGCAAATTCATAAAAACCTATGCAGACACACAGAGCTCTTTCCTCCTTTTGCCAAAGCAATAGTGTTTGGTAAGCATAATTTCCTCCTGACCTGCTGAAATTCTTTGATAACTCAGTATCTATAAATACATTTTGTTTTGTATCTGGATGGAAAATTTTCATTGTGCTTTTACTACTCATCTTGTAGGTGTGCTGGTATCATAACATGATGCTTTATATTTTTTTTGTAATGTATAAGAGTTTATGTCCTCACCTTCATGTTAGACATACTAGCTGAGATATTTATTGATGTTTATGTTCTGTATCTTTACAACATACATTCCCTGTTTTCAGGAGCATAAAGTCTATATTAGCTTTGTGAACAGCACTTGAAGAGCAAACAAGATATTTTACATATGAGCTGATTTTTAGTGATGAGCTGTATTAATGTATTAAATGGTTGTTACAGAAAAAAAATATAGGAATTTGATTACAATTGTCAGTTTTATCTAGCTAGGCTTTTGAAATCAGTTTTATGTATTTCACTAAAGCAAGAGAATTGTGATTCTGCAGGAGAAACAAGTGACACAATGGAATTAGCTCTTTTAAGTCAACTTCATTCTGATGTATATGTCCTTATGAATGCACTATAGGTAGACTTCCAGTAAGCAGTGTGACTGTATAGAATTCCACCTACCACACCTTTTTAGCAATTGTTGTGTTTATAAAATCAGTTTTTATTTTCTAGTGTGTTCTTTGGGTTCAGCACAAATTGTGCTCTTTTTTGTGTAAATATGTTACACGGTATCCACTGGATTTTTAGGTGTTTTCAACAATTTTTAGTGTGTTCAGCATGTTTGGCATCTTTTTTGCATGCATCTCCTCAGACTGTTCCTGAGATATTTCTCAGGCATTGCTGTCTGTTGCTTTTTGTGTGCATTTGCCACTTCTTTTTGAGCCTTTTTCCCAAGAATTTTGAAGCTGTTTTTTTAAAGTGCCCAGCAAGTGTTTGACATTTGTTTACTTGCATCTGTCATGTGCATTTGGTTTGGTTTAGGATGAGCATTTTGGTTTCTAAAGTGCTTTTGGGGTTACTAAGGCATTTCTGTGGTACTTACTAGTTGTTTAAGTGTATTTTGCTTTTTTAAGCACCCAGTCTGTGGTGTTTATAGTGTTGGTGTTTTTTTTTCTCTTTGGTTTTTTTTTTTTTTTTTTTTTTTTTGCATAGCTGTGAGCATCTAGCATGTTGGGTATTCTTTGGTTAAACATCTACCATCTACTCACCTATTTGGCAAGGTTTTTGGTGTGAATTCTTTGCTCTTTTGGCAACATATTTGGTTCCTAAAGCATTGCTGCAGCATTTTTATGTGGGATTATTTTGCTGGATCCAGCATTTCTTAGGTGTAGTTTTTTCTTTTTCATGCATATACTGCAGGTTGTTAAGCAGGTTTTAGCATGTTTTGGTGAGTCCAGCATGTTTTACCTTTTTTTTGGCACATACCTACTGTGTGCTTTGTAAGTGTTTCAGAGGTATTTCTAACTCTCTGGAATGGTTTTAGTGGTGCTTTTTAGTTTGTTGGGTTTTGGGAGCTGTTTTTTCATAGTTTTTTTTTTTGAGAGTCCAACATAAGTTTGGATTTTCTTTGTGCGCATCTACCAGAGAGAATTATTGGGAATTTTAACATTTAAGTATCCAATGTGTTTAGTGTTTTATTGGGATGAATCTACCACATTGTATTTTTGTTGTGGTTTTTGTCAGGATTTTTGGCTTCTAAGGCATTTTTGTTGAACTTGTTGCTTTGTCAGGTGTTTTTGGGGTTACTAAGGCATTTCCATGGAGTTTACAAGTTGATTTGGGGTTACTTTTTTCATAAACATCCAGCCTGTGTTGTTTTTGTATGAACCTTGCATGATGTTTAGTGTCCAGCATGTTCAATGATTTTTGGCATGTGTTCTCTTTCTTGGCAAGGTTTCCAGTGTGGATTTGGACTGTTTTTAGATGTGGTTTTGGTCCCTAGGGCATGGCTATGGTGTTATTTCTGTCCAGGATTTCTTTAGTGGTTTTCTTTTGCATACATGCACAGTGTAATTTTTCAGTGTGTTATTTTGAGTTATCCAGTGGGATTTTATTAGTTATCCAGTATATTTGCTGGGCCTTTTAAGCATAAATTTGCCATGTGCAATTTACCATTGAGCATTTTAATGGTTCTTAATCTTTGAACATTTTTGTGATTTTTTTTTTTTTAGCATGTGTCTACAAGGTCCTCTTTTTTTTTTTTTTTTTCTTTTTCCTGTGCTTTTTTGGCAAGGATTTAAGTTTCTGAAGGTTTTTTTGGGGCAGGCTTATCAGAGCCTAGGGTATTTTGGGGTTATTAAAGCCTTTTAATGATGCTTACAAGTTGGTTTAGCTTGGTGGTTGTTTTGTTTTGTTTTTTTAATCAGCATTCAGATTGTGTTTATGGTTTCTCTATGCATCTTGTATGGGGTTTAGTGTCAGGATTGGTGGCATTTTTTAAAGTGCATCTGCCATATACTCTTGTTTCTGGTCTGGGTTTTCTATGTGTTTTTTGGTGTGGGTTTTGGTTCTTACAGTGTTGTTCCAGGATGTTTGGCATTACTGCAGTGGTATTTTGGGTGTCCAACATGTTTGGCATCTTTTGGAATGAATTTCTGATGTGTTTGTTTTGGTTTTTTTGGCTAAGCTTATTGCACTTTTAAAAAAGTGTTTTTTGTTTCTTAGGCATTTCTGCAGTGTTGCTTTCCATTGCCATGTGTTTCAAATATGTTTCAGTGGCTTTTTAAGCATACAGCACACTTCAGCATGGATTTACCTTTTTTTTTTTCCCTTTTACATCTAGCTACCACATCCTTTTTTTTTTTTTTTTTCTCCCAATATTTTTAGCATTTTTAGTGTTGAGCTTATTTGGCTTTTTTTTCACACCTGTAGTGCATACTTTATGTGTATTTGCAGTTTCCATGTGTTGTGTCTGTTTTTTGTGTTTATTGCCATACATGTTTTGCATGGTTTGGATGTGTTGTGTACATTTTAGCACCCAGACAGTATTTGGTGTTTTTTGGTGCATATCTAGTGCTGATTTTTGTAGGTTTTCTTTGTGTGGTATTTTTTAGCAGTGTGGGACAGTCATCAAGAGACTATTTTCACAAATTTTCTGTGTGTCTCAGATTGGTATGTTTTAGCATCCAGCACGTTTCATATTTATTGGCCTGCATGTATGAAGCTGAATTCTGATGCGGATTTTGTGGTTCTCTGCACAGAGCTGGTTGAAATGCCTGACTTAAATTGTATTTCACATCAGCCAAATTGTACCCAAGTTTTATGTAATTTTATTTTTGCGTGTTTATGAAGCTGGAAGTGCTTTGGAAGTTTTGGTGCTGTGTGAGAGCATGGGCAATAATGCTTAACTAAAGCATGTAGTACTAATTTCATTCTGAGATGATTTTAAATCTGATTTATAGAGTTCTCACTGGACAAATTATTTAAAAAAGCTACTATTTCCAAAGCATGATTTAAGTTCAGGTAGAAGATATGATAGCTATTCATAGGGAAGAAAAGAGGGATAAAAGAAAATCAGGGTGGAAGAGAATATAGGTGTCTAATATCTTACATAATTTAGAATTGCTATAAATGCAAATTAACTTTTTACATTAGCTATGTAAGCAAGGGAAGAATTGAGTGAAATCCCTTCTGAAAAACATCCTTCTATTGTATTTAGTGAACAAAAGTGATTGAAATGTACAGTGTGAGAGAAGGAAATCCACAGAAACATTCGATGCAGTTATTTATTAAAAAAGTTCTTTGAAATGAAAAATAAACTAAACCAAACCCCACTAATGAAATTAATTTAAATTATTTTAAATTAATTAAATTAATTTAAATGAAACTGAGACACAGAAGAATACAGAAAAGTGGAGGTAATGTAAAAGCAAATTTTAAATGATTGATACATAGCTGAAAGGAGCAGCCCTACTGAATCTCCAATTTAAGAATTATTTTTGTATTTACAACATAAACTTTTACTGTGTATCTTTCCATTGCAATTCTACACATGGTAACTGCCATATGATTTGTTTTTATTTAAAATAAAAATACCAATTTTTTTTTTGTACTAGAGGAAAAAAATCAGTCTTAGTAGATAACAAGGTTTTGACAAACTTGTTTTCAGTTTCATTCTGTTAGTGATGACCTGCAAGGCCAGTCTCCCTCAAGATCTTCTGTTTCCTTGCTGCTTTGAGGGACCATTTCTGCCGTGTTGCTTCCCTGTGGTGATGTTACAATCGTTGCAGCTTTTAGACTAGTTTCTAATTAAACTTGTGAGTGGATTTGCAGTCAACAGGTGGGGTTTTTGGTTTTGTTGTTATTGTTTTTTTTTTTTTTGCATACCTGTGCTTTAAATCATGTATGTACTTATTGTTTAAACAGAGTGCAGTTTGCAAAATGGGCAATGGTGGTTCTCACAATTGAACTTAGTTGTAGTAGAAGTGTTAAACCTGAGGAGACTCTCCAGTTCAGTTCATTCAGAGTTTCAGGAGATAGTGTGGAGAACTGAGATGTACTCAAAAACAAATGTGTCATGCTGTGCTTCCATATTTTGTGCAACTAAAGACTTGCCACAGAGTGTGTGTATTTTAATGCTGTTGCAGTAGAGCTGCAGAAAACTTGCTATGGATGGGAAAAAGAAATCATGTGACTTCCTCTGTGCTTCACTTGAGCAATTTCCTCTTGTTTTATAGGAAAACCTCAGTGAACTTGATCATGGAAATCTAAGATGCCCTAACCTATCCAGCTGCTAAAATTATGATACCTATATCTGGGATATGATTAATGTCCTCTCCTAATATGCAACAACATAATTTTCTTCAGTACTTTCAAATTATTTTGTTGTTGTTGTTGGACACTTGTAAGTATTTCCATATGTTGACCACACATGGCATTTTACCAAAATATGGGTAAATCTGCCTGTGTTGTATCTAGCAACTGCAGAAATGTACTCTAGTATAAAAATTATTACACCCCCCTACCCACCAAAAAAGAAACAAAACGCCCCCAGATATTGATAACTTGCTAGCAGTGAGTCAGAAAGATTATTTTCATTATAAAGCTCACATAAGGATGCCCTTTGTATTTGAAGGCACTGAATGAAGTAGCATATTTTTGAATTTGGTGTTGTATACAGTAGGAAGTCTTGTGAGAAACTAACTGAAACATGAACACACAGTTTGCTGGGTGTTTAGTTCAGGTCTGCACCACAAAATTAGTTGTGGATTCTTTTTACAGGAATTTACATTTGGTTTTTATGTAAATAGGAAATTTTGAATGGATCATTGCTGGAGGAGTAGCAACTGTATTAGGTGCTAAAGCTGGAGTTGACATTTCTTAAAAAAATCAGATGTGATCCCTATAATGAAATTTGTGTATGAGGATTGTAAAGACTAGCAGAAATAGTGTTGATTTAGATGCAGAATGACATCCTGATAGAAATGTTTGAAGAGTCAGCTGGCTGTGTAAGCACCTTTGAGCATTTCCTTGGGAAAAGTGATAATGAAAGTGTTGAGCAATACAACATTGCTTGGAAGTATGAAAAAAGGAAAAGGAGGAAGGAGTTAGGCAGGGCTGCCTGGGAATTAAACTGCCAGCAAGATGCCAGGAGGTGTGTGAACTGAACCAGTACTGAATAATGTTTTTCCTTCCCCTAAAGCCCTCTAGTTCTAGAAGCAGTTTTCCTGATAGTGTATCATGATGCTAATGGGCTGGAAAATGCAACAGTGACTAATGTTTCAACAGCTCTGTTCAAACATGTATTTTTTTATTTTTTTTTTTTTGCTCAGCTTCCTGAGAAACTAAGGCATGTATAATTGTGCCTTTAGAAAGTCGAACCCCTTACTGATCTGGCTAATATCAGCTAAATTTGGGAGTGGAGGTGGTTGCAAATGTAATTACACTTCTGCAGAGTCTGTGAAATGGCAGCTGGGTAAGAAGAGAGCATGTGTTTTGGTGCTGCTGAGGGCCAGGCAGGCTCAGCTCATACCTGTGAGGTTTACAGCAGCCTGGCAGTCAGTGAATGCACACTGGTCAGCCTGGCAGGGCTGGTCCTGATGTCTTTTCTCTGGTGCCCAATGGAAATACTGAGAAGATATGGATAAGGAAAATTAGTTTTTATTGTGTTTAGTGAAATGAAACGGAGAGATTCTTGAGAAACAAGGAAAAATATCCTACAGAATTTCTTTCTAGCAAAAGTTTTCTGTTTCTCGTATTGTTCGGTGTTTACTTCTTCACAATTGATTTTCTACTGCATTGTAACAGCATTTGTGTGAATTTGTGGATTCATTTAGTTGACCCATGCTGCTGTGCTTTGCTGAGGGAAGTTGTTTTCTTTCCATGATGTCCAATTTTGCATGGAATGAACCAAGAGCCCTAATGCACCCCCAGTGTTGCTCTGAAGACTTAGGAAGTTTGGGGAGCAGTTTAATAGGACCTGATTTCAATGTTATCGCTCACCGTGGTAGCATTGCTTTTGCCTTCTTTCTGCTTGCTTGTTGCTCACTCTTTTGTACAGCTGCTCCTGTTTGTACAGCTGAAACGGCAGGGTGAGCAAGGCACGGAACCAGTCCAGCTGAAAATTAGCCCAATGATGTCTTTTCTTTTCTTTCATGGGAAAAATAAGCCCCAAAAGCTTTGTTTGTGATCTTGTGAGTATGTGTGTGTCTTTTTAGTTTTATTTTCTTTTTTTCTAATACCGCATGGGCAGGAGCTATTTACTTGAAGAATTTCTGGAAAGAATCCTGCTTTGATACTTTCTTCTGGGATTATTTTTTTGCTTGCTCTAAGTATAAATGAATTTTGCTTTTGTATTCAATGTTTCTTTTGTCCTCTTCAAAGGTTAATGCCACAGAGCTGTCACAGGTGGTTCTTATTTTTCTGGTCATGCTGTTATAGCAGTACTGTTTCTTGAACTTGTCTTCCCAGTCCTTTTTTCCCCTCTGTATAGCTGTTGCCATAACTGTTCTATTCTCCTCCAATTATTACTGTTAACCTCTGCCCTTTTTCTTTTGTAAACTTGTAACTATTTCAACAACAAAGTGATGTTGATATAAAAAGCTAAAATAAGTTGCATGCAATTGTGAAGGATGTGAATTTAAGGTAGCAATCCAAGGGTTTTCTCCTGAGAAGCAAATCTCTTCAGGTGAACTGTGGGATTGTTTTTTAAGTATGTTTTTTCTAATTGGAATGTTTTGGGTGCTGGGTAGAGAAAAAGGAAGATTCATACATTTTAGTAAATGAGCTGCTTCCCAGCTCTGTTTACCTCTTGAATCCAGAAGGAGATGAGACCCTGTCTGCATGGAGCTACTTCAGAGGAAAGCTTCAGTGCCTGGTAGCAGGGCTTCACCATCTCCCCTACACTTTGTCTCCTCCATAAATGGCACCTTGGAATTGAAGATCTGTTTGGGGGCTTTTAGCAATACTTTGTTTACTTCCCGCTCATATTGTGCATTGTTCTTGAGAATACGTGAAGATTGCTCAGCTCCTTACAGGATTTGGGCCATAATCAAGGCTGACACTGACTGGCATATTGTCAAATTGTGCATGTATCATTTATTGTCAGATAACACTGGACATCCGTTAGTGTCTCTTGGCTAATCAAGAGTGTTGCCTCACATATTCTTACGATAAGAGGGCGAAGGATTCTTGTCGTAGCTGCCAGCTTTCATCATCCGAGTGGATTGCAGAAGACGGGACTCTAGGGACAATTGAGAATAGAAAGTTTGAAGATTTGCTATGTTCTCCTGAAGCGTTGGAGTAACTTTCATAGACTCAGGGCATTGTCTCCAGAAGGTTGCTTTTGTCTCGTTTGTTTTCTTTTGTTGCAGTCATCATTGCAAAATAAATGTGTAGTTATTTCTAAAACTGTTAATCTATGTCTCTGTTCCAGGGCGATTTGATGAAACTGTGATTGAAGAAAGAAGGCAATGTGCTGAAGATCTCTTGCAGTTTTCTGCCAATATCCCTGCTCTCTATAACAGCAAACAGCTGGAAGAGTTTTTTAAGGTTGGTTAGTATTTGCAGAAGTATTTGCTTCTTACCGACATGACTGAAGTATAGTGCTGATTCTGCTGTACTTTATACACCATGGAGTGAGAGTGAGCTGGTCTGACATGCTTTGTGAAGGGACTGGGAGTTTTCCGTTCGCTCTGGAAGTGCGGCTTTAAAAAAACCCCATGCCACACCTCTGCAAGGTGGAAAGTTTTACAGGAGCTTCAGGTGAAGGGATTTGAATTTTTTTTTTTATTGAATGATGAGCAAAACTTGTGATGATAAATTCCAGTGGGAAGTAATAAAAATATTATCACTGTTTCTGTATTTTCAGTAGGTGTTTATAGTTTCAAACCAAAGGAGTGAAGACTGTTTACACTGTTTCCTTATGGTCTTTTGTGGACTCAGGTCCAGAGCAACAAATTTGGCATGTAACTAGTCCAACGTGCAGCTTGTGCAGTGTTGTGAGAACCAGTCTCCATAACAAATTTTAGGACAGCACATTGATATGGACTTCTTCTTTATTACAGCTGAAGCGTGTTTCTTTTCAATAGTTCCTTCAAAGCTCTTTATTTTCAGTAGCTTAGTCTAATGTTCTGCAAACTCATAAGCATAAATTTACATGTACCCATGATAGTAACTCTCTGGAATTAAGGAAATGTTCATCTGGCTGAGATGAGACTTAAGCCTATTAATGTGTTTAGTATATTTAAATTATATATGTACATATATGTATCCAAGAGCAAAATTTTATCAAAGCTTAAAATTCTTCACTTGTTTTCATGATGAAGTTATTGCAGTGTTCTTTAAAATACTTTAAATAATTTTCTTTAAGTGTCTTTGGTGTCAATAAATGAGTGTGAGACCACGTTAGACTATTTTACTTTTTGGTTTATTCGCACTTGCATTTTTTCAGTTCTTTGGAAATACTTCTGTACTTTTTCAGACCTCTCTTTCCCTCCTTTGATTAATAAAAGTATTAGTTTTAGCCTCCCAATGGACCTTTTCTGGCTTTGCAGGGAAATGAATAAAACTAAAAAACCAATGTTTTTTTAGGACGAACTATGTCTTCAAGGGGGGTTATGCAAATGCAATAATTTAGGCTCATTTGTTAGCTGATGTGGTGTCATGCTTTCCTCTAAGAGAGCCTTAGGTTTGGTGTGTCACCAGCTCAGCCTGTGTGCTTTTAGCTCTGCCCATGGGTGGTTTTGTTCCTTTTCAGATTTTTGTGCAAATAGCTGTGGTAAGAAAGACTTGGACAATGAATTCTTAGAAATGTCTGAAGGGAGTGTTCTCTGTATCTATGTGTTATAATCTCCAGAAGAATAAGCTGGCTTGTGTGAAAATGTGCTGGGCTGATTCAAGACAGATTAGCAATGCTGGTTTGTAACACGGCCTTGAAAATGGTGCGCTTTCTGTTAAAGCGGCATGGAAAGTGTGCACCTGAGATGTGAAGCAGAAATTAAAAAAAACAGCAAAAAAATTTAGGTGGTTTCTGGTGCTGTTGTTAGTTCTCTTCACTTTGATTTCTTTCAGGCTTGGAGAGGAATGTCCTTCTTGTATCTTTGTTAAGTCGCAACTACAACTGAACTCAAGATAGTGGGTCCTGAGTGGGATATTAGTCTGATGGACAAAGTCCTGTGCTTGGGAGCACCACTGAAAGGCACAGACTATATGTGACACAGGGGATCAGGAGCATTATTATTGTCTGCCTGTTAGACTTGGGTGTGCAGGTCTGTGTGGTTCAAAATTCTGAAGCTGCAGTAGGCTAAATATTTAGATGTGTAGTCAGTCTGTGGCAACCAAACATGACTTAACCAAAAATCATTGTTTAATTTGCAGGCTTATATGGTTTAATTTAATTCATTAATGCTAAAGTAATGCACTCACTGATTAGGAAATATAATTTTGGGTATCCTTTCTATACAATGAGAATTTCCATAGAGCACAGCAGCCAAGTAATTCCTTTGCCTCTTTCTTTTCAGGGTGGAGAGGTGCATGATGGCTCTGAATTGATTGGCCCTGTTGAGCCTCTGTCTGACTCTCTGACTGACAACCTGTCTGACTGCAGCTCTGAAGGTTTGCTTTGTCTTCCCACATAACCTCATAGCACGATCTGTTTTAAAGCAGCTCATAAATGACAAGTGACAGATTTCTTCATGGAGCACTGGCCTCCAGTTTCTGTTTGCTTTTTATGGCAAAAATGCTGAGGTGGGACTGGCAAGAGAGAAATTTGGCTCAGCAGAGCTGTCTGCACTTCTGGAAGAAGTAGAGCTTCTTCTCCTAAAGAGTAGACCTTTTTCTTCTGAAGGTCTACATGCTGACTTGGATACCACATGTAGAGTAATTTTAGTGGTGCTTTTAGTGGCACTTCACTTGCACTAAATAATAGTATAGCTGTAAGGAAGGGTCAGTCAGCCCAAATAAATACTGTACTAGAGCTTCTTGCCTGCTTGTAGGCTGAGTCAGCTTAAGCATTTCTGTGCACCATGCAATTTTTTAGATATCTATGTGTTTCTAATCTATGCCTGGTCCTTGTGATTTCTAGGAAATCCTTCTCCAGCTCTTAAGTTTTCCTTTGGAATTGCTTAGCACTCATGTATAAATCCACATTATTAAACCCTTATTAGGGCTTATTTAGGAAGGGATCTGCTCTTTATGGTATAAATTTGCTTTGATAAAACAATCCTTGCATAACAAAAAATGGGTTTTCTCTTCTAACTGTTGTTGGTTATTTTTTTTTTCTTGAGGTTGTATGACTTGTCCCTAGGTTCTCTCTATGTCAATAACTTTGTGCTTAGTTGTACAATATATTCTACATAGGAAGTGAGCTTTGCTCACTTGTAGTATCTTATATGATGTTAATGAACTAATGTCCCCACAATATTTTGTTCTGTGAAGGGAAAGGTATAGAAGTTGTTGTGTATGTGTATTATATGTATATATAAAAATATGTATTTTTTAGTATGTGTTATATATAGTTATTTAGTTGAAGAGGGCAGTTATGATAAGTAACACTAACTGGTTTTAAAGGGTTTTCATGATATCTGTGAAATTCAACATTTCGGATTCTGACAATGCACTCACTTTACACTTTGCCCTATAAAATAAAGAGTGCTTCTAGAAGTGCTTAATGTGAACGTTTCTATTCATTATTCACAAGGGCCCCATTTTTAGCAGAAGAAAACCACTTTCTTCATGTCAGATAAAATACTGAAAAGAAAAAATGCTGAAAAGTAAAAAATTTCTTTGATACCCGTCTGAATTGACTGGAGGGCTTTTACGGGATACTTGGAACCTATGAACACAGGATTTGGAGATGCTGAATGTGAATTTTGTGGAGTTATATTTTCTAAAATCTTATGTGTCTTCCAGCTCATATCTTCTTATGCTTTAAAGCAGATTTTGGTGGTGGGGGGGAGGCTATGGACAGAAGGAAACATCTGTCTTTAAAACCTCTAGATGGCAGTGGCAATACTCGGCCTTGAGTCCTCTCCCTGACTCTCCTCACAGCCTCCTGCCTGCATCTGATTTTTCCCAGTCTGATTATGGCAGTTAACTGTGGCTGGTTCATTGTGCTGCTTTCTGTGGGCATCCAAGGGCCTCCACGTGGGAACGGTTCATTCAGGCTGTTGTACTGAGAAGCAGCAAATCCATCCCTTAACAGGTGCTGCTGTTTGCTTTTAAGGGTGGGTTGTGTTTTCTCACTTTCATCTATTCTTTCCAGACAAAGTTCATTTTGCAGAAGGTGTGCATATCAATCGTGGAAGATGCAAATTGACAGAAGTAGAAATGTTTTTGTACCAAAATAAGCAGCAAATACCTTGCTTGTAAAAGGAGTTTGCACTTCATGCTTTCATAGGAGTCTGCTTGCAAGAGGCCAGGTTACCCAGGCTTTCCACCAATTTTTGGAAACTGTTTACTTTTCAGATACAGTGAAATTGCACAAGGCAGAGACAAGTACAGAGATTCAATTACAGTGAAAAATACAGTGTTCAATTTCAGCTTCATTATTCTCATCTTATATTCCTGACAAACAGTCACTTTGTCTTCTTCTCCGAGTACATGGGATGATGTTCAGATGTCCAGCTTTCTCTTCATAAGTGTTTCTATATCAATTACCTTGCCAGATTCTTTAGAGAACTTCATCAGGAAGTAATTTCTTTTTTTTTTGTTCTCTTTTTTCCTCTCTCCTTCTGTTTTACCATGTACACATTATCTTCCCAGAAATAAGCCTGTGCACTTGAGATGCTTCCTACCCTATAAGCTGACTGGAAACCCCATGACTGTTTTTGTGTGGTGCCAGCTCCAGGCTCTAAACCTGACCTAAAGGAAAGTTTATTAGCTCAGGCTCTGTGCCATGCTGTCTGTGTTCATACAGCTTTTGGCTGAGTTGGCTACAAGGCAAGAGCAAACATAGTTTTGTTTAGCCTGCAGGGAGGGGAGCTTGAGTCTGTGTGAGATCTGTGTGGATGGGCTCTTATTCATCTCATCTGGGTGGCCAGAACACCCTTCCAAAACCCCCAGCTTTTCCATTCATGCTTTCTCTCTGCACTCTTTGTCCATCAATCAGATCTGCTTCTACCACCTGATATACCTCTAAATGGTGTTTAATAAATGCTCAGTTCACCACCCTCAAATTTGATATTGCTGCCCCTAAATTGAGCAGGTGAATGGCCCATTATTATTACACTACTAAATGAATCTTCTGTCTTCCTCCAGCTTTTCTGTTGTGAGTTTTCCTTCATTCTTGCAGGATTGAGGGCTACCCAGTCTGTTTTCTTCTCTGCATGAACACTTCACTTTATGGCCCTTCCATGAGAAGTTCAGGAGCATTGTGTTCTGTGCGCCCTGTCCCTTCCTCTCAAGTAGTCTAGGTCACAAATATCACCATCCCTTGCTTTTCAGACAAAGAGTGACTGGTAATTTGTTCTCCTTCATGACTTTTTCCTCTCATTCATGGTAAAGAACTGCTGGCTTTTAGAAAAACACTGTTTCTACAGTGCCTTCTAACTCCTCTTCCACAAATGGTAAACTCCTGTAACTCTACAGCTACAAAATGTAAAGGAAAGTTTGAGTTAGTTGCCTTTGAGTCAGCTTCTTGCTGCTGCCACATACTTTTTGGAAATGAGTCAGAACATGCTATCTGGAAATGTGGTTAAAATCTTCACTGTGACAATAGTATAGGAGAAAGTATCTCTGCATACAAACAGCTAAATATCTTGACCTTGTTGCCTGTTTTATTACCTCGGTAGGTACATGTGCCAAGGTGATAAAAACAAACTGCTACTTGATATCCAGGTGGCACTGCCAAATTTGTGCCTTGCTCCATATGTCTCATGCAGGGTACTAGTCTGGAAAGATGTTTTTGAGACTGAAAGCTGGCTTTTTTTTTCCCCTGGTGTGTAGGTCCCAGCTTTGAAAACTTTCCTGCTTTAAGTCTCCTTAGCCATAGATCATCAGAGCAGAGAGAGATAGGGACTATAGTCTTTCTGCTGCTGGAATGAGGGGGATTGGAGTGTGATGTTTGAATAATCCCCCACTCAAGCAAGGACCTGTGTTTTGTTTTTAAATCTTTGAGACAGTGAGAAATGGCAAACCTAGTACCACTCCCCCAGTTTTAATGGTGTGTTAACAATTGGATGTCTCTGATAGCCAGTCATAGGGCAGTTTCATATTATAGACTTACCTGTAGGAGGGTCATGCTTTTTCATTCCGATGGCAAGGGGACTTGTAGTCTGTTGTACACGTGGATGTCAGAAACATTTTTGTCCTTCTCCTTTTCAGTTCGAAAGGATTTAAGTGGGCTTGATGATGTGACACTTACGAGCCAATCAGAATGTGGAGGTGAGATCTCGAAGTTGTTTCCTTTACATTTGTGGA
The DNA here is from genome assembly GCF_030490865.1 of Poecile atricapillus. Taxonomy (NCBI): domain Eukaryota; kingdom Metazoa; phylum Chordata; class Aves; order Passeriformes; family Paridae; genus Poecile; species Poecile atricapillus. The sequence goes on from NC_081251.1 coordinate 94,864,175, forward strand.
AATTAAATCATTGGAAAATGCTAATTGAGTGAAAGTCTTTTGTGGATGATAGTCCTCATAGAATTAAATGGTATATATGTAAAGTACCTTTGTTGCCATTTATTCCCAAATAACCATGAAAAATTCCTGTGATCTAGCTGAAGGTCAGCTTGCAGTAAGGGTATAGTGACTTATGGCAAATGTAAAATAAAATGTGTTAGCTCAGATTTGAGTGACGAAAGAGGTGTTAAGTAATTAATTCTGCCATGTGTTAGCAGTGAAGGAAGATTATACGTGTTATATGTGAACTGAGTGCTGCATGATACATAAGCTGACAGTAAATCTGTGTTAATTCAAACTCCTCATTTACTGTTTTGAGGATGCTTCATCTTACTGATTTTAAACAGTATGTTTGAATTTCTTGCAGCAGTAATTTGGCTCCTGCTGGTTGACTTTTTTAATAGCACTCACACAGGTTTAGTTTTGTAATTTCCTGGAGCCCAGTGGTGAGCTGTTTTGGAAGTTTAAGTTGGGTGTTAGATGTTGGTCTCTTCATTCCCAGTACTGAAATGAAGACCTATTGTTCTGCAGAGTTTGTTGTTAATTTTTAAAAATATGTTTCTATAGGTACTAAAATTTTTTAGAGACAACATTGCAATCAGGGAGTTTCTGTGGGCATTCTCAGGAAACTGCATAAGCAAAAAGAGCTAAATCTTTGGGATGGAGAATTTGGAAGGCTCCTAAGGTATATGAGCAATGTAGAATAATGGATGTCTTTCTGACTTTCAGGCTTCTCCAGTGATAGTGACCTGATCTCTCTGACAGTCGATGTAGATTCTCTTGCCGAGGTAGATGATGGAATGGCATCCAACCAAAGTTCTCCCAGTAGAGCTGCTGGTCTTTGTGTTACTTCTGAACCCCCAGGCCAAAGCACACTGGCGTCTGAGCAGGAGTGGAGCAAACCCGAAGGAGAAAAGGAAAGCCATGGTTTGTTTACTGGAAGCTTAAAATCCAAGCCAGGCAAACAAGATTACTTGGAAAAAGCAGGCGAGTTAATAAAACTGGCCTTGAAGAAGGAGGAGGAGGAAGATTATGAAACCGCCTTAAGCTTTTATAGAAACGGGGTTGATCTGCTTCTGGAAGGTGTTCAAGGTATGGATCTTACCATGATGCTTGTCTTCTCCTTGCGTTTGTTTATGGAGTTTCCATGGTTAATATCAGCTTACTGCATTGCAGAGAAGTGATCTGAAATGCAGAATTACACGTGCCTTGCTTTCATGTACTTGATAGCTGTGTGCTTGTGAGAGAGAGAAACCTTTCTCTCTCTGTCTTTCTGTCTAAGACTGAGTGATAATTTAGGGTCTCATCTTCCAAGTGCCCAATACCTCCTCTGTTAAAATTGCAGCACAACCTTCAACTTGCAGGTAAGTAGCAAAGTCCTCCACTTTTGCCTCTTTCCTTTTTATTGCCTAGCCATTAATTAATATGTGGCACTTGCAGCACTGTTGAAACATTATTTAATTTACATGGTTAAGTGAGGATTAATTATCCCCATTTTACGCATGGGGAGAGGCAGACTCAGGTTAACTTCCCAATCACAACAGGATTAGAACTGCTCTTGTCTCACAGCCTCTTGCTTCTTCCATTAAACTATTATCCTTTTCTAGCTAAAGGATGCATAGAAACTTATATGCTTGCATTGCTAGAGGAGAACAGTTTGTTTTTTTTTCTTTTCAAAAGACTTTGGTCTGTCAATATATATCTGCAAAAGCTGTTGTTAATAGACTGGATGCAACCAAATGCAAATTTCTGCTTCCTTGCACCTTGTCAGTAAGGGAGAAAATTTTTTCCCTTCTCTAGCTCTTGAGAATCTTGAGTGATAACCTCACATAATTTGCATTTTCCCCAACAGTGCCTTAAAACTATAAAGTACAGGGGAAGATTTGTTCTTCCCTGGAGTGAATTCAGGATCTGTGCTTCTGTCCCACACAGATCAAATGAGTGAGATAATAATTGTGCCTTTGTTTGACAGTGTACAGCACAGGTGCATTCTGCTGCTCCAGATCTGGACTTAGACATGAATGTATCAGACACACACAAGCAAGGAGCCTTTGCTATGTCCCAGTGGGATGCACAGCAGTGGTCCAGACTTTCTGAACAGTTCTATCAATGGAAGTTACCTGCTGAGCTGATTTAATGGGGCCTGGCAAAAAATAATGTGTAGGTTGCTGATGAGAACTAGAGTCGTGAGCCAAGATATGTGCATAGCCTTTGCTTAAAGTATCTTATACTTTCTGGCAAAAGTAAATCTACCTCTTTTCTAGTCTCAGTGATGTCAGTAGGGTTGCTGCTTTGCTGCTTGTTGTGGCTTTTCAATAGCATCCTACCTTTCCTTGCTTGTGCTGTCAAAATATTTTCCATTCTTAGTGTCAAATATGCTGGCAGTCTTCTGTTGGAGAGCCCAGCTATTCTTTCTTTGCAAGTGTACTTTTTCATAGAGCTGTGGGCCATTCAGTTTTGATCTGCTGAAGGATATCCTATTTTGTCATAAATACTTTGGTCTGCCAGCCATGATGCAAGGCTGCCATGATGCTGTTTTGAACTGACAGTTCAAACTTCAACTTCAAAAGCTTTCTTTATTAAACAGTTTCAAACTGTTAGGGCATGAAAACAAGTCAGTCTATTGCACATCAGTTTTGCTGTGGTAATTATCATGTATACTTGAGTTGTGGCAGTGGTTAAACATGTTGGCTTTGAATTTGTGGTAATCCTTAGGGCAGTACATTTGCTTTAAAGTTGTGAAAGACTTTTATTGCATGTAGGTGACTCGCTCAGCTCATGCATACGAACTTGTTAAACCAGAGTGGGTTCTTATATTTGCCAAAATTTCCTCCAAGGATTTTTCCTTTTTTTGCTGTTGACTAGCCACTTGTCCAGCTACCTCAGACAGAAGTTAATCCTTTTCTCTTACCCACTTATCCCTGCTTTTCAGCCTAGGAAGAAATTCAAGGAATCTTAGAAATCTGTGATATTCTGCCCAATTTTCTGGATGCTACTCAGTGTGGTGGGAGTTACTAATGAATTTTTAGTGATGGTGCTTGTGTGGTGTGTGTCAGTGTTCCTGATGGATGAAGAAACATGTAACCAGCACCGGCACCTTTTTCTTTGCGGTCCCTGATATTGCCTCTGTATAGCACACAAGAGGGAGTTATGGGAATGTGTTGCATTTTAAGTGGCATCTTATCCCTTGGGATAACTGTACACAGAGTGGCTCCTAGCAGTCATCTCTTTTTTAATTTCTCTGTGTTACGCTGCATGGCTGTGAAGGAGTATTCATTCTCTTCTGGGCATTCAAACTAGATTTGGGTAGATCCGGCTCATTTTGTGTCCCATTCTCCTTGAAGCTTCTGTAAGCTGGCAGAGAGACACTGTTGCCCTCTTCATGACAGGGCTGGTCCAGATGTCTTCCTAAAAAGGAGACATCAAAAAACAATGTGCTGTCTCATGTTCTATGAGGACAGTAAAAAAAAAAACCAAAAACATACCCCCCCAAAAAACCACACCCAAACAAAAGTTTTTAATGTAGCTGCCTTGTGAAGGTAGTGCGTTTAGCATTAATATGTGAACATTTAATGTATATTGCATTGCACCTCATGTCTTCAGTTATTTAAACACCCCTAGTTATGTATTTCACACAGATAATAACATACTCCTTTCAAAGATAAGGATGGTGCAATTACTACAAAATGCTTCTGGTCTTCTGCCACTGGTTCTTTTGCACCTGTTTAGAGTAAATAAGACTTTGTAACAGCTGAGAGTGAAACCCAGTGTTCATCGATCCTTACACACCTGTGCAGTGCCGTTGTCTCTGAGCGCAGCCACTGCAGAACGCGTGGCCTCTGGAGCGGGCCGCAGGTGGCTTTTTCCCTGGAAAATGCAGAAATACAGGAACGCAGACTTTGGCCACGAGGTGGCGGCAAGGAAATAGAAATTGCTGCCCGAGACTTGGAATCGGGCGGTTGTACCAGCGCACGGAGATGGGGAAAGGAATGCCACCCATCCTCTGTGCTTCGGACTTGGGAATTGAGACTGTCCGCTTGCTTGGGTGCAAGACCTCTGTGAGCTGCTTTGGTGGGTCTGAAGGGTGAGGCTGTGGCAGGTACCAGTCGCTCCTCTGGGCTCAGCACAAGATCTGCTGCTCAAGGCTGCCTCGTCAAAGCCACGTAGGAGAAAGTTCAGTGCTGCAGGTTTATAGACCTATGCTGGTTAGTTTGAAGTAGGAGGCTTCCCTAAAGGCAGCTAAGCACACTTGAGCCTCTTGTATTACTGATGACTTTCCAGCTCTCTGAGCTGCTGGTGCTAATGTTGGGTGAGGCAGGTGTCTTATGTTTGAGAAATTGCCATCTTGACTTTGCTTTCAGCTGTGCACATGCTCTCAGATGTACAGTGCTGTTAATTATTCTGGGCAAGGTGCATATGTATTTTCTTTTGCTCGTCTCTTGCAGAGTTTAGTACTAAATCCTTTCATGTCCTATTTGTGGTCCTGCCAAGAGACCCAATTTGTGTCCCTTGGGGAATGACTGCTGCCTGTGTGCTCAGAGACTGGTGTATACCTTGGACTCTGGGCATCTCCTCCTTACACGTGTTTGGCCTGCTTCTGCTTCATACACATCTTTAATATTAACCAGTTGTCAGTGGGAAGAAGGACGAAATCTTGGACTGGCAGTGTAGCCTTTGAACTGCACCTTTCGTGCCTTCCTGTTTCACCAGAGCTGCCTTGCTTGCAGTGACAGGGAGTAGCTGCCATAATTTTCTATTTCTTTCTTCTGAATATGTACCAATTCTGCTGTTCCTCTTGTCTTTTCTGGGCATTGCTGCATGCAGGGTTTGGAATCTTTTGGAAGACAGGTGTGTAAGGGTTGTGTAGAATGGTTCAACAATTCTCTAGGAGCTGAAACCTTCTAGAATTCAAGGTTTTCTGCCTTTTTAAGCATACCAAGTATGCTAAGTGATAGAAACTTTGGCTCGCAATTATAGCTGTTCCTTTGTTTTGTTAGCATGTCAAAGCACTTTGAGGTCAGTGCATTGCTTCAGGCCTAGTGATGGAAAAAAATGCACTAATCAATAGCAAGCCACCAACTTCTAGCTGGAAGTTAACTCTGTTTTATGCAAAGTAGTGCATTCCATGACTTTGGTATAGGGCATAGCTTATGTTAGGAACAAGCAGATCATGAAATTATGGAGAGTTTTTTTTTTTTTTTTGTAATAAAGAAGGGAGTCCTGTTGGTATAAACTGCTCCTCTTTTTACATCCGCAGCCATTCTTTAGTTATATCCATTATGGATCTGGTCAGTCTGAGGTGTGTGATGAACAGAGTTAACCCTGCTGTTTACTGCTGTGTTTCAATAACTTCAGGCATGTGAAGAAGCAAGAACACTGGACAGCATGGCCAGCATAATTCATGTAGGAAAGTACAGGATCTCTTCCTTGTGTTTTAGAAACCAAACGTGTTCATTGCTGGTCTGTCCATGTTGCACATTAACATCTGAAGGGAGATGATCCATTTACTCTGTCAGAGTTTTGGGATGTTTATTTTCACACATGTAGCAGCTGTGGCTGGGCAGAATGAATATTGACTTAGTTTAGGCAGTATGAACCTTGTTGCATGAAGTATGTGATGCCTCTGGAGTGTCAGCAGCCACAAGCTGTCTTCCAGGTATCCCTGCTTTGTGTTAGGGATCTGCAAGTTCTGAATAAGCTGCTGGTGTCTTTGAAAGCAGACTGTGAATGTCAGTTTTGTACTGCTCCGTGCTATTTTAATGTTTATCCAGTAAACAGAGCTGGAACAAAAATTACACAAATTACTGGAACTTTGCTAAAATGACTTTGACTTTTAACCCAGAAATGCATGTACAATGAAATGCTGGGAATACTTTGGACAGCTAGGTGATATTTTTGGATATACTGAAAACAAACCAACTTGTGTCTAATTACTGGGATTATGATGGGCTATGATTTGAACTTGTGATGGAGCCAGGGATGCAAACAGGAGTATGCTTGACAGAATGCCAAGAAGACAGGACTTTATGAAAAGGGAAACAGCCATGGCGTTCCACCAGCACATTTCTGGCTTCCTTTGCTTGTTTGTTGAATGGCACTTATGAAGACAACTTCTGTTACCACACAGTAGCTATTTTAAATTCCTTTCACTCATGAAGGTCTCTGAGTAGTGTTCCTCATTGATGTTAACAGTTACTGAGCTATCCAGCAGATGTGTCTGGTTGTGTCAATGTCTTTAAGAAAACAACAGACCTGTTTTCTGAGAAGGTGAATTGGAGTGTGAGCTGATGTCTGCAGGGAAACCCTCAGAGTTGTGCTGGACTCCACAGGGAAAGGTTGGTGATGGGATGACTGATGAAACTGTAATTCTTCCCACCCTGATCTTAGGCATCTGTGTTCTTATGTTCTTATGTTCAATCTGTTTGCTGTTGTAGTTTTATACTTCCACTGAGGCTGGAACCAGTCAAGGCAAAAACTTCCTGACCTGGTTCCTACCAAAGGAACCGAAACCCATTTCTGTTTCTGCTATTGGACTGTGAGGATGCTGTAGAACTTGGGCTGAGCTTTCTGTACAATGATACAAAGTGCTCCCTCTCTCCTAGTGCTTCATACAACCTTGAAATCACAGCTGCTGCTTCATAAGAAAAGTGTATGACAGGATTTGTCTGTTGATAAGCAGCTGGATTAAGAATGGATGTTGGAAATACTATGGTTGGTTAAAAAAAAAAATCATATTTCACCATGCTGCCAGTGATGCTGAAACACATGCTACTATGGAGTTTGAACTGTTCATAATTGGAATGTGTTGTCTTCCAAGCCCATTGTTGACCACACAGAGCTTCAGAGCAGATTAGTGCTGTAGGATCCTTCACTGTGCAGTACATGCTGGATGGACTACCCTGAGTGATGTCATTACCTGTGTGAAGGTGCTGGGTTTAGGCACCTGGTTGTGGCAAAGCAGTAAAATACAGCATGTGCCAGTGAAATATGGTTAATGCATATAGTTAATGCCAGAAGCTGGTTGCTATATAAATACAGCCAGATTCAGCTATGCAAAGAAACACTCAAGGCAAAGTTCCATTTAAGCTGCAAGACTTCTCTGCACCTGGAGGCTGATAAAGGTCTGAGGCTGCAGAGCTTAGAGCCTTGCAATACACGTGAAAGTGAACTGTAGCAATACCTGCAATACATCCAATGCGTTGGGTGTGATGCAGAGATGACTCTGAATGTGGTTACTTAGCATGTGGCTGTTAAAGAATTAATAAATATGTGACCAGTTGAGCCTTAGAAATCTCATTTTTCTTCCTTCTTGGGACAAAGCTAGCTCCATTGACTTGGTGGTGTTCTGACCTTTGCAAGATTTGAGTCTTTCCTCATAGCAGTTCCTTGCCAGGTTGCTGCCTGTGCCTGGCCTCTTTGACAGCCATCTCTTCAAGCCTGCACTGTCTTTTATCTCAGCTGTTGTTAGCCACAACACTTAGCTGCAGAGTGCAGGAATGTTCTTTTGACTGTAGCTGTGTGGGGTTTCTGCCTCCCATCAGAAGACCCAGTAGGTCTGCCACACTCCTTGCAGCATGCAGGGTAGACAGGGCAGACTGATCTAGGTTACAGTGTCGCTGCTGTCCGCAGGTGAGAAATTTGGAGTCTCTGGCTGCAGAATTCAATGCCTCAGGCACTGTAGGTGAACTGAGGCAAATTACTAGCTGGAATAGAAAAATTGCATAGATAGGTTTAAGGGCATGATACTGCATGATAATCAGTGCTCTGATTATCTCCCAAACAGTTCCTGCATATACAGCTTCTCTCTTTTCACATCCTCCTTTTCTCTTTTCCTGTCCTCTTTCCCTCTCAACTCTTCCTCTTAGCTTCAGAGCTGTGTAGAAGGACTAGTATAGGTTTGATCTCTACAAGGCCTGCTGCTGGCTCTTCTGTTTTAGAGATTGTTGTGATTGCTTGGGGAAAAATACCATTTCCCATAGTAGTATATAAAAGTACGTATGATTTGCGTTTAATACATAAATATGAGTAGTATTAGACTGTCGGGATTTATGAATCTCATAATTGGGTTTTTTTACTCTGCCTTTTTCTTTTTTATCCCCTGAAGTACTTTACTTCAAACTGTTCTTACTTGAAGGGGTAGGTGTCTGTGTTCCTGTGTGCCTGGGTTACCTATGCTCTGAGGCAAAGAATGTTTGTGGATGCTAATTCTAATTTGAACTTGTCCTTTTAGTCAAGAAGTAGGAGTGCAGAGAACTTGGAAATTTCCTCTCTCCTGTGGTGGTGGCCTGTGTATCTTCTTTCCTTACTCTTACTATCAGTGGTCTTCCCCTGTTCCCATGGTGCTTGTGTTGGAGGACTTGCTGCTGCTGTCACCATTTTGTCCCCTGCTCTATGCTAGTTTAGAATATTTAGAATAAAACAAGCAAGAATATTGCTAATTTTCCAGAATGTCACTGCTTGTCCTTCTGTCTTTGAAACACTTAGAGGGTTTATTGCCTTCTGAAGTAGTTCAACAGAAGAATGTTCAAGAACATTTGTTGTATTAAGTCTTACTTTGGTGAAATACCTTACAGTTAGGACTACAAGTATTAGCAGATAGATGGGAAGTTAGGACTTTCCTCCCTGAAATGCTGGGTGCTGTGACCATTAATTTTATTTTTTTCCAGGCAGTTGTACGTGCACATGAAAAGCTGCCACCACTTTGTGGATTTAACATGAGAGTTTCTTTAGAGGCAGATGTTTGTTGGTTAGCATTTCTGGCAAGTTACATTTCTTATCTTCAGTTTTATTGCCTCCTGCTTTACTGGTCACTCAAACACATTTCACCCACACCATTATTCTGTGTAATCTTAACTTCAGCAAATATGCCAACATTTTTTTTTTTCCCCTGGGGAGAAATGTCTTTACCTAGACATTTACATGACAGGTGTGTAGCCATAGGTTTTCTACAGGATGCAGAACTGGCAACTTCATAGGAAATGTAGATTTCTAAGGGTCTCAGGCATCCTGCAGTGAAGATGATGTGTGTAACATATGGATATAATAGCTACCAGCACACTGGAAAGTTGGAAGAAGAATTTGTGGGTGTTCACTCACTGTCACAAATTTGTGCTTTAGTGTGAAAGGTTTAACTTTTAAGTGGCTTTTCTTGGTTGATAGAGAGCAGTGCTGTCCTGAATCTTCAGAAAAGCAAGAGAGAATGGTTCTGTTAAATGCGTTGCATCTTAATAAATTTCAGCTCTCTCAAAATGTTAAGAGAAAAAAAAGGGGAAAAAAATGTTGAGAAAAAAAAAAAGAGGAAAAATGATCACTTCAAGCTGTTTTATCATAATGGGCTTAACCTTTGTCTTATTTTTTAATATTTACAGTTTTTTTTCAGCTGCAGAATTTGATCAGCACCTCAAAGGAACTCGCAGTTAATATAATGTAAAGCATACTAGAGCTGATGAGGTAGTGGTCTTATTTCACAATTCCAAACCCCCACCTGCTGCTAAAATCTATAGTTCTTTCCTTGATGCTGCAGTATCCGTCTACCCCAGCACCTGCCACATTTCACTTAAGTAATTGTTTGAAAATTAAAGGTTACCCACCCTCCTGTGAAAGTTGGTGGAGACTGGTTCCAAAATCAGCAGCTTTTCCCCTTCCTGAAATAAATTTTGGGGTTATAAAACAGTGTCCAAAGTCATCACAAACCTGTGCTGGATTATGAGTCGCATTGTCACTTACGGTGTGCCTGAGCTTTTGTTTGGCTAATATGGACAAAGGAGTCTGCTTCACATGATGTAAGAAGTGTTTGCCCTAAGAAGAACAGAGGTCCTCTTGAACCAATTAGGCAAAAATAACAGCTGGGCTACCCACTAATAAGGAAGGTGCTGCTAAACCTCTTTTCATTGTGAGAAGAAATAAATCTTTTAAGGCTTACTCCCTTGCATTTTTATAGAGAGCAATTCTTTGAAAAATTCAGCAATCCAGCTGGGTGATATGTGCAGGAAGACTGTGAAGAAGATAAAGAAACTTTTAAAAATAAAAAATGGTATTATAGCTGTTAGATTTGGCAATTATAAATGTTTCATTGAAGATTTCAGTATTTAGAGAAAGTTTTACTGTTTAAATTGTTAAGAACGTGGAGTTTGGGGCTGGCACAACAGGCAGTCTCACACAAGTTCCTTGTAGCTTGTTCTGGAAGAGGATATTCCTTCCTGGAGCAAATCTCTTCTGATATCTTCTTTAAAGGAAGGCAGCCCACATATATTTTTAGTAAGTCTGAGAGAAAAGCAGGAAGAGGAGGTCACAGAGGATTGGGACAGGTATTACCAACTGTATGGCCTTACTTTTTCTTTGAAAATATCCCCGTCCTGGCCAAGCACCTACTCAGGCAACCTATGTTGCCCTGACAGATAAACTCTTGCTGAGGAAAACCTCTTAACACCTCAAGGGGGATGATTTGGAACTGGTCGGGCACAAAGAAAGGAAGGGATATCTAGAATTCCTGGGTGGGTGCTACACATCATTATTTGCTGATTATTTTTGGGGTTTTTCTGTATATGTTAGTAGCAAGTGGCAGCTAGAGCTATCTTTATCATCCAGAGGGAAACAGATCTTAATCATGACTTCATCCTGAACCCTTGGAGGAGAAAAGTTACACACCAGAGCAAGTCTGACAGCACTACTATGCTTCTGAGATGTGTTCTCTTTATAGCATCCCACATTATTTGAGGAAAAAGTTTTTTGTCCATGGTCTTTACTGACCAAATTTTTTAAAATTTGTCTAAGTTGATTGAATATGGCCTCCTTTCAATAGCTTTTTGCTGTTACTACCTAAACATATGTAATTTCCTATAAGATAGAATTACAGGAGATTTGATGTGTGAATAAGCAGTTAACTGAGCCAAATGCTTCTGCATTGAGTTAGATGATCTCTCAAAGGTGTATCCTCTTCTGAGGTACTGTGAAGTGTGGGTGAAAACTCTGAGCAGAAGACAAGCAAGAATTTTGCTAGTTTTCCAAATGCCACTGCTGTACACTTCCACACTGCTGTGAAAGGGCTGCTTCTTTGTGTTTTTCATTCAAATCAGTGCACTATTGGCAGACAATCAGACAAGTCACAGAAGTCAGTGGCACAATATTTCTGATATTTGTGGTTTTCCTCTGTCAAACCCTCAAAATCATTTGAATGTTGTTAGGAATATCCATATTTGTAAATATATTGTATCTGAGCTGTCTTTGGAAAAGTAAATTAAAGAACAAATTTTAAATCATTGGCTGCTGTCCTAATGTCCTGGCTTACTGTTACTTTGGTCAGCGGGTGGCCTGGTCAGCCTTTCCAAAGCCAATTTTCATTTTAAGGTATTTCTTTGAAATAGGCAAAGCCTTTGGAAAATGAGGGAGCAGCCTGCTTGTGCTTATGTGTGTGGATGAAGGCTTATATGTGCAACAAAGTAGCTGTAGAGTTTTTATATTCTGTTTGCAGTAATAGTAAACAGAGCATCTAAAATAACCACTTGCACATTGCAACAAACACATCATCATTTGCTTAAAAAGAGTTATAATTACAGTTGACGAAGCATGGACACCATAAAAAATGCATTAGTTTGGCTTGACACATTAATTACCTGTTTTTGCAGATGTTTTTATATATTGTTGTGCGAACAGTTTACAAAATAATTACGGGAAAGTCATATGGAAAATAAACTAAGTGGGTGGTTTCTCGCCTTAATATTTTCATTCATGTGAATCTGCGTGAGGCACAGCTGCTCTGTAGCAAATGCGGAGGGAGAAAGAGAGAGAGACGGGGAATCTTGAGGGGTTTTTATTCTAAGGTCTCTATGATCAGCCTTGCTGCACTTTTATATCTTGCTTTAGCAGAGTAGTTTTTAAAAGTGTAAAATGACATTGCTGATTTAATCCCAGTGATCAGGAGGGGGAAGATGCTTTGATCCTGATCAGATGCAACATAAATCTTCTAGTATCTAGGAAAATAAATGAAAAATCAATATTATTTTAAGCAGGATGATCTTTTATGAGCAGTTGTAAAGATTCATCAAAGCCTTTGACACAGTTTAAACATCTCCTGTTTGCTGCCATTTAAAGAAAAATGCCTTTCAAGTTTAAATTGTAATTAGAGAGATACCTCTTTAGATTATTGTGGGCTAACCATAGAATGGAAATAGGAGCTCAATATTCTCACACAATATTTAAAACAAAAGTTCTTAACTAGGAATAAATGATTATTCCTAATTTATTATAAGATAAAATTGATGCATTTGAAAAGACACATTTTACATAACTAAAACCAGTATTTCAGGGCAAAATGTAACATTGCATTTAAAAAAATCCATGAAGTCTGAATCACAGCTTTGACATCTGTCAGATATAAGGATTTGTTCTAGTACTGTGTTTTAGTGATTTGTTTGGTTTTAAGTGAACAGTTCTATGACCTCGAATTTGGCATAAATGCTAAAGATTATTTTTAGCTTAATGGGGTCTTTATTGTTACTCTCTGCGTTTGAGGCTTTTAAGTAGCATTTATTTGTTTATTAAATTTATATCCTGTATTTATTTACAGATTTTTATGAGATATTGGCTGTTTAAATGGGAATTTCTATTGCAATGTAGTTTTTAGATTTTCGTGGTTAAACTATTGCAAAAAGAATTAAAAAAAAAAAAGCCAAAATCCTATTTCCATAAACCTAATTCTCAGTCATCCACCTGTTAAAGTATTCAGAGACTGAACTGTTAATGATCTTATCCACAAATATGATGCAAGAACTTGTTGAATAAATGTTATTTGGTGAATCCACACCCTTTTTCAGGGCTGAAGATTTTAATGAGGGGAGCAGTTTGCAAAGGTTATTTAACAAATTGCTTGGGAAGGAAAAGTAGAAGGACAACTGAAATTAATGTGTTGTGAAAGTAGGGAGAACAAAGACACCTCTAAGGGGACATCCTAGCTGGTTTGCATTAATTACTGTAAAATTACTGAAGCATTGGAAAAAAGCAAGAAACATCCAAACTAATCCAAATCCGTATAGCTAACAATTAAGCAGTAAGCTTGACTTTTATCATAGCCTTAGACACTAACCTGGCAGTATTCTAGCAGCCTGCTTGAAGGAAATGCTGGCTGAAGAGTTTATTGCTGCAAATGTCTTGCAGTCCCTGAGCAGCTGCCTCTTGGTGTCTTGGGGAGGACCTGGGTACTCACCAGCGCATCGGCAGGAGAAAGTTTCAGGGTGCTTTAACACTAGGTGTAGAGGTGAAAACAAGAGTTAGTCCTGTTTTATGAAATTGCAACACAACGCTTATAAAAAACCATACTGTGTATCTACTCTCTTTTGATAATGCCAACTTCAACTTCACAGAGTTGAGTGATATTATTTTTTTTAAATCCTAGATGAGAGTAAGACTGGCAGTCTTATCAGGGGAACTTTTTACCAAGGTTCCCCATTGTCTTGGAATGAGAGAAATTACTGAGATATTGATAAATATCTGTAATATTGCATGCTGAATATGTGCTGAATTTCTGTCTGTCTCAACCCAAATATAGACAAAAGTTTTTGCAGGGCAGTCTTGTGTCTGTATCCAAGGAGGGGACAATCACTTTTCTCTCCTGCTGTGAGGTGGATGGTAAAATTTGCAAGAGATCACTTATCCCAGGACTAGGAGTAGACCCAAAGTCTCTTCTGCATACTTTTGATGGAGTCTGGGTGTGATGGTTCTGTGTGTTTGGGTAGTCTCTAGTTGTGATATGAAAGGAATGGGAGTCTCTATTTTAAAACAATCCACCTTGAGCCCTACCTTTAATTCTGCCCTTGAAAATCTCACAGTGTCTTACACATTGCCACAATTGGCCCCTGAAAACCTCCTGCAGTAATTTCTGAATGCAAGCATTCACACGGTGAGTTCTCTATCAGAAATTCCATAGTAAGCTTCCCTTTTTTATGAGACTCGTTCTTGATAACCCACAATAATCCTGTTTTTTTTCTTATCAGTTACAAAGTTTCTGGCTGAACTCCTTCAAGGTTACACTCGGTTCCTTTCATGGCCCTGTGGTCGGTGTCTTAGGAGTTTCAGTCTTCATTAATGTTTGTTATCTGCCGTTGGTTGGGGTTTGTGTATTTGTGTGTTTAATTTATTGCCTCTCCTGTTCCTTGCCTGGTCTTTTATGTGGAGTAGCTGTTGGGCAGATATCCTTGCAGTTCCTTGCCCTGTTTGAGCATCGGTTTGAGAGATGCTGACTTGCACCTGGCAGTGCAGAGCCTGTCACAGTCAAGGCTTTGTTTCTGCAAGGCTCGGATGGCCTCAGTTAGGTCTGGGAGAGACTGTCAGGGCCACGTCAAGTCTCTGCTGTCCTTCAGTCTTCTTCTGGGACGTTTACCTCTTTCTTTTTTTCAGCATAATAATCTCATTCCTGTGTTGCAACAGTGGTGTCTCACAGCATGTTATCTTTGCTTGGTGGTTCACTGGTTGGGTGTTGCCATCACAGGTTGAGTCTGTTACAGCAATGTATTGCTCAGAATGTGAATGCCTAAACTAAACTGAAAGCTTCAGAATGAATTCAGAGTTTGTGTGGTAGCATGTAGTTCTCACCAAGAGTTTGGGTAGATCAGAAATAATACAATTGTCCTCTAGCCGTCTGGAAAGTGAAGTAGTTAGTGCAAGTGCTTATTGCTTTCTTCCCATGTTACCCCAGGACAAGAGGCAAGGGATGTATAGCACTGAAAAGCTGTGAGCAGGAGTTCTTAGTGTCTGTCCTCAGTTGCCTTCTTGCTTTTAATAGCATTTCTAGACTTCATGTATAGTTAGGTAAGTCCATACTGGAAACATGATGAAAAAATAAGTTTGTTGTTTTGTTGTAAACATCTTATTCTGTCTTTCCTAATTGATTTTGCTTTTTGGAATACGGGGTTTGGATCAGTGGTTTGTTTCAGCTCTTATTTATGTTACCATAAGAACATATACCAAATCAAGAAATATTAGGAAAGGCTTTTTATTTACCTTAGTCTATAGCAAGGCTCAATTAATTTTTTTTGTAGAACTCTGAGATCATAGTACTGGATTTTTAGAAGATAAATATCTTTAGGTTTGATTGTGAATAACCCAAACAAAATCAAAAAGGTAGAATCAAAGTACTCATGTGCTTTGATTACTTAGTACACCTCTCTCTTTATAGAAAACATAACTTTTTTTTTTCTTCACTGAGGTGAATCAAGTCCAACTCGTCGAGAAGCAGTGAAAAGGAAGACTGCAGAATACCTTATGCGTGCTGAAAAAATTTCCAGTCTCTACCATAGAAGCTCTGAAGACGCATCTGTTTCTATGGTAGGCTTGAATTAATTTTTTTCAGAATTCATAATTAAGTAGCAAAGGATATTAAAGCTTAAGGTTCAAAAGCTGTCTAGAATTTCTCTTTTGGGATGCCCGAGGAATATTTTGATGCTGTGTTTCTTTTAAGTTGCCATTGTTTCTGATTCTTGATAATGTTGCAAGTTTTTGGTTTAATACAGGACTGGTTTTCACATGCTTTCCTACTGCTCATGGTTGATGATATAGACATTTTTCTGAATCATGCTGAAGAATCTAAAGGTAAAGCAGAAAACCGTACTAGAATGTAACATTTAATTTGACTTTTCCGTGAGAATATTGGTCAGTCCTGTAGGAAGGGAGAAGCCTGTTGGTTTCTTTAGCCTAGCATATAGTGATGTATCGCAAGTGAGTCAAGCACAGGGTAGAGGGTATCAGATTAATTTTTCACATAACAGGTCTTTAATAGAATAGAACCCTGATACTTTCAAACATCTCTCTTGGATATGCTTGTGGGATCATCTCCTTCTTGATTTTTGAGAAGTTTCTGTGCTAATTTCCACTTTCTTGAGCAGAATGCCCTTAATCTATGCTTCTACAAAAGACAAACAAAGCTTGTTCTAAGATACCCTCAATAAATATCTAAATTGCCCTTCCTTAAACAGTTCCTTTGGGATTTATCTGTTTCTGCTTTAGACTTTTACTGCAGTCATGTTAAACTGTTATTGTCAATGACTGCCCTATTGCAGTAAGTATAAAAGCTACAAACTTCCTGACTCTCTAATATCAAGGGATAACAAAAGGGATAGAAGATTATTGCTTCTTACTTTGCACAGATCTAAAAATGCTTTAAGGAGATGACTGCTGCAAAAATTGGAAGCCTTCTAAAAGCTGTCTGTCTAATAAGTATATTTAAAAAGCAAAGACACTGATTTTTTTAAGGGTAGATTTTTTCATGTTGAGAGCCCACAAGTACAATTTTGAGGATGTTCCAAATGGGATATATTTTGTGAGGCTTGGAGTCTTGCTGTTGCTATGAACTGTACTTTGAACAATTTAATATTTTGGACAGATACGAACTCCTACTAGGTATTCTTTCTTTGGGTCAAACACCCCTGAAAATGGGGAAGAAGCTATATTGAATGGAATCCTCAGTGTGTTTGGAAACTGAAGAACAAGAGAAAAAAATCCATGAACAACCTATTTTTGCCTTTTTATAAGTTTAAAAACTAACTGTGGTTGGGAAGGAGGAAGAAATAGGTTGCATTTTTCTGTGTGAACTTGAGAGGTAAAGTATTTCCTCTTTCATGCTGTACTGAATAAGACACATGCCTTCTTTGCAGATCCAAAGAAAAGCAGATTTAATTGGGATAAGACAAGAAAAAAACCCAGATAGAATAAAAAAAACCATTCTCCTTCTGTGCTGAAACTCAAAATTGACAAATTATGGCAAATCTTGTTTCGTACAAAGTGTTGCACCTCACTAATTTTCCTGTTTACTAAAAAAGGCCATGCAGCCATGATTTAGCCTTGTTTTTTCATAGGCTTGTACATGTATTTTTAATGTCCTTTATTTACTGCTTTTCATAATGCATAAATTTTACTTTTTTCTTAGAATTTTGGAATTTGCTGATACCGAGGGCAGATGGTGCTTATGGGTCATGATAGTTGTGGTGATGAACAGCTTGTCTCTTGTTCATAGCTGAGAGTTACCTGGTAGAAGGACTTAACTCCCATAATTATTGTGAGGGTAGTGGTAGGGACCACAAAGAATTGGCATGCTCGGTGCTTTTGCTCAACGTCTTAAGGAAAATGAGGAATGTAACTGTTCTTGCATGTTGGTCCCTGAGCAGATCTGAATTTTTGCACCTTAGTTACTGCTTAGGATTTTTACTGCCCAGGATAGTTTATATTGGACTTTGCATGACTTATTCCACTCCATATGGACAGTGATAAGTGCAGTGAAAGAACCTGCATCTATATAGAGTGTGATTCTTGGGAGATACCCATGGCAACTTGCAGATACTTTGTGTCCTTCTCCTAAGGACATTAAGTCCATGGTGGGCATGGTTAGTGCAGTTTTGTTATGGAAAGCATGGTTCAGTGCAGGGGCTGTCATGAGCAATGGGGGTGCTGAGACCATTTGCCCCTTGGAGGAAGAGGTCTGGCTAGTAAGGGGGCGTGGGCATTTAAAGCAAAGTGCTCTTGTTCATGACTTGGTGTCAGACAGCAGAACTGTTTTGCCACCCCTGTCTGCTCTAGGTGGCTTTGTGTTTATTACTGTGCCCTTAAAAGGAGCAGTCATGGGCATCAGCATCAGAACTAGGTTGACCTGTCCTTCTTACCCATGGAATTTTACTTCCTTCTCCTCTACCAGGCCAGAGAACTGTCCAACCAGGGAAGGGGTAAGCTCAGAAGTGCAGGTTCAGTTGTTGCCCTGCACTTCACAGCCTGTCAGATCTCCCAAAGGCTTGGGATGCCAGCCATGTGCTGAGCCACCTGCAGCCGTCTCAAAAGCCTGTGCCCACTAAATGTGCCGCAAGCTACCCCTTTGCAGGTAAAGCACAGAGGCTGGCTTTTCCCTGGGGCCCAGGGCAAAGAGATCCATTCTTTCATGGCTGGAAGTGCTAGGCCCTTGCCTCTTCCAAGACCAGATTTCCCCAAAGAGGCAGAAGTCTGGTATTTGAGAGCTGAGAAGCAAAATTGTCTTTGATGTCATGGAAACCAAATAAAGAACAACTACTTTCTTACTTTTCAGCAGTGTAGCTCTCAAGGATAGCATCCTTAGCAACCACTCTGTTGCTTGCAAGTGCAAGTGGTGAAGAGAGGAACACAGGAAGGTGGTGTTTGGAGAATCCTTGGCATTGTTAAAGAAAGGTTTTAGGTAGAGGGCTTAAAAGAAAGGGAACTGACTCAACTGTCACCTTGATCTGGGAATTTATCTGAGTGTCTTGTAAATATTGAGAAAAGCCTTGTTGTGACCCATAAGAGTAGGAGATATAGAGACAGCTTCTGGAGCTTTTAAACAGGCATGTGGAGTTTCTTGAAAAAGTTGCAGCAAATGCTGTCCTTTTCTTCTTCCTTTGATGTAGCACAGCAGCCTCAAGGACTATCTCCTGGACAAGTGCTGCAGAGTGCTGTGTAAGAGCACCACTAGGTCATTTTGCAGATTCTCAAGCTGCATTTTCTCCTCTGCCCCTTTATAAGAAGCATCTTTGGGGGGCCACCTTCAAGCCTGAGTGGAAGCTGCAGCAACAGCCTCTGAAACACACTGGATTGACCATCAGAAAGCTGGAGTTTAAAACACACTGGATTGACCATCAGAAAGCTGGAGCATAGCTGTCAGCTGCAAAGCCCAGCACAGCTGCTTGTACAGGCTGTGGGGCCATTTTAACTTTGGTAGTTTTTATAAAGTGTATTTTTTTTCCCTCTTTGAAATTAGTTCTGAGTCTACTTACGCCTAACTTCATATATTCAGAGTTGTTTCTTTTTGCACCATTATGAAAGCTGTTGTCTTTTAAAATGTCAATTATTTTTGATTTTCAAAGCAATTTAGTAACAAGACGTACATGCAAGCCTGATGCCCAAACAGAAGAAGAAAACTTTGTGGTTTCCATATCTCCCTAAAATTCTCATTAAATGTGCATGAAAATTACATGAAGTATAAAGAAAATCCACTGCTGTAGTTCTGTGAGATATAAATTTAAGATAAAATAAGAGATTCAGTCTCAAATTCTAGGATCACATCCAAGGTGTGTCCCAGCTTCAGGAAAGGTGCATTCTCCAACTGGTGCTTGCTGAGGGCCTTCTGAAGCACGCTGTAGTTCTCTCTGGTTCAAATGCAGGCAGAAGTCCAAGCTGGTTTTCTCCTGGTGCAGAGACAGGAAGGAGTCAGGATGTTTGCCAGACCAGGAGAGCCGGAAGCACTGTCACACGCATGAGGCACATGCCAGTGTATCTGCATCAAAACAAGGCATCTCTTCTTGCTGCAAGTGAAGATCTGGCTATGCTACAGGTAGACAGTTACTGAAATCATCAGACTTGGACCTTGGAATGGCAAGGGGAAATTGCATTTTGATGTGCAGATCTGCACTGGTGTTCATGAAAGTTCTCTTTTCTTATCCTGAGGGTCTGTGGTGACTGATGTCAAAGGTGGCATCATTAGCAATTAAAGTAGCAGAGCTTTCTGGGTGAAAGAATGAAGAGGGGAAAATAAAGATCAGATATTTAATTAGAGGGAAATCCAGGGAAAGTAGCAGTTGTGCTGGGAAAGCTTTGAGAGACCAGTGGGAGGGGCATCACTGCTGGAGCATATGGATTGCTTTGAGCAACCAAGGAAGGACCATTTTGGGGTTTCCCTGTGCAAGCCCAGGACCTGGATCCTTGTGAGTCCCTTCCAACTCAGGATATTCTGTGATTTCCCATCAAATGGTATTTGTGCCACTGGGGTAGGGATAGTGCTCTTGCCTTAACTGAGGTTAACATGAAATGCCCGTTCTGTTATCTGACTGGTGGAGTACTCCTGTCTCCCCCTGCTCTTCTACCTTCTGGCAGTGATGCCAAAGCTGAGGCAAGGGCTATTCCCATATTCCTTGTGCAGCTTGCAGAACCAGAGCTTTCCAAAGGCAGGCAGTGGCCACAGTCTGGGTCTTTGCAGGAGCATCACAATCAGCATCAGCCTTTTGTAGGAGTCTAGAAATGCAGGGACATTTCTCTGTCTATACAATTCTTTAAAAAATACATCAATCATACATAATATTGACAGAAAGGCTTCCAAATATCCCTGAACAAGCCAGAGTTCGTAAGAAATTAAATAGAAAGTAGAAAAATGTTTCTTTTAACACAGAGGTGAAAGTATAGATTTTAAGAGGGTAAAGTGGAGTAAAAATGGAGGAAAAAAGGTGTAGTTTTTAATCCTTCTTCTTCCTTCTTCTCCATGCTTCTGCAATTTATAGAAGCACAAAATATGATTAGTTTAGAGTTAGTAGCACTTTTAATTATGTGAGTAGAGGTAGAAAACTTATTTGTTGAGATATAATAACAATACACGTGTCTGTAGTTAATAGGATAAAAATTAGTATAAAGGTGAAAAGACCGCGTGGTTCGAGGCCATTTTGTATCATTAGTACGAGATGAGCCAAGCTATGATGATTTAAGCTTGTGCAGCTAGTCTAGATAGACCTGCCAAGTTTTGTAAAGATCCTTCAATAAACACAAGAAACCAGAATCTAATGAGCCCCGAGAATTTTCTTTGAATAATAAGGACTGAGATAAGTGGGACTCCCCACGAGGGAGGATCCCAAAGGAATTCAGCCCAAAAGAGGCTGAGAGACTAGAGAAAAGTTATATCCACAGAAAATTCAGCCCAAAGGAGACAAGGAGAGAGAAGTCACACCTTTTCTACTTGAAATTTACACATGGTAAAAGGTGATGGTGGGAGGGGAACTGGTGATGCCTATCCTAACTCTGGATAAATCCAGCTGTGCAGCTCAGAGTGTAGTCTGGAAATAGAGAGGGCCTGACCACAACAGAGAAGATCCTGGGATACCTGAGCAGCATGCTGAACATTTGGACTTGCTGCTGAGGGCCTTCTGAAGGCAGAGGTAGCCTGACACTTTGTTCAGAATATTTGTCTCATTTCCAAAGGCAAATGAAGCTTTAGATTTTTTTTTTTTATTCTCCTTCCTGTATTTTTTTTGTTGCTCTGTTTTTTGATGAGAGTGAGGGTTTTTAGTTATTTTTCTTATTGCTGCCTAGATGCTGAGCTTGGATTTTTACTCTATTCAGAGGAGCAGGCTCTGTTTCATAGTGCTTAATTGCTGTAGTTTTGGGAATTGTTCTGGGAATTTAGAGTTTGCATCCAGCCTGCTTCACAACAGAATGTGATGCCTCCACATCATTGGGCTCTTCTATTAGACTTTGAAACAGTGAAACCAAAGTATTGTAAAGAGCAAAACTGATAAAAATGGAGAGCCTGATGGGAGCTGTGGATGTGATTGTAAATCCCTTTAAGGTAAGAAGTGATTGTAGAGCACACATGTAAAAATCAGTCTGTATATGCATTATTACTGACTGTGCTACCACTGGTCACATTTTAGAGAAGAGCCTAAAATATTTATACCAGGCTTTTTTGGCTCTTTGGACAGGATGGGTGCAGAAATCTGATTGTATAGCATTATTAGACAACTATTAACTTCTGTAGAGATGTATGAACTTAATTCATGGTTGAAATGTTATTCATAAGAGAAAATTTTAAAGGCATGATTATTGAGGAATGGTTCTAAAATGTAATAGCAAGCAGATAGAAGTGAATATCTTTTATAGGAGTCTAGTGGATTAGGAAATGTTCTCTTCCTTTAAATGTATTCCTTAGAATGCTTTTGAAATCTTGTCATGAATAAACTGAGTTAGCACAACTCTTTGTTTCAAAGGAATTATTTCATTATTGCAGAAAAATTGCACACTCTCAAAATACTTTCAACAGCTTGCTGGAATGTGGAATCAAAATTAGGTTTGGAGAAAAAAGTTCATGTAGAGTTTTCTTTTTTTATTCTTCTTCCTGTTAAAGCCGTTAGTTTTAGATTGTAGAATCTGGGCTCTTTTCTTAACTGCTGTTGGTATTCCTGCTTGCCAGGGTTTACGTGACAAAATAATTAGCAGATCCATACAACAAAATGGAGATAACTAATAAACTCCTAAACTCTGAGCCCAGAAAAGCACACTTTTCTCCAAGCTTTTTGAACATGTATTTATGGCCCTTTCTTTTGGATTTTGTGGGCAATCAGTACTTAAAGAAGTACTGATTTTTAGGAAGGAATTTGGAAGGCGAGAATGTTGTTTGGAAGGAGTGAATGGGCTCAGTTTTGGGGAAGGCTTCAAGGAGTTGCTTTGGCCTTTGAGGATGGCATAGTAAGGATGCCTGAGGGGGAAAAATAGGGGGGCAGGAAATTGCTCTACCTAGTTCAGGATCTTAGAGTTTCTCATCACAAGGAAAAAAAATTGATTTTTCCTGATAGTTAGGCATTTCATCCACAGCATATTTGCTTACCAACCGTTTTCCTTTGTGACACAGCTGTTAAATATTGCCTCAGAATGCTGACCTTCCTTTTCCTTTTCACCTTTGTGTGATAAAAATCTACTTGGGGAGGTCAGGTTATGCTTAAAAGGAGTTTGTCATTCAGCAGCTCTGCAAATGAAGTTGTCTTATTGGTGAGGAAGAGATACAGGTCTGTAGTTCTGCTAGAAGCTACATGTTGAATTTTTGGAGGAAGATCTAATGAATTGTCTCAGTTGGCAACTAGAAACTGCTGAAAATATTTGTTCACATGCCAGAGGTATATGGCATACTTAAAAGGTTGATCTTTGTCCCAAAAGACTTCCAGTTGAAACATTGTTCCCCTCTCTGACATGCAAGCTTTGAGTTGGCTCTGAGAAACTACAAAACATAGTATGGACAAACATCTATGTATATTAGCATATTAACTACTTGAATAGTCGATAACTGCCAATTTTCTTGCTGTGATGTTAATTTCTAGATTAATGATACATAGCTAGCTACTTTTTTCTAAGGCAGTTTTAGGAATCATTTCTGTTGTGCACCTTTATTATTAAAAGGATTTCATAAAGCCCACCAGAGAGCAAGAGAACCCTACTTATAATTCTATATTTTATGTTCTTCAGACTTAAAAAGCCTCTAATTTGCTTTCTCCTCCTCAGTGATCTCTGAATTATTTTGTACCCAGAATACCTGTAAGGCTTTGATTGATTATTATTGTGTGGTAAGAACTAAGTAATCAATTGCTGGGTTCCATTAAGCATAGAAAATATAAAAATTCATTGCTTTTTTCTTTTTTTAAATTTTTGTTTTCAGTGTTATCTTGACTTTTATTTACTTGCAAGTTGTTTTTTTTTTCCCCCACTAAGGACAAACAGAAAACTTCTCCTTTCATCTCCAGTCTCTCTGATTTATGATAAATTTAGTTTCCTTCGGCCTGGCATTTGCTTCAGCAGGCAGTCTTCCTTCAAGTACCACCCTGATTGATGTATAATCTTTGATATCTTCCATTAGCCTCCAGGATCACTAAGTTCAAGGCCCTCTTGGAACCTAAGGAGCCCTGCCGAGGAACTGAAGACCTTCAGAGTCCTTGGGGTGATTGACAAGGTAATTCTTCAGTGTCTCTTCAAGAATTCAGTCATAAATCGACTGCATGCTGACATTTTGTCTTTGAAGCTGTGGATCTTAAGGATATGAAACAAAAGGGGAAAATGACTCAAATGCATCTGCACTTTAAAATAACAAAAGTAGAAGGAAAAAAGGCTTTTATCTAAGCAATTCATGTAAGGTCATGCAAAATGTATTTGAGCTAAAGGATAAGGTACATGTTTGGTAGCATTCAATAGGATGAGGCCTGTTTTTCAAAAATGAAATCATGGTTGCCTTTCTGGGGTAAGGATAAGCTGATGTGTTCTCAGTTGAACAATCTGGTGGATACTAGAAATACAGAACGGTAGAAATTCTTACTTTTGAACTCCTACTTGAAATGGGAACTGGGGACACACACAACTGTTCTCCTTCCCTGAGAATTCAGAGTTGAAATCCCTTGCCAAGACAGAGATTCAGCAATGAAGCCAAGCTTATTTTCGAGTCATGCAAATAATGTCTTCCAAAATCCCAGGATAATACCCGTCTGTAAACAGTAAAGGACCATACGGATTTTTTTGCAAGCCTAATTAAGAGACCAGAAGAATTGTTGGGTTGTTTTGATAATGCTGATTAGTTACCACCTTACCAAATACTTTTAAGATGATGCATTATTCAGCAGTGTGACAGTGGCTAATGTAGACTGTAACGGCTCGTTTCCTTTTTGCTGTGCCAGATCCCTTGTGCCTTTTGATAGTTCCTTATGTAGTCCCTGGTTTGTGCATGAGCTACTGATGCATGGTCAATTTATGCATTTGTAACGTGCATCAAAAACCTGTGGCTCATCCCTTGAGGTCTGTATTTCTTGGTTTCTTTTTCTTGTTGGATTGAACCTAGCTGTTGGGACTGGCTTTTGTTTTTCTTTACCTGTTTCATTATAATTGTGTGCATAAGTTGATAACTTCTCCTTAGAGGGCTGTATGCATTAGGTGTGCTTGTTTTTATAGCACACAAGGTTTTCTAAGCTCTGACTTCATATTCATTGTATCTTCTTTCCTCAGTTGTGAGCACAGAATTTAGCCTGTATTCCACTCTGTATACATATCAGAGCACCTATCTGTAGCACCAGTTAGTAGGCACTAACTAAATTAGTAGCCACTAAATGGATGCAGTATGCATGGATTTTGTGAATTATTCTGACAGAGTGAGCCTGCAGAAATAATGGAAATGGATCAAGAAAGACTTTCTCAGTATCTCCATTCTTGTGTAATGCTAATGAATAGCTAGTGGAAGATGCTTGATCAGAATGAACCTTTTGCAGTCCTCAGTGGTACCAGATCACCTTATCTCTCTCTTGGCAGTTTCAGTAACCGTCCCAGGTGTGAGCTGAACATGTCCAGATCTTTGAAGCAGAGTTGGGAAGAATCAGGGTTCTAATGATGACAAAAATACAAAATTCTCAGAGTTGGACATGTATGCAAGGAGTAGCAGGCCTCCATATTCTGTATGCACATACCTATGCATACAGCTGGAATGCTCCTGTGTAAACAGTATCATAGGGCTCAGAGTTCATGTTTAATTATTGTGTAGAAAAGGGAGCTAGACTCTTTCAGGTGTCTTTGTACTCTGCATTCCTACTTCCAGATTCTCTCGTCACAACCTTAGCCTTATTCTGAGTATGCTGCTTTTTAGCATGTATTTCTAGGTGTTTGTAAAGTTGTGAGGCAGATGAAAGCCCAGAGAATATTTTATTTGGTTTTATAATGCATACACAAAATGCATGTGAATATGAAACAAAAGTGTGCAGATGTATCTGTGGGCTGGAGATGATGCCCCTGATAGTTAAAAGCACCATTTCCCTTCCTTCCTCACCATCACTGTCGTTTCCCTCCTTCTCTGCTTCCATATGCCCTAAAGCTCAGATCATGGAGAAATCCAGTCATTGTGTAAGTATCCTTGCTGCAGCCAAGGAGATGACATAGCGTGCTTGTTCCTGAAAATGGATTTTGATTTTCAGGGCCAGCATTGAAGATGCTATGCTTTTTGGCACAAGGCTGTAACTGATTCAGCACCATGCAGAGTTTTGCCTGAAAATAATCTTCCATTCTAACCCTAAGGTAGCTACTTTGGTTTCAGCAGAAAATGGGTGTGTGGGTAGTAATGAGCCACTGGCATTGTAGCTGCTGGCTTGACTAACCCTGTGCAAGACTGGCTTAAACACCCTGACTTAAAAATGGTGTTGGTTGGTTAGCAGACTTGTTCTCCCACTGCTGAAGCCCAGAGTGGTGTCTGCCTGATACAGTGCTGCCTCGAGAAAACCAGCTGTTAACCTTCCCTCATTTAAATGCTGAAAGGTTCAGCGCTTCCCCTTAGAGTAATGTCACTCTTTGTTCTTCTTTTGAAGCCTCTTCAAGTGTTTTGAATTGGCTTCGTTTTCACAGACAAAATCCTTGTTGCTACCTGAAACTCTGAGTTTTTCAAACTACTTTAGATTAGGCAGCATGATTAGATATTTAATTTTAGCCTAATTTATTCCCAATGTGCAATCTTTCTTTTCCTGTCTGCCCTTTCACCTTCCTTTAAGCAATATTGTCACCTCAATATTTTTGTTGCCTCGACCCTTTTCTGCTAAATCTGAGAGAGTTAGAGATCTTAGCATTACTAAATTACTACTAATTTAAGTTACTAAACTTCTTAAATTATTGTGAAAATTCAGGGAAGAATGCCCATGTCTGCCTTGCCTCCTATCCTTCTGCTTCTTCTCTCATGCAAAGGCTGTAGTATAAATCTTAGTAGACCAAAGAGGACTTACATTTTGCTTAAGGAATCCATTCTATTTATTTTTTTTACTTCTGCTGCTGTGTTTGCTCACTTCATGGTGTCAAAAGTTAATGAGGTGGTATTTGTAGGTATTTCATATGTTTAATATGTGAAGAGGCTGCCTGTGAGTAGGTTTCTGAAAATAGAGGTGTAATCTAATTGTAAAGGTGGCTTTTGTCCTGAAAACGTTGTGGAATGTGAGGCGCTGCTGTTTGGTCAGCAAGGCTCTTATTAATGTTACCAGAGGTACTGCATTGAAAACAAATACCTAAATATTGTAGCTGTTGTTATAACCAACTACAAGTGATCATTATTTTTTCAGCTCATGTACCTTAAAGTAGAAAACTTCTTTTTTGGAATAGGAAAGGGTTTTGCTTTCAAAATTTGCCTAATTAAAAATCAAGGTTGCAGGTTCTGTGCTGAGCTTCTGCCCTAGGCAAATCTTTCCTTTGAAACTACAACCGGCCCCTAAAGAAACGACTTTGTTATGGTGCTGCTGGATACCTTCACAATGCTGTTTCAAACCCAATTTCTTATTCTTTAGAACCCTCTGTTATTTAGATTCATTCAATTTAAAGATTCATCTTGAAAGCGGAGTGCATTAAGTAATAACTATGCCTCTGTAACCAATGGCTGTCTTTTATGTCTCTTCTATCCCCTCCCTGGTCCCCCATCAGGGCACACTGTCAGTACTGGCACTGGCTGTGTTCAGTTCTTCCACAGCTGTCCATGCATTTAAGCTTGTTGTTCAGTACACTGTTTGTTAAGCTTTATTATGAAAGCTAAAAAAAAAATAACATACTCTCATCAAGGCCTTGTGGTAAAATTCTTTTCAGAGTTTCAGAGATAGATAACGTTTTTTAGAAAATGGAAGCAATTCTGTTAATTGTGAATATAGGATTTTTTTTTGTCTCCTGTTCTGTCCTGAGAAGTCCTAACTCCGGTGGCTGTACACTTTGGTGAAATGACATTAAAAATATGCAGGAGAACAAAAATAATATTATTAATTATTTATAAAGTGTGATTACTACTTGTCTGCTTAATGAATGAAAGTGCCAAAAAGCAGAAATATGTTGAATATACGTCAACTTCACATGCATATTCTGCAGACCCAGAGCTGAATGCAAACAGGTTATGGATAGTTCTAATGAAATTTAATCAGAGGGGTAGGAGGAATAGGCCCTTCTTATGGCAGCATGTGTGGTGTTGTGCATGAATAACAGGCATAGCTGGCTATGTCCTGTTAGTGTTTGCTAGTAACTTAAATATTCAGCCTTTTATTGTGAGGTGAGACTAAAGACTATTGCAGTTGTGAAATGGAGTTGACTGTAGCAGATGTTTTCTCTCCCTTGGCTCTCAGGTGCACTCTGTAGAGCATCTTTTGATCATCTTATGGATTTGAATGAGTGGCTGTGTGTGCCTAAGAGGTGTGGGGGGGAGCTGGAATGTACATACAGATGGGGCATAATGGAAAATAGCAGTGGCAAAAACGTTGAAAATCTGAAACTGAGTAATAATAGTAACTATTCATACAAATAAACTTTTAAGAGCTGTTTTTATGTTTTGATAACCCTTTAGTTTCTTAAGTGGCTTGCCAAGTGCTACAAAATCAAACCACCTACAGAGTTATTGTCAAAACTGATTTCTTGGCTCACTACCTTTCTTTCCCTACTGCTATGGGATTATTCCTAAGTTACTGTCAGTTTTCAAACTCCAAGTAACAAAGCTTGCTCAACTTTAAAATGTAGTCTCTCTGCCAACTAGAAAATGTCCTGTCCCTTCTTCCTTGCCCCCAAACACCTGCCATTTGTTTTCCTGAAATCTTTCCATTTACACAAATCTGAACATTTCTGAGTGTTTGTTGTTGTAACCCTTTGTTTCTCTCTAGCTTCTTTCTTGTTTGTCTCACTAAAATTTCTTTTGACTTGGAGTGAGATTTGGTAGAGTAATGCAAATTTTGCCCTTGCCTTTAGGAAAAAAGAAATTACATTGTTGAACATTCTTCTGCTGGCTGTGCTACATATCTTCTGGCCTTCAGAAAGAAATAAATTATTGAGGTGTTTTCTTTTAAGCCAAAATTATTTAAGTTTGTCTTCCTAACTGTTACTAAGTTGCTCGGTACATAATTTGTGCCAGGCAATTACTCTGGGATGCCAGTGGCATTTCATATTGTAAAATGCTTTCACTAGTAAAACCTGCCAGATATATTTTCTAGGTTAATATTTCACCATTTGTAATTTATTGGCCAGTTTTTAGTTTACTTTAAGAAAATGGGCTTTCATCTCTGTTACCAACCAACTCAAAGTATTTAAAAATTCAGATTTGAATATATGCTGCTTTTTTAGCATTTTCATTATTTAAAGCTGCACCGTTTGTCTTATAAGTACACTATTATTCCAAGTCATAGAATATACAGGCTGTAAGTTCCTTAGAATAATGGTTTGAAAGGAGGAATAATTGCAAACTGAAGATAATTCATATTGCACAGGTACAAGGATAAGGAATAATGACATTTTTCATACATATTAGCCAAATGTAATCTCTTTCTGTAACAACAGAGGGAGACGAGTGAGAGTCTGGGTGGTGTAATCTGAAAAGTGACAAGAATAAATCTGTGTTAAGTAGATCTTTTTATCCTGGTAGCCTTGTGACAGCTGGCACAGCTGAGGAGAGCAGGAAGAACTGGACCCCTGCTCCTGCCCATCAACACAGCTGTGTCCTGAGTGCAGCACCCAGCTGAGCTCCAGCCCTGGCTTAGGTTTTCTTGCAGTCCCAAATACTCATGCCAGGGATCAGGTGGATGACTTGTCTCTTTCCTTGTCATCTGTCACTACAACATTTTCCAGCTGATGGGGTAAACACAAGAAAAAAATCTTAGATGACCATCTGACACATATTCAAGTTTGTAGGACTTTTGCTATGAAAAGGTACATTTGTTGAGCAGGTAAGGACCAGAGTTAATAGGTGGCCCAATATTTATATGATGTATTTTCTGTATAAAGTACCAATTTAATAACAAAATGGAGCTGGTTTTAAAGTAATCCCTTAGCTGTGGTTTGTCTAGGAAACCTTTATTCTGTCTACTACTGCAGTAAGAGATCTTACTCCATTTTCTTTGATCAGGCACAAGCTATTTTTCACTTGTGTTAGTGAACTTAGTTACATTTTTGTAAGCAAATTTGTTGACGTGTTTGTTTTGATTAGTGTTAAAAGCTGCTCCAGTAAATAAAAAGCCCAGGTATATTCTATGTCCTGAAAGAAGAGAAACTAGGAAAAAAGAATCAGTATTGAGATGCTGCGAAGGGGAGAAGGGGGTGGGGGGAAAAAAAATCCCAGAAAATGAAGGAGAACTGGGGAGGCAAATGTCTGCAGCGTGACAGGATTTGTGCATTGATGTTAAATCCACCTGCAGGAGAGCAGCGCGGTTTAGAGCAGCCCTTACTTCTCTCAGTGCTGTCCCCCATGACCTTGGCTGGGTGCTTGGTGGGGTGACTGCTGGTTCACCATGTTCTTTTTTCCTGGTGACTTGCCTGTTGCCTGCCCCTGGGTCTGTGCTCCCCCTTATGCTGACTTCTGCAGTATTCCTTCAGTCTCTTATCTCAGGGCTTTGATGCATATGTTCTGAAGGTGGCCACCGTGACTTTGGGTGGCAGCAGATGGTAAACCTTCAGGCTGCCACCGGCTATACTGGTGTTAAGTTGGAAACTTAACGTTTGATGAAGAATCAGTAGTGCATATGAAAGAGCTTTTACTGCAGAAATATCTTTTAATTAAAAAAAATTAGCATACCGAAACATTTGCTAATTTCTGTGCATTTAAAGGATCTTAAAATTAACTGTTTTCTTAGAGCTAGACTATGGTTATTTACCAAGCAGGTTTTATTTTATTTTTCTTCAATTAATTTTACCTACTATATTGAATTGAATTTAATTTATTTTCCTCTAAGCTGTTGGATACACTGTAAATCAAATCTAAGAAGCTAATTTTTTTAAGTAGCTGCTATCAGCATCAGAATTAACCCTTGACTTAGGAAAAGAAAAAAAGAAAAGAAAAGAAAAAAAAAAAAGGAAGAAATCCTATCTGGCATCATGGAGGGAAGGGGTATTGCTATCTGCACTTCACTGAGATGCTGTCATGCAGTGCTACTGCATTCACTTGTTTTTGGGATGTTCCTGAGAGCTCCAGTGCAAAATTAGGATATCTCTGCTGCTAAAGACACTTACATTAGATATTTATTTGTGGTAATTGCTATTTGTGTGTCAGTAGTTTTGGCTGTGTTGAGGTTGTTATCACTGAAAAAAAATAGAGAAAGAATGAGTAAGCAACAGAGTCATAAGAGCCAGCGTGATACGTGGACCTTGACTCTGTTCGTCCATTAGTATTACAAATAGGATTTTGCCTTGTCTCCTTTTGTGTCACAGTTTAGCTGCTCAGTGCCCAGGAGTGTCCTGCTGTGCATCCTTCTCCCTCCTCTCCAAGAAAGGATGCTGAATATTACAGTCAACAGCTTGTTGTTAGGAGATGTTAAATATTACAACTTACGTGGTAGAAGAGGTTCTATCAGCTCATGTGAGTTAGAAGCAGTCTAGGCTAATGCCAGCATCCCGGTGTGATCTGCTCTAGAGAACAGCAGAGTTCTGTCCTAGGGAATGCTCTGTGGAGTCCTGTTTTGTCCAATCATGCCTTTAGGGTGAGGACTTGTCACTTTGCATTTTAAAAAGAGGAATCTTAGAATTACAAAAACACCTCAGCCACAGGAGAGAAGTGTGAAGGAATGCAAACAGGAGACTTGGTGCACTGCTGTCTATAAATTGGCTGTAAAGCATGAGATGAGGAGAGTAAGTGAGCACCTGGGTCAGTTGTGCAGCAGTGTTGTAATGCATCTAAGAGCTGCTGATCTTTCTCTGCTCTGGGTGAGTGATAAAAAGTCAAACAAATACACTTGTACACTCTCTTTCCTGGATTTATCCCTTCCTGAAATAGCTTTCTGACAGTGACTTACCCATTCATGTTG
Source organism: Poecile atricapillus (assembly GCF_030490865.1). Taxonomy (NCBI): domain Eukaryota; kingdom Metazoa; phylum Chordata; class Aves; order Passeriformes; family Paridae; genus Poecile; species Poecile atricapillus. Next base: position 94,895,488 of record NC_081251.1, read on the forward strand.
TCCTTTAATTATTTGGGAGAAATTGGTTAAACCACATCTTTGTAATAATGCACACGGGCTTCTTTCACTTGAAACAAGTTTGTGATTTGCTGGGCCCATATCAAGTCTGCAGTCTGCCAGGGCCGAATTTCTAAAGTTACTTCCAAGGCTCTTCCTGGGCTTCTTGGAGTCCCTTTTGATGTAAACAGTCTTGCCAAAGGTTGTTACTGAATCAACAGAGAAATAATTGTCCCTAAAATGAAGAGGAGCTGTAAATGAGGTGTTAGTCACTCGGGGAAGGTAAGATGCTTGATGGGAAGCAAAAAGAAAGGAGGTGGTTAGTTGGACTGGGTAGTCCATGTAGGTAGTTAACCTCAAAGGAACAGGGATATTAGTTGTTGTTATTGCAGGTATAAAAGTGTAGCTGCTGCTTTCGTGTTGATGCTGCAATATAACAGCAGATGAAGTTACCCTACAGGGACCTGCTGCCTGCTTTATTGGCGTTGGTGGTCGTGGTTCTGTTCTCAACTTAAGGGGAGAGGGCTCAGTAATCTCTTCTGTTGCACCATATGCTAATACAATGCTGATAAGCAAATGTGAAAAATGAAAGGGAGGAATACATTAATTGTATTTGTGCAATAAGGTATGCTATCAAAGGTAATTATTTCATGACAGTTTTAGTTATAGCAGTTGTTTTATCATGGAATAAAAGATGGCTTTAGGAGCCTTTTATTGGAAAGACAATTGTATCAAATTAGTACCAAATTAGATTTTTGTCTTTATAAAGGTGAGCAAACCCATGAGCAGTTTTTAAATTGGTGTCTTCTACTTTACAAATGAACAAATCCTGTTTGAGGGTTAAAGAAGCTATTATTCTGTCCTTTATGCTGACAGCTTCATTACTGATTGGCCTACTGTTGGTATTAAAAAAATGTTTGGCTCCTTATGATCTTTGTGCATGCAACTATAATATTAATACAGACCATGGAACTGTTCATTAAGAAATGACTTTAAATGAGGTTGATGCTTGTAAATCTGGAGAGATACAGATGTTAAATGCTGCCATTCCTTTTCGTATACAGCCGTATGGCTAATAATTTCCAAGTGGCTAAAGCTCTTGTTAGCAAGAGTGCTGGTGTGTTAAGAATGGCCCTATAAATAACTTTAAGAACTGAAGTTGAAGGTGCTTCTTTTAAAGACTATTGTTAACTAAACATTATTGCCAAACAGATGGAAAGCATTCACCAGCCTGATGTTTTTAGGTCTAATTATATTATCGCCAGTCCTGTACGGCTCAGTTGAAGAGGTGTATCCAGAGGCCAATTTATAATCATTTAGCCAACACCTGTTTGGGAGATATTGACAGTCAAAGGGCACATTTAAAAAAAAAATCACATATGTTCTCGTATTTATTGCCTCAATGTGAACAGTATCTAGTTGCAAACAAACTTGGGAGAAGAGGAAGGAGAATGATTGTAAACACATAGATGTTTCCAAACAATTTTTATCTTCTTTTGGCACCTCTTGTAAAGTGGCTTTTATTTTTCTCTTGTTCTGTTGATTGTATTTGATTGGTTGGTGTGCTTTTGGGTTTTTCTTTAATTGTAATTTTACACCTTTTGGTTAAGCAAGGATAACAAAACCAGTTTTACAGTAGTTATTTATTAAGTTGGTTTCCACTGTTTCTGGAAGCCCTACGTAAGAGGCTTAAAAAATTGTTCAGCAAACTCGATAGCCTGGGCATGTTTGCCTTTCCTTACCATGCCCTTGACATGGAAACTTTGTGTCATTCTTTTGTCCAAAAAATCTCAGTAGCTCCAACTTATGTTGATTTTTTTTCACCCCAAATATACAAAAAAGCTTTTAAAATTGTCTGCAGCCCTAGTAAAAGAGGAGGTGTTGGAAATGGGGAAGAGTCTGTGACTTTATTTATTTTGGTGAAATACGTTGAGAAAGAAATTATTAGAGAAGACTACAGTTCTCCTACTACGTTTGAGATGCAATGTGGAGAGAAGTAGGATTTGAATGCTGCCATCCAGAGACAGCAGAGCATGTCTGCATTGCTGCCCCTCACAGCAGGGAGCTAGGGCAGGCTCCTTCTGACACCTGATGAAGCTGTGTTGCTCCTGATGTGTCATTCCTCTGCAAGAAGTCTTTTTGGATGCCAGCTGATTTGAATCTTCACTGCACCTTGTCTGTTCATTTGGAGTTGCTGCATCTTGTCTATTAAACCCAGTGTTAGGTAACCCCAGTGCCAGCATGGGAAAGAAACCCTCTAGGAGTTTAATTTTGGAGCCTAAATATTTTGGTATAACTGTATGTGAATATTTATACTGAAAGCTTACAATGTCTGGTGTAAATAAACAATGAGAGCACACTCCTGTTCCTAGAGGAGGGTTGAGCTTGTGCTTGTGCTGCTCGTGTGGCTGTCTTGCAGCTGGTGCTTTTCAAGCACATCTGTGTTCTTAGAGTTCGGAAACACTTAATTCCTGAGCAGGGTGACTTGAAGGCAGAGGGTTCCGGCTTTCTGAAGATGCAGTTTCTTAAGTGTATGTACACATATATCTTTTTGTTTGTTTTATTTTCAACACATAAACAAATGGAGCTTGCTAAGGGTGTAGTTGCTGTTTAGTGCTTCTCTCATTGCTGTGTTTAAAGTGCTTTCAGTAGAGGTGGTGCGTTGCTAACAGAGATGCTCTTCACAGCTGTAGGTGTTCTCTCTGCAGCAAACCCATCCATACTTTTTTAAGTAAATCCTCTTTTTTATCGTTACCCTGATTTTAGAGATCTATGTCCTCCATCATTTCTTTGCTTAAAATAAAGACTGGTTGTCAAATCTGTATGCTGCAGGGGTTTAATTTTTAAATTTGTTATATCACTTTCTTTGTAAGAATATTCAACATTAGATTTAAGAACTATGTTTTGTTAGCTTACTCATGTGAATTTAAATAAATTCTGATTACTTTTTGCTTAGGTTTTGCTTGTAATGGACACTAGAACACAGGAGACTTTTATATTGAAGGTAAGTAAAATCTTTCATTATTTGTTAATAATCTTTTATTATATGGTCTCCTAAATTACACCACCACACAAAGATCAATTTGTGTTTAATTATAGATGTATCCCAGCAAGATATTGTTATTATGGTAACACATACTAAGTGCCCTGGAATTCTTTTTGTCAGTGTTTGGTTGCATTCCTTTCCTTTATCTCTAACATCCCTAGTGCTCAGATGTGCTGGTTTAGTCACCTGAGATACCTCTGGTTCTTGAGGCCAACGCCTTTGCAGGCTTTGGTAAAGAATCACACATTTAATGTGCTGCTTAAAACATCTGTAAAGCCCTGGTGGCTCAGGACTTCCGACAAAGGTGAAAGTTCTTCTTTATCCAAGCACATCCACTGCGCTTTGTGTTTGGTCTTCTTTAGCTGAGGAATATCCTACTGGCCAAAGTGTGTTGTGGATGAAATGTACAACTGGTTTTCTTCAAATTTGTTTCCTTATGTTTTACATCAATAGTCTGAGATAGCTGAGTTTAATATTACTAACCCATTGCATTTATGAACAGTTATTTGATCAGAATAAAATTTTTTGCATTATTATTTTATGTTTCAGAAGGTGGTCAGATCAAGACCCCAGTATTATCAGAGCATCTGTGATGCTGAGAATTGGTTTAGTTATGAGCATAGTTTTTGTGGCCATTTACTTCAGGCTCCCTTTGACATGAATTCCACTGCTGATGGCAGGAAGGATGGAAAAAAGGCTGTGTCCCAAACATAAAGCTTTAATTGCTTGTTAACATTTTGTAACGTTGCTTTATATCTGGCTTATAACCCACCTTTGTGCACTGGCCTTTGAAATTCTATGTGCAGGATACAACAAACCTGTTTATTTCACATAAAGGTTCATTTGTGAATATTGTATATTAGAACCTCATGTTATCTACTGGCAGATAGGGTAACATTGAATTTCCCATGTAACTGCCTATGTTTATCAATATTGTAATAGGTCACACTATTGACATAATTTTTTTTCTCTTTCTCTCTCCCCTCCCTTCCACCCTCCCACATCAATTTTTTCACTTCTGGCAACTTCATCCCTACCTCCCAAAAATCATTGTCTCTCAAGGAGACTAATCCTTTCCTTTCCTTTTTATTGAGGTGGTTGCTGTCGTTAGTAAAGTAAAATGGAAATGTGAGGATTACCTATGAGGCTAAGGCATTCTTTTGTCTTTAAGACTTGAATTGAATTTTTTTAATAGTGTCTTTTGGTCACACGCAAAAATAAAATTTTAAAAAAGGGTCACAGGGAAATAACTGAGTGTCATCCTGATGACTTAGTTTGAGAGAGATTCTAATAAAAACATTGACCCATGTAATTGATTTTAATGGCAGCTTTGTGCCATCTTCTGTTCTCTGGAAACACGCCAGATGCCATCAGCACAGCCTCGGGGGACCGAGGGGCATAGAGCAGCAGATGAGTGGTTTCTCTGAAGCCCAGAGTAACTCGGATAGATTAGTTTGGTTGATAAACACAGAGCACAGCAGGCTCCAAAGGCAACTGAGGGTACAACTGACCTTTTTGTTCTCTGTCAGGGTCTAAGGAAAAGTAGTGAGTGCAGCAGGAGCAGAACGACCATCATCCCCCGCTGCGTGCCCAACATGGTGTGTCTGCACAAGTACATCATCTCTGAGGAGTCTGTCTTCCTTGTGCTGCAGCACGCAGAAGGTTTGTCTCCCCTTTAAGCATATTGTTGAAAAGAGTCAAAGGTTTTCAGTTTTAATCGATGGTGCACTTCATTGTCAAATTAATCTCTCATACATCCAGTTAAAATATTTTAAGTGTGCCAGAGAGATGTCATGTAAGACACCTCACTCTGTTCCTCTGTCCCTCCCCCTCTTCCCCTCTCATTCTGTGGTGGATCTGATTCCTGCTTCAAATGGCCTCAAATCCTGATGGGTTACTTGAATTGTAGTGGTATTGAGAGCTTCCAACTGTTTATTTTCTATAGGAGACGGAGTGCTTTGACTGCATTATCTGCATTAATTACAGTTGTCTCTCAGAGATAAAGTCTTTGGCTACTTTCATAAACTTTGACTAGTAAATATTTTTAACATCTTCTAGTTAAAATGACAAGCATTTGCACAGTAATTTAATAGCTCCACTAAAAGCCATGAACATTTTCCTGTTGGTTAATACTGCACTGATCTGGATTTTTAAGAAAATAGCTAGTGGCATCACACAGGAGTTCAAAGCAGAACCACAGAGTTGTGCCTTCAGACTATTTATAAAATTCCTGTTAAATATACAGGGGAACAGGTGGCACAAAATAATTACATTTTGATTTTTTTGTCTAACACCTGGATTTAAATATTCCCTAAATGTAATTACCCATATTTGTTTAGAATGAGTGCAGAATATAAATTTGGGGATTGCTAATAGTTCTTTTTTTTCTTTTTTTTTTTTTTTTAGGGAATGTTAATAACTCAGAATGGATGATGTGAAAGAACTAAGTTGACTGATAGAGAAGATAATTTTATTGCATTTAATGTTACTTTTTTTTTCCCCTACTGACTTAGATTTTGGCTTTTTCATGAACAAGTTGTCATATGAGACCAGTTAAAGTTAGCTTTGCAACAGGAATGAATGTTTCTGCAATATGTGACTTGGTTTTGCCATGAGCACTGATGCAGGAAGAAAAGCCTCAGATTACAGTAGTGCCTGATGGTGATCTTGAGAGTTTTCAGTGCAGCACTTTCTCTTGAGGTGTGTATATAATAATACACAAGAGGACTGGGAGATTCTCAACTGAGCTTCAATCTCCACATAAGCTGTTACATTTTGTTTTTCAGATAAATTTTTTTTTAAAAACCCATAACTGAAGAAACCCCAAAAGAAACAAAAAAAACCCACTCACAACCCTTGTCAGATAGCAGCTGCCCTTAAGGCTAGCATAATTACATAATTTAAAAAACCTCTTCCTAGTATTTCTGCAGTTTCTGAAGTCCTACAGTTTTGCTCTTCTCTTTAGGAACAATGTTCTTCCTTGAGATAGATGGAAAAGTGAGTGGAGTAGTAGTGGAATTTCATGGGAAAAGTGGTCAGATGTAAGAACAAAAATTTTAAGGAAGGCCTAATGTGAGCAGTTGACAATCTTCTGGAAGTGTTAATTTTATTGTGATATCACAGTGAGAAAAATAGACATTGCATGATCAGAGCTCTTTCATTTTCATGAACCTACTGTCTGGGCTCAGAACATGCAAAAGGAGAGGAAGAGTGGTATATTCTGTTGTAAAGAGGGGTAGCTGGGGTACACAGTGATGAGTAAATTGCCTGAAAATTTATTCAATAAGTGTATTGCAGGTGTAGGGCCTGATCCCAAATCCCGAACTGAATGGCCACTGCACCTCATCCTGCCATGAGATTGATGCTTCTAACTCTGGAAAGGCTTCTAACTCTGTGTGAAAAAAGGATAAATGAAAATAGGGCTTAAGTTATGCTGCACTATATGCAGACTAGTCTAGCTCACCCCACTGATGATGGTCTTGATCATCTTATGTTAGTAGTACTTATTCTTTAAATTACAAGGGTAGTAATACCAGGAATCCCTACAGACAAACCTGTCTTAAAATTTTATCCATCTCAGATCAGGTATGAATAGAGAAGGTGTTTGTAGGTGATGTTGAGAAGGGATAAAAATTTCTAATTCTGTACTTTTTAAGTGATAGTCTTGAAATTTTATTTCATGACTTGTGAATGCTCTAAATATTCATACTCCAAGTAATTCTATTCCAATAAGAATTTGATTGTGCCAGTTAAATTTGTAAGTGGCGCAGATTTATGATGTTAGGTATGTTAGCTACACCATTGTGAGTTTGAAGGGTAAAATATTAATTTAAATGGGAAGTGGCTTGTGCTGTAGCAAATTCAGAGGTTTTAATGTAAGCTGCTCACTGTTTCCTGTTCATAGTTGATTTTAACTGTATTATTAAGAGCAGCACTATTGGGTTTTGTATGGAATTCTGCAAGCTTGACCACAGACTCAAGAGGAAGACTTTGGTTGGTTGGTTGTTTTGGTAAATCATGATGGTGTTACATGCGTAGAATTGGTGAGTGAGGTCTTGGGTTCTCTTAGAGATTTTTCTCCTGGCCACAGTGAGAGGCTTCAAGGGTGCATCAGAAGCACAAAAGTCCATCAAGTTATCTTGTGGCTTTGTTGGAAAGCACTTGGCAAGTTCTAATGTGGGAGAGAGCCAATCTGATGTTAATAAGGCCTCGCTTCTTCCTGGCACTACTGACTACAGAAATTTTAGAAACAGATGCTTCAAAAATAGGCTGGGGGGCTTCCATGGGACATCAAAGTTTAAGTGGCTGTTAGAAGCTGTCAAATCTCTTTAAGCATAAACAAGCTGGAGTTCCTATCAATCTGGAGAGCACTCAAGAAACTTCCTGCTGAAGAAGCTTGCTGCACGCAGCAATTGATAGACAACACCACAGTAGTGCTTTGGCTTGCAAAGCTGGGGTTTTGTTGTTAGGAGAGGAGATAATTCTAGCTGTAAATATTTGACAGCAATCAGAAAATGTAGGGAGGGTGATACGCTCCTTGGCAAGTAACTTTTTCAGGAGGCTGCTTTGGAATAGTAGCTTTTGCTAAGCTTTGCCTAAATTAGCAAACTTTGCAGCAGAGGTCCACCAGCAGCACTGGAAATACAGGACTGCAGATACAGGATGCTTGTAACTACTGTCATGTTAGAGATTAGGCACGAGGTCAGCTTCCCCTTCGTGTGGAGCTGCAACTCCACTGTGGCTGTTGTTGGGATGCTGTGGAATATTGTTGTTGAACCATGGCAGTGCCTGTGTGTCTGCTTTACTTTTGGCAAGACTCATTTTTTGTAGCCATTGCATTAACATAGTGAAGTCTAGCAGTAGGTATGCCTCTGTTCAAAAGAAGGACAGTGATTATTTGAAAACCACGAAATTGTTCCTTTTCCAGCAAGGAAGGCTATTAATTCTCATGAGGTGCATGGTTTAGGATTAGAAGTCCTGGCCATGCACAAATTCTTATGCAGTGTTGTAGAGATTTGGGCCCAGTTTTGGAGAATAATTCAAGCATATGTCTTTCAGTACGCTGTTTTTCTTCTCTATCACATTACAGTTATTTGGAAGCCTGGGTTGTCCACTTTGACTTTGTTTGGGATTTCCTAGATACAGTGGCTGCTGCATTCTTAGCTGCATTCCAGTTCTGCAGGAATTGCAGTGCTTCATTCTTGGGAATAATCTCATGGGCCAAGCTAGCAAAGGCTATTGATTTATTCAGCCAGTCTTTCAGGATGTGAAGCTGAAACGGGAAGTGTCTGAGCCCTGGGTGAGGAAAAATCCAACTGGTCATGATTTTTTTCTTGTCATCTGGAACAAAACCATGTTTAGGAGACTAAATTTTCTGAACTGTTAGGTTTCATTTTATCCTGTCATATATACTATCTAGTCTGCATTTTCTTTTTGGTGTTTGTACATCAAGTGCTAGTAATAAAAAAAGCTGCAGAAATGTTTGAAAGAATATGAAAGATTCCTAGTTAGATTCATCACTTAGTCACTTTATGCTGAATTTCCTGTTGATTATTTTGGACACTAACTTTTTAGATTCTGCCTCTAGATGCAGAGGTATAAGCTCCAGATTGCTGGAAATGTGGTTAAGTATAGCACTACTAATAAGAAATTTTTCATTGAATAACTGCAGAAAAATGTGGAACTTGATGATTTTCATGTGCTTATAAAACCAGAAAGATTGGACTAGGCTGGCTGTGGAATCAATTAATGGTAGAAGAAAACAAACTTAATAATTAGTTATGTTAATAATATACTTCTGAAATTGTATTAAACATTAATAAACTTTAGCTTAATACTGTAGCTTTTATAGTTATTTATCCTGTTGGACTATTTGACAGTGACTGAAGCTTACTTGTTTGGATTGATTTCTGTAATTTTAGTTTTTATAGATTCCTGATACTATATTAGCATGGCTTGCTAATGGGTTTTCTTGATCTTACACAACACATAGGGAGAGGGGGAAAGATTATTAGTATGTCATTCATAAAGGCATAATTACATACGCAGATACAAATATCACTTTTGTTTGACCCTGAATTGGACGTTTTAAAAAAGAAATAAAATTGTTGTTTTTCACTATAGAACACAATTATTGCATGGCATTTATTTACGTATTTCCACTTGACCAGGAGGCCAGTCTTGAAATATTTGAATGTTAACATATTTGGACATAATTTTTTTGCTTGGTTTTGTTTACTTGTGTTTAACTCTTAAGTTAAAGTTGCAGTAAATAGTCGTTTCTACTGTGATTTTTAAATACAGGTCATTAATAATGAAAAACTTTTTTAAAACCTAAGATAATAGATTTGCAAGAACAAATGAGTTGTCGCAGTTCTCCCTGTTTTCACACGTGGACAATGGTGAATTCCTGAACACTATAAGAATAAAGAGATTTCTTTTTTTTTGTCTTTTGCAACTTTTATGTTTACTGAACTCCTCACATCTGCCAGTGATTTTTTTGTGGATTTTTTAAGTATTGATCCAAACATATCTTTAATGTTTCTTGGGTCTCCCTTCTTAAGCTGCAGTGAGCCAAGTAGAGCCCCAAATGTAGTGAAGGCTGGATGAAATCTTGCATGATGTGAGGTGGAGGGAGCAGAAGACAGGAGTTGTCCTGAGAGCAGTTTGATGTGTTGATAGGTGAAAAACTTAAATTATGCAAGGGTAATACTTGCATTTTTCATATTGCTGGGCAGCCCAGCCCCTTCTTATCTTAGTGTAGGGGTACAAAGCATTTGGGTCAGTGAGAGCTGTTCAGGTGTCATATATAAAAGCATACCTGGTGTCCGGTAATGGAACAGGAAAAACGGATCTGACAAAGGATCACAGGGAAAAGGTTTTGAGCTTTCTGCTTCCCTGGGTCAAAGCTCAAGGCTGGCCTCTGTTAGAAAGACCTCCTCTTACAGCTTCCTTCAGAGGAAGCACTGATGGTGCTCCTACTTGCATTAAAGCCATGCCTGGAGGCTGAGCTGGTGGTGTGCCAGGCACTTCCCAAAGCTCCAAAAATCTTACATGAGTCTTCATGGGTCATGGTCTGAGATTTGTGTTTTCATAAGAAATTCATAAAGCACAAGTAATAAACGCTAGTAAAATGTAGATGAAAACACTTAGTTTGTATTAATTAATCTTAATGCAGGTGGGATGGGGAGACTATATGATTTTTTTATTAAATTATGTAAGTAATAATGCAGAAAGGGTGTGGTTCTCAAATTCGATTTTATTGTTTGGTATGAAATGGACCTGAATAATTCCATGCCTACTTAATAAACTGGGAAAAGTTATTTCATTATAGTACTTGAAGTAATTTAATTGAAATTTTAAAGGAAATTAATTGTTATGGATAAAAGTGTGAAAAAGAGAATAAACTCTTTCACACATATGTAAAAATTATGTATGTCCTTGCTCTCTCATTCTCACCAAATCAGCTGAAGATCAGTAATTCTGAAGTGCTGTGCAAGGACTCAGAGGGCAAGGTGCCTTTGCCCTGTTGTGCTGCTGTGTAACATGTGTTTAAAGCAAGTGGCCTCACCTGAAGAGCCTGCACGGGTTCTCTGCTTCTCACAGGGGTGAAATTCTGCTCGTGAGACACCTCTGGCAGGGCCAGGGCCCTCAGTGTCACCAACACAGGGCCTGGTGTCACTTGTGCCCAGGCAGGCTCAGAGCCAGTTGCTGTCCTGCCTCGCTGGGCTGAGGGGCTGCTGCTCTGCTGGGAGGGACTCGGGCTGTGCCTTGCTGCTGTGGCAGGGCACACTTTGGGGCGCATATTTTGGATGCACCTCTGGGTAAGAATTTAAGGTACTTATGCCATACAGTGGTCAGTATAGCAGTTCTTGTTCCTTTCTCTGTGAGCATTGCTTCCCTTTGCTCCTGGTGCTTTACCTGGCATCCTTTCTCAACGCATTCTAGAAGGTGGCAAGGGTTATCCTGACCTGGTGCTGACTCTCTTTGTTCTTATGGCAGAAACCATGTGGATTAACAGACCTAAATTTTCATTTTTACTATTGGACTCAAGCTGTTAGAATTCCTTCTTAGTGTTTTTAATATACTTAGTTTCACCATAACCAGTGAGATATTTTTTTCCCCTTGAAAAACAACTCTTGTCTTAGCCAGGGGGATGGAGGGCAGGAAAACTTCACATTATATTATTCAAATTAATTTTTTAAAGTGTCAAGGTTTTTCTGTCTTTGATAAGTTTTATTTGAAATACCTGGGAGTATAGAAAATCTGTTCCTAGGCAATGATAAATAGTTTCTTCTTTTATTGTACTTTTTAAAGGAATTTTGCCTGATAAAGAGAATGTTAAAAAAACCCCAAACTATTAAAGAATGTATTTTGGAAAAATATAAAACTCTGTTTTATCCAAATAAGTAAAAAAAAAAAACAACAAAAAACCCCACCAACTTTGCAGATGCCCAGTGGGATGGATACTTGTTTTTTTCTTTTACAAAGATTTTGTTCAAAATCCTGCATTTTCCAGAATTTCTGTACAGTCTTTTAAGTTGAAATGTCTTGACATTGTATTTCTCCCTAAGTTATCAAAGGAGACTTTCTAGCTTTAAGCCAAATTCTTTGGCACACATAAGAGTTACGGTAACTTTTTTGATTTATTTTGCTAAAATTTTATGTTTTGAAATCTGTGAGCTCTTTTATTATGTGCAGCATTTGGAAACATGAAGAGTCCTGGTTTGTGTTTTTTAAATGTAACTTATTTTTGAAGATAGAACTTTCTTAGATGCTGTGAAGGAGCTGTTTGCATGTGTAACTTGTATTGAAAAGCCCTTGTGTGGTGTAGTAAAGCATAAAAAGCTTTTTTTTTATTCTAAAGTTAATGGAAGAAATATATCAATATTTAACTAAAAACCCCAACTTCTTCAAATACAGACACAGACCCTTAAAATATCCTGCTGATATGGTAATTTCCCTTACTGAACTTGCTGTTTAGTTTTCAGTCTATTTCCACTAATGTTGCTGATGAGTTTAGAGCTGTGATACAGAATTATTCAGTGCAGGCAGAAGTGGGGATGGGCAGTAAACAATTTGATCTTTCCTAGTTTTTGCTTCTTTTGTGGTGGCAGGTGGAGAGCCGTGACCACTGTGCAACTTGAGAGATGCTCTGAAATGGGACTTTACTGAAGTTTAAAAACAAAACAAAAAAAGCAGCAGCTTAATCTCTGATGAAGCTCTTTAAATATTTATGTAACAATACAAATCTATGTGAAAAGCAAGTTGTGGTCCCTATAATTATTTCCTGCTGAGGAAATGGTTCCAAAAAACTCTGTGGACATAAGGGTATAGTGTATAGTGACAGTGAGGATATTTTCCTGTTTCATAAAAATAAATGCTATTTTGAGTGAAATTAAGAGATCCCCTCCCTTTTTTCTTTATTTTTCAGGAGGAAAACTCTGGTCTTACGTCAGTAAGTTCTTAAACAGAAGTCCTGAAGAGAGCTTTGAAATTCCTGAATCCAGAACTTCCAGCTCAACTAAAATTTTCCTGGAGCAACCAACGCCTAGTCCTAAAGAAACTGGTAGTAGTACTGATTCCAGAGAAAGCTCTGGGGAGAGCATGCTGAAGGTGGTCCCACTGAGGAGCAGCCTGACACCAAGCTCTCAGGATGACAGCAGCAACCAGGAAGATGGTCAGGAGAGTTCCAAGTGGATGGACTCAGCATCTAGCTCAGAAGAAGAGTGCACCACTAGTTACTTAACATTGTGCAATGAATATGGGCAGGAAAAAATTGACTCTGGCTCCCTAAATGAGGAACCAGTGGCTAAAGCAGAGAGTGAAGGTCTGCATACCAAAGAGAGGAGCTCCTTGCAGAAGTGCAGTGTTGTTGGTAGTGACAGCTTCACCTCCCAGATTGTACCTCAGGAACGAAAGCTGTTCATTGACGATGCTGAGTCGGAAATAGCCAGCCCTACTAGGATATTGGACTCGTTAACTAGATCCAAGAACAGCCCCATGGAGCTCTTCAGGATAGACAGCAAAGATAGCACTAGTGAGCTCCTGGGGCTTGAGTTTGGAGAAAAAATACATAACCTGAAATCGGAGCCTTTAAAGCCATTGTTTTCTGTGCCAGATCATGACAGAAGTTTGGATGCCCTGGAGAGCAAAATGGGTGTGAAAGCTCATGACACTGTGAGCAGGGGTTCAAATGACTCTGTGCCAGTTATCTCCTTTAAGGATGCTGCTTTTGATGATGTGAATAGCATTGATGAAGGAAGGCCTGATCTCCTAATAAACTTACCAGGCATGTCTGATGAAACAGAGGAGCCAGCTGTGTCACGGCCGACAAAGTTTACAAAATCTGTTAAGGATGTGTCAGAAGTAAAGTTGTTAGAAACACCTGATGTCTTGCAATTAAATAATTCTGCAGAGCCATGCAAAGCATTTGATCAAGAGCCAAGTCATGTGGCAGCAGAAGTGGGTGATCCTGCCCATGAGGAAGCAGATGAGCCAAGTGGTGTCACTCAGGGAGCTCTTGGGACCCTCTTTACATCTGACCAAGAGGTAGGTGCTTCAGAAGATGGGGCTCTGTTCCAAGAGCTTGGGGCCTGCTCCTTAAATACGATGAGCAAAGAAGAAAGTTCATGTGTTTCCAACCTGCTCTCAGGTGCTCAAGAGATTAGCTTGGATACGGATGTGCTAAAGAATGGAGTGTCGCTGTTTTCCAATCAAACTGAAGATGCTGGGAAAGAGGAGACAGACGCGGCTATGTCACCAGCAGCTGAAAGTAAAAAGACTGCACCAAAGAAGGAAGACAAAATAGCAGGAGCAGGGCAGAAGGAAATACATCAAATTTTTCAGGACCTCGACGAAAGATTAGCGCTAACCTCCAGGTTTAATATCCCAGAGGATTGCATTCAAAGATGGGCAGCTGAAATGGTGGTAGCCCTTGATGCTTTACATAGAGAAGGAATTGTGTGCCGTGATTTGAACCCAAACAACATCTTATTGAATGATAGAGGTCAGGAACTTTTGCAAATGCATTTCTTTTTATTCGCTGTTGCTTCCAATTAACTGAGTAGGCGTTTTATCTTGTAATTAGTATCTTCATTTCCTGTCTAGAGCTTCATTATCAGTGCAGCAAATTCACCCCCAGTAATAGCTTCTAGTACTTAATGATGCCATTATTCTTAATGATACTGTTTTTAGCTACAAAAGGAGTAATTACAGTTCACTTCTGCAGAAAATGGAAGGGAAAAATGTTTTGATTTCTCCTGTCGTTTTGTTTTTAGGACACATTCAGCTAACGTATTTTAGCAGGTGGAGGGAGGTTGAAGATTCCTGTGACAACGATGCCATAGAGAGAATGTACTGTGCCCCAGGTTAGAGCAATCACCTACAATGTTTCACTTGGAAAGTAGATTAGCAGCTTTCATTTTCTCCTGTAGTCTCTGTAGCATACAGCTTGAGATCATGCAATATCTGAGTTTTCTTTGCTTCTTTTCCTTAATGTCTTAAAAAGCTACAGGGCTCATAACTGCTTTACTGTTGAACTGTGGTGGTGTTTGTCATTTCCATAATGTGTAATTGTACTGAATGTCTTGTTTAAGCAAGTTGGGAATGTTCTGCTTTCTTCCAGTTACTTCCTGTGTGTGAGTACATCTTGATAAATGAAAAGAGCAAATGAGGCTGAAAAGGTGGCACTAAGACCCTTAAAAATACAAAAATTTATAGATGTGAGGGACATGGGTGGTGGGGGGAGAGCCACAGAGGTTTGAAAAATACAACCCTAATAGGCTCAGAGATGCCTCTGACATTTTTGATGAGCTACAGTGGGCTTTGAAATAGTTTAGAGAGCTCTTTCCTTAGAACTGCTTTCATCAATCACGAGGGTGATAAAATCAATATCTCTTGGGTTTTTATGGCAAGGATGGCACTTGAAACTGAGCCTTCCCTCTTTTCCTTTCTCCGATTTATTTTCTGTTAATATAGTGGTCTATGATTTTTGGCAGTGACAGCCAAAAATCAGATGTTTCATGTACAGCTTCATATTTTAAAAATTTCATAGTTAACTTATAAAAACTAGAGTTGAAATTATTGTTTTTATTCAGACTTTGGAATGCCAACATAACTCTGCTGAGTGTGTGGTCTGGCCAGGCATTGCAGCTTGGCATTGCAGCTTGAGGTAGTCCTCAAGCTCAGAGTCTGTTAATGTGCTTAGAAAAATTTAGAATAAGAGTTACCAGCCATGGAAGTTCTGAATTTAGTTTGGCATCAGGTGTTACTTCTGTGTTTTTGTTCTGCAAGTGAAATGCAGCAAGGAGCTGTCTCTGTGAATAAAGGTGGTTGGGTCTCAACAAACTTTGAGTGTCAGCTTCTTGAGATAAATTAAAAATAATTTTTTTCTATGCATGTCAAAAGGGCAGGTGTTAGAGAAAATAATTCTTTAACCTATCAAAGTAAGTCCAACATCTTTGTTCTACCCTCATGCCACTTTCATTCAAGAGCAAGATAATTGGGGAATCCCAGCAATTACTGTGTTTCTTAAATAGATGGTTGTCCTGGTTGCCAACATGTGTGACAACCTGTTAGAGAGAGGTGTTTTCCTGCCTCCCTACCCCAGCCTTGAACAAAGCGCTCCCCAGTTGAGTTCTAGCAAAGATGGAAGTGCAGCCTTTTCCCACCCTGTCATCATTAATGAGCTGTGAAAGTCAAAGCTTAATTTTTCTGTACTTTAATGAGGATCCAAAGAGAGGCTTTTTTTGCCCCCTAAGCCCCAACCAGCCAACTCCTGCAGTAATTAAGTGTTTAGGGAGCAGTTGAAATAATATCTAGAAGTCCCCAAATGCAAGAATAAAGTTTTCCACACCGTCGTTATTTCCACCTCACAGCACAGGTGCGGTACCCACCCGGGCTTTTTTTTGCTGAAGTTTCCCTGCCCTCTCTGCCCTCTCTGCCCTACCCCAGGCTGTATTGGCTTTGTGTGTCTGCAGCTGGTGAGCTGCAAGGTGAAGATTTGCAAATGCAAGTATTAGATATTCAAGGTGGATGAATTGGTACTGCTCCCTGATTCTTGCCTTTCATATTTCTTGATCTTAATGTTATCTCTGTGAAGCTTGCTTGTGCTTTAGTGTAGCTGTTACGTATTAATTTTTTGGGGGAGAGTAATACTTGGTATGACTTAGCAGGACAAAATATATTTTGGAGTCAAGTGCCATTCTGTCACAAGGAATGATTCGCTAATGATGTATAGATGAGTCCATAGCAGCTTTCTTAGGGCTACTGCTGCTGGTAAATGTTGCTTTAGAACTTTTGATTAGCATTAAAAAAAAAAAAAATCACGTTAATAAGCTTTCTCTAGGTTCCAATTTTACAGGGGGGGAAAAAAAAGCTTCATTTGGATGATATTTTTTTTTTAATTTCATGGGGTGTACCATGTCCCTGGAACCCCTATATCATGAACGCATTGCTCTTCAAGTTGCTTCTTGGAACAAGGATTTTGAAATTATAATTTGTGTTTCAGTTCAGTACACTAGGAACAAATTTTGAGCTTTTAATATTATTTTTATGTTTCTTTTTAATATAAGTGTTTCTCACAACTTTTTTTTTTTTTTTTTTTTTTTTTTTTTCAGAGGGAAATGCTGTAGTTTTGTAGAGGTGAACAATTATCTTCACAAAATTTTACCAGCTCTTATGATTTCTTACCATAACAAAACATAGTGTCTAAAATGAGTGACTCAAAATGAGTCTTTATCTCATTTTGAATTTTCCTGGTGTTTTCAGGATTATGTGCTGTGTTGCCCTGCCTCTGGGTAGTCGGCCTTCCTTCTCCTTTTCTCTCCTGGCAGAAGCATGCAGTGAAACTTGTCTTGTAAAAATTTTGTGTTTAGCTTGCTGTCTGTTTTTAACAGAGTTTGAGATAGAGTATATTTGGATATGATAACTTGTATGCTACCTGATTTCAACAGTTTAGTGCATTCTTTCAACATATGCAAGAAAGGGAAGGTGTCTATCAATAAACATTGCTTTTAAGGGTCTGCTGTCGGAGACCAAGAACAGATGATGAGTTTAGGGCTGCAGTTCTTTTTCTGCATTGATTTTTGAGGAGCAAATTTTGGAGACAGAAAAAGGGGACGATGAATGTGAAATTCAAACACATTGCAGGATATCTTCAGTTTAAAACAGGTAGGAAATTGTTTTGCAGAATTATATGAAAATTTTAAACATGTATTTGAAACAGTCGTACCTTTTCAGTTGTTAAGGTTTCAGATGTTGCTTTTCTACGGTGTAAGTTATAAATTGATTTTCAGTGAAGTGCATGAAGATGTATTTAAATCTTGAGTTGCTTTATTTGTTGAAGAAAATCATGAAGCCTAAATTCTACAATTTATATATTGAAAGCTAGTTGCTGGATGGGCTAGGGATCGTAATGTATCAGTGTGGGAGCATTTCCGAGCCAAGAGAGAATAGAGGTCCACCTATGTGGAACTTGCTTATGGGATCTAGGACTTTGTGTTTAGGCTTTCTGTACACCAGAGTGTAACCTTGCATTAAAGTAAAACAAGGCAGTGTCGGTACAGCAGACAGTGATCAGATCTCTGATCCCTGGTGAAGTGCAGGGACTTGTTCAGCTCCTGTTGTTCTATGAAAAGTGGAGAGGCAATTTTACTGTGTTTGTCAAAAGGACATTATGCAGTGGATATAAACAACAACTGCAACGATTGTAAATACAGAAGTGTCAAAAAGATGAGGGAAGGGAATATTTAAAAATCTGCATCCCACTCCCTGTGAGCAGTATAATTAGTTTTGTATGAAATAGCAGTTGTCATTTTACATCGTGTGTAAGTTCCGAGCAGGGCTGCATCTGTTGCAGGAGTGGCACTTCCCCGCTGCCGACGGGAGGTGGCATTGTACCATTAATGGATGTTGCTGTCCCACTGGCTGCCCCTAATTTGCTTAACTTCTCCTAAGAACTGGAGACGGAAGATGCGGCTCATTTGTAATGATTTGCACATCAGGAATTGTGCTCACAAGCTCATGGTGTGTTACTGTGCTGTTGAATTTGTTGGTGTGACTGGGTAACTCTTTGCTGCTCTGTAGTTCTGCTCAATTTAAAAGAGCAAAAGTTCCCGAACCAACTCTGGTACCAACAAAGCTGTCTGCAGATGCTTAAAAGTAGTGCCTGTGCTATACTTTGATTAAGGGCCAAACTAAATCTTTGCTGTTCACCTATGATAAGTCAAATGTTGTTTCTCTAATTCACAAGGGAAACGTTGGATTATAAATCATACCGTATAAACTCAACACCACTTCAAGTAAAACTGTGGGGGGTTTGGCCAAGAATGACTTGTTTGCTTTTAAAGAAGAAATTAAGCACTTGTAACTGAGAATTTCTACTGTGTTAATATGGTTAAGGTGACTATTGTGAGGTTTATGTGTTTTATTTCCTTTAACTTTCCTCCTTTTTATAGTAATTTTGTTTTCTGAACATTAAAGTGTGTTGAGCAGCTGATGTCTGAATACAAAGTTATTAGCAGATCAGATGAGACTGATTCACTCCTGTTTAAACAGCCCTTTGCTCTCCATGCCCCCTGAGAACTCTTATCACATATTTGTCCAAAAAATCCCCACAAAAACTAACAAAAAATCCCTTGCTTTATCCACCTGCCTGGTGGCTGATAGTATCAGCAATGTATCTCTTTATCTCTTGGTTAATGTGCCTTGGTATTCTGAAGGGGGGAAAATTCCAGTAACAGATTCAATTTACATGGACAGAAATTTGAGCAAATGCCAGCCTAGCAGGGGGGCCATTATTCTGCTCTATAAATAAGTTTAAAAAAGAAACACATGCACACACACACACACACAAACCTGTGAATCAACATGTTTTGGTCTAATTGAGAGAAAAGCAAGATAGATGAATTTTGAAATGCAAATTATCACCTTCTGTTATTTTAAGTATTGGTTTTGCCAACATTGTGATCTTAAATATAAAGAGTTGTTAACTTTGAAATACAGTAATAATTGTATTCCATTCTTGACAGTCACAACTTTAAAAATAAAATTGGTAACTTTTTTTTTAATAAAGCCTTCTCGGTATGCTCAACACCTGTGAGAAAGACAGAATTGTCTGCAGCCATTGCCTAGTCAAGGCTATTACTGGGTAAAACAGATTTAAGTTGAGGATTTTCTCATTAAGAGAAATCTTTATGGTACTTTTTCAGTCTAGCCTGTGAAGTGTCATGTTGTAGAAGCAGCTTGCTGGTCTGACATCTTGTGTAAATTTGATGTGTGAATGAGATGTTTTATTTACACTCCCCGAGTTCTTGTTCCAGCAGCGGGGATGCTTTCTGTTGCATCCCTGTAGTGTTTTTGGAGGACGAGGTTTCAGAACCGGGCTGCCTTTAGAGTCTTTTCTTTCTTGTTTAAACAAGTTTTCACTAGACTGTGTTTACTAAAACCTGGAGATTTGCTGCTTGAGATCCTAAAGCCAAAGGGAGCTTAGCTTCATAGAAAATGTAAGTAGGAAACTGGCCATCAGTAATGCATCGTATTATTCTGATGCTTTCCTAAGCTGTGTGCTATAATCAAGCCTTATTTACACAAACTAGCATTCACAGAAGCCTACACATAAATATATGGTAAATTTGGTTTTATGTAACCTGCTGTTACTTGTGCACAGTGCAAAACCTAAGCAAAAAGAAGGCTTTGTGTGCGAAGGATTTTGTCCCCCCAAAAAAGACAAAAATGTTTCAATGTGCAACCTGATTTTTGTACTCCCAAATGCAGATGTCACTTCTTTGCTCTTAAACAGTTGAAAATACAGATGCAAAGTGCAGCTGGACACCTAAAATATATGGCATGAAAATAAAAAATTGCTAGTTGATATTATTAGCCTGCGTGCTATAATTTTTCTTTAGTGAATAAGGAAAAGGATTATTTGCCTCTGTTTACCAAATAGACATTTGATGCAGGAAAACCTGCATATTATTTGTGTATGTGTTTTTCAGTAGGAGTTTGCAGGCACTCATTAAATCTGCTATTTTGTATTATAGTAATTTAATTTGTTTAAGAAGCAAAATAACTGTGGTAGATTAAAGTACCATTGACCCTGAGAGATGTCGAGGAGTGGGCTGGTCTCATAGTTATAGTCTAAGACTGGACTTCCTGCTTTTTATCTCTGACTCTGTCCTAGATTTTTGTGTGACATTAATGTCTCAGGATTATCCTAAAAAGAAAAGAAAAAATCTGGATAGGTGAAGGAGTTTTGGGCATCAAAATCAGAAGGCTGGGCTAGCTTGATTGGAAAAGCCCTGGCAATATGAAACAGGATCAAACATTAACATGAAAAATACATGGCTGGTTTGAAAAAGGTCTGGAGGTGCAGAAAAAGTACTGATTCCTGTGAGGCTGAGAATAACAGTTTTACAACAACCATTTGAAGTGGGGCAGCTCTCTAAAGACCCAAGTCCCACAGAAAACAATGACTGACTGCTCCCAGAACAGCAAAATGTCATGAACTTGGAGCTGGTAATTGAAAGCATAGGTTTGGAGAGAGTATCAGGTACTTTCTGAAAAAAATCTGATCTCAGGCTTCTTGTAAGTACACTATGTGTTTCATGGTCTTGTGGTTTTTCGCAGGCTCTGTAGCTAGAATAAGCAGTAAGATGTACCCAAGCTGTTGAGTTGTAAAAACCTGATGTTTTAGTCTGGCTGTCATAAAAGCCAATTGTTAACTCCAGAAGAAACTGTACTTTACCTGTGTTTATTTATGTCTATTATTATTATTATTATTAGTGTTAATATTACAGATGGGACTAAACCTTGAAGATAGTATACAAGATGCCTTGTGAAAATAAATGGAGCTAGGTACGAGGTTTATTAATGTTTGCTTTGTTTTGATATGAGAACAATAATAAAACTTTGTCTCTTTTGTCACATGATCATTTTAGAAGAAGTTTTGGTGCCATCTTGGGCTGCTAAAAGAAAAAGAACAGTCCCCTCATTTTTTTTTCTTTTGCAAAGAGGAACATAGATGCTCATATGCTTTTGAATAACTTTTTAATGAAACTTCCTATTTTCATACTCCATTTGATCTTAGCAAATGTTCATTGGACTTGCCTCACTACTTTATTGTTTAAAGACCATGATAAACTTCTTATACTTTAATATAGATGGTTCAATACTGTGTTTTATAAATTGCTGAAGCATTTTAGGCAGAGCATTATTGGCAGATTGCTTGTGGGATATTTTATTTAGTGACTGTATCTTATGGTATCTTGGCTGACTGAGTCTGATGAGAGCAAATTAGGTTGGAGTTACTTTATTTGATTCTCTGCAAATGTTTCTTTACATACATAGATATCAAAATATGATAAAACAGTAATCTTTTAAAATTAAGGGAGTGTAAGGTAAACAGAATTTCCAGTGTCTAATAATGTTTTTTTCATGCAATGTTTATCTTAATGGCCACAGAAGAGGAAAATATCGTGTTTCTTTTCAGGATGTTGAACAAGTCCAATTCCTCATGAGTTTCAGACACCTGATGGTTGTTCAGATGGGTCTCCTTATTGTTTTATCAGTGATGATACTTGAGAGTATGCTGTTTCTGCTTGGAGTGTGGGGTAAGGGAAAGGCAGGGAAATTCTTATCAATCTGCCCTTCTTAATTCCAAGAAGCCATCTCAGTGCAGAGCCTTTCTTGCCTCCTCGGTGTCTGGGGAAGCACTACATCTACCTAGAGCCAGTTTTCCTGTGATCTGACTGGAGATGTATATATTTTTTTTTTTTTTTTTTAATATTACAGTTTCTCCTACAAAATTTTTGATTAAGTTTTTGTTCTTGGTGATTCACAAGCCATCTGGCCTGAGCTGCACACTGAATGTCTAAGGCCCCTTGTAGGCTTGGCTTCTTCCATGTTAACTACTGTTTATGTGTGCTGGTCATGAGGCATTATTGTCAGCCCTGGAGGAAACTTTTTTGAAAAAAATGTGGGAGGTGTGGTAGTAAAAGCCTTTGAAATCCTTCAGCAAGAAGGGTATATATTTCAAGTTAAGGTGCTGTGTAAAGAATGAGAAAATAAGCCTTAGTTTGCTATTGATAGCTTTATTGAGAATGTGTGTTCAGGAGAGGGGAAGTTCTTTTTCTTCAGAACTGGCACTTCTGTTTAAAATACAGTGTTGTCAGCTATGTCTCCCTTATCAGGAAGTAAGGTATTACTGTGTATAATGCAAATATTGAGATAAGTATGGAAACCATGAAGAAATGGCCTTTCAGTTGAGACCAGCTGCTCTGGAAGGAGGACAGTGCAGGGTAGTGAAGGTGTTTACCTGCACCATCTGTCTCTGTCTAAACCTGATAGCATTTTACAAATCTCCTTCCCTTCAGTTGTCCCAATGGCTGCTGTTGGAATTGCTTTGTGCAGGAATTTAGCATTGCTGTTGACTTGTGCTGTTTGGTGCTGGATGTTATGGCCATGCTTTGGGAAGGGAGAAAGAGGAAGGCTCTCTGTTTAATGAAATTGCAGTGAAGTTGGAAGAGCTATTGGCTTTTTTTCACCTTTCTTTATTATTTCTCCAATTTTCTATTTGAGGATGATATGAATGTTTTTTTTTTCTGCAAATGTTGTTCTGCCAGTCCTAGAAGCACCAACACCTTGTACATGTGTACACATGCTTATTTTTGTACAAATCTGGGTAAGGTCCTTGATTTCAAGGTTCATGAAGGAAAGATTTGGCAAAAATATCCCCATGTTATTCACTTAAGCTTATGTGTCACTACCATTTATTGTCTAAATTACTTTGCTGATGGATTGAGATGAAAATGTTTTCTTAGTGAAGGCAGATATTGTAGTTCAGATTTATTGCCATATTGAAGCTTTAAAAAAAGCATGTGCCCTGTGTGGTATATTGCATTAGCCAGCTACTCTGTGTCCCTCAAAAGCACTTCATAATCTACAGTTTCTAAATTTTCCCATGATGTTTAGTCAAGATAAAATGCAGTAATATTGATGTGGTATCCTGGACTTATTATGATCAGTATTGCATCAGAAGTCATATGACCTATTTGAAGGAAGGAAATGTAAACAGCACATGTTTATTTGTAGTATTCACAGTGATTTTTAGTTGTTTTTTTTTTAATAAGGAAAACATTTATTTTAACCTGAAGTAAGGAAACCTTGGAACCTAGGGAAAGCAGCTGGAAGGCAGACATTGCATAATAGGAAAAAAGTTTAGCTAAAATTTAGTTTTTGTAAAAGAGGAGACTCAGGTGTTGCCCTCAGCTGAGTTTTCCATTTTCTGTTCTGTGTTGGTTCAGCTGACTTGTCATGCAGCTTCTGCTTGTGCATGAGAACCCAAGCAGAACCCTTTAGCCCTGGGAGGAATCTGTGTTACTTGCCTGCTCTTAATTTATTCCACTTGTGTCATTTTGGTCATGGCCAAAAGTGGATGGAAGAGCTCAGTGCTGCTCTTGTCAGAGAACTGCAGTGACATTTGTTTTTGCTTGGCATATATTGAAAGTGTTCTTCCAATTGAAAAATATGAGCTTGGATTTTGAGGAAGTGGATTCTGGTTTGCTTTTTGACTCTTACTCTATATATTTCCATTTTCTTCATCAGTGCTACTTCCTGTAATGAACAGTTCTGGGAAAGAAAGCAGTGTAACTTTGGTTCTGTAGAGAATTGTATCAGCATCTCTGATTGCCAACATAAAGGGAAATAACACAAAGACTGAGTAAATTTTTTTTGGTAGAATTTCTTTTCCCTGTTCTCTGAATGATGCATTTTTTCACATTTAGGTAATTTTTTTTTTCTGTTGGGCTGTGACTCATGAGGCCTATTCCCACTGAACACCTTTGGGAAAAATGGATTATTTCCTTCTGTAGCATCATTCTAAAATTTCCATCAATTTTGGGTAGTTAATGGAAGTGCGAATATAGTAGTCAATCTTATTAATTCTTGGCTTTGCTGTCCTTATTCTGTAATAAGTGTGTAATTTAATTTAAAAATAAAAATCTTCACTTGTTGGGAAGAAAGCTCCCTTGAACTGAAAAGGCATTTCCATTTAGTAGGTTTCATTGAGAAATTCTGTGAAAACCTTTCACCAGCTGGTTTGTGTGGAAAGGCCCAACTTTGCAGTTTTTTTATTTTTCTTTTTTTAAATAATAGTTTCCTGGAAGGTCTGCCTTTCTGAAGGGCTTTAAAATTAAATTGCAAGAACAAATTTTGATTTTTATACAAATTCTTTCAATTTATCATGACTTCAGCTTCATCTGGGTGCTCGCCTGGTATCTTAAGACATTTTAAAAATGAATGTAATTATCCTGATACAGTTCTTCATGTGGTTGCTGTTACATCTTTGTAAAAGTTTCTTGCTGCTGATAGGAGTATTAATCTGTAAGGGCTGGAATAAATTCTGATGTGTGGCATCCTTATAGTGATGTATTGGTCATTCCAAGGCCATTAAGTGTAGTAAACTCCTCAACATGAGGGATGTGCTACCTCAAGAAACAATGTCTGAGTCATCCTTTCTTGGTGCTCTTGCAAGAGCAGCCTGAGCTTAGTTCTGTGAGGTGCTGAGCCTCTCCAATTTGTGTGGAGGCTGCCTGAGGGGCAGCCCTCTGCACATCCCTGAGCTCAGCATGGCTTTGCTTCCCTGCCTCTGGGGAGCTCTGGGGTGACACCTCCCTCTCCCTGACCCTGGGCTGGGACTCATCTGGAGCTCTCCTTGGCCATGCTCATGCTAAGCTCCAAAAAACGATGAGTAGGATTTTTCTGCCCATGCTGCACTGCTTTTCACAACAATAGCTATGTGACTGTATGCTAATTGTTGTCCTCTGCTGGGCAGCTGGTGTGGCTTTTGCCACCCAAGCTATTTTAATGCAGCTTCTGCATTTTTTTGACAGTCAAAATGAAGATTTCATCTTTGTTGCAGTCTGGTTTTCTGCCTGTTTTAGATCAGAAAGCAGGGTGTGTTTGTATTTAATAATTTTTGTAGTTTAAAGCCTGAGTCAGTGAAGGCCAAGTTTTCTGCACGCATCATGCTACTGAATACGTGTGTGTGTATGGCCAGGGACTGTCACCTCCATCTCCCCTCCCTGCTGTCCCTTGTGCCTGTGCAGCAGCTGTGCTGTTGGGTTGGATGCAAGGGAGAAACAACTTTCCATACCAAGGTACAGTTTGGGCTGGGCTGCAGCAATGGACAGTTCCTGGCTGTGGTTATGCTGTGGGAAGTAGAGTTGATGTCTATGATGGTCTATGAGACCATTGGGAAAAGCCTCCCATGGTGATCCCAGTAAAGGATGTGGATTAGCCATGAGACAAATCCTGCCCTCTAAGGCAAAACTGAGGCATGCAGTAGACTACTGTACCATCCCTTGTGCTGCTTTTCTCGATGTTTTAGACCACTCTAATCTGTCCAGCTCTTCTGGCCAGGATAAATACTCTAAGTATGCTTTGCTTACTGTCTGTCACTGTCCAGTTTTGTCCAGTGTAGAGAAATCATAACTGTAATGCCTACAAGTCTCGAAAGTGCCTATGTATGCATGGAAAAGACAAATTATGCATGAAATGTATGGTGTTGCTGTGCTTGAACAATGCAATCTGTAGGTGGCTAAAGGGCTAACTAAATTGCAGGCATAATGAAAGCTCTGTGGTATTTAGTATATGTTCTGTCAGCATTAAACAGTCACCTTGTAAATATATGTTAATTTTGAAGGTGTAACTGACCTTTTTAATATTAATTGAAATGTCTCATGTTTAGAGGTTGGTGCTATCCTAGAAGAGACAGAAGCCTGTGACTGGTGGAGCCTGGGTGCCATTCTTTTTGAACTCCTCACTGGGAAGGTAGGGCTTGGGGGCAAGTGACTTGATAAAAGTGACTTCTTGGCCAGTAGTTTCTCACCAGTGGTGTGTCCAGGTGTGATTCCTTTGATTGTCTTTCTCAGATGAGCTTTGCCAACCTGAGCACTCTTAATTTGCTTAGTCTGCATGGGACCAGAGAAACAAAACATGCTCAGCCTTCAGCAGAACAACTTAATAGACGTCCCAAAATAAGGACTAAAAAATAAATAACCAAAACTATGCTGCCGTCTTAGCTACACTGAAATCTAAGTTCTCTAAAATTCCATCTGTACATGTACAAACCTTTTGCCCTAATACTTCCACTATTGTTTCCTGAGACTGTGTAGAAGGCATATGTTGCTGCTATATATTAATTCAGTACTTTGAGACAAAGAGTGCTTGGCCAAATCAAACTAGTGATTGGTTGACAGCTCTGCACGAAGGAACCAAAGTCCACCAAATTACCAGGCTCTTCAAATTTGAGTAATAGAACAGAAGCTTTAAGATGTAAATATCCTAAAGCTCTGTCTCGGGGAGTTCATCAGCACCTGTATACATTCCTCCCAGAACCAGTACTTCACACTAGGAAGCACTGAATTTTGGCTTTGTGTGTTAAATTTGCATGGATATTAGGAGATAATCCAACACTGCAATTTTGAAATTAATAAATATGCCTTCCTGGTTTCTTTTTCCCTTTTTCCTTTTCTCCTGCAGTCTCTGGTTGAGTGCCATCCATCAGGAATAAACACTCACACTTCTTTGAGCATACCAGACCATGTATCGAAGGAGGCCAGATCACTGATTCAGCAGGTAGGTGAGGGGAGAAGTTGTTTTCTCTATGTATGTGTGTGGATGGGATGAATACTTACATACCTAACTTGTTCTGGTGAAGTAAATGTAAAACCAGAAAGCTGCTGATAAGAACATGGATGGCTCTTTTGTCAGCACTGATGAATTTTGCCCAATTGTCTTGTTGCGCCCAGTTGTCTTGTTGCATTTGCAAGCTTGGACTTCTGCTGCCGGCTGGGTCTGTGGAAAAGTGGAGTGCTTTGCCATTTCTTCAAAGAACAAGTGCTCTGGCAACCTGCTGGTGATACACAGCATTTTAGGAATTCTGCCCTAAATGTTCATGGAAACATTTGTAATGAACTAAAGAAAAAAATGCTGATGACCAATTGAGGAAGATTGCTCAAAGTACTATGAAACCTGTAGCACACTGATTACAGACTTTCACTGTGGTTGAAAGTCTGTAGCTCTCCTCCAGGAAACCTTCGGGATGCCATTTGGTAAGAAGAGTAGTTTAAATGGTGAATCCAATGACTTTTGTAGTCAGAAGATAAGTGGTAGGTTGGACAAAAGGCAAAATTGTATAGACAAGCTTCCAGACTGATACAGCATTTTAAAATTAATGGGAATAGTACTGTTTGATGGTTTTGGTTTACTCTTAGCTTTAGGTAGTCATAACTGAACTTACAGTACAGGGTCTTGAAATTCAGTTAATGCAATCTTCTTTCTAGTTAATTTTGACATAACTGTGGAAGTGATGCCTAGATCTGACCTGTTCCACTTGAGAAGAATAAGTGATATATGTGAATTGTGCTGTTCAGCTTTGAAGAGGATCTTGCTAGTGGATGCATAAATAATGGCAGGACTTAGAGGTAGTTTTGAACAGAGCAGAGTGGACAAAGTATTTCTTGAAGAAAACAAAGGATACAGATTTTGAAAATTCAGTGAGTGAAAAGACCTAATGACAGATTGATTTCTTTGCTGTTACTGTGAAATGATTAGTGGAAATGGAGCTGTATGTTTGGACACCACCTATTTTGAGTAAGTGAAGTCACTGAAGGTGAAAGTACATGTCTTTTTATTTCTGTCAAAGGTAGACAGGGAAATGACTGAAGAACTATCCTATTTTTATGTAATCTGCATTTATGTAGTTGGATGGTAGCAAATTTTTACCTTCACCCACAGATGCTATTAGAAACAAATAGCTGAGGGAAAGCAAAATCACAGTTAAGGAAGAGAATTCCTCCCAGTAAGACTAGAAGACAAATTAAGTCATCCAGTCCATGTGTCCATGTCAATGCAGGATTGTTTTTTTTCCTGTAGACTAATGTATTGCCTATTTTCACGTATGCCAAAGAATGTCTCTTTGGCCACTGGTGGGTTTAAGTGGCAAATTTCTGCCTCTCACAGCTGTGTTACAAGGCCAAGTCTGTTCAGAGAACAGTCTCCCCAGTGCCTGTTAGGTCAAGCTGTCTAGTGTAGGGTGGTGACTTATCTGGTGGAGGTTTGGCTATATGAAGCAGTAAATCACATTTTTTGTTGTGTGACTATCCAAGGAAGCTGCCATTCATTGTTGAGGAAGCCTTGTCAGGAAAAGGAAGAGAGCTCTCTTGGCATGGATAGCAATTTGTCATTGCGACTTTCCTTCCCTCCACTGCTAAGGGTAAACAGGTCAAAACATCACAGGGTAGCTCTCCAGGACCAGTGTCCTGCTATACAGAAAATTGTATCAGGTGTTGTCTCCTGCTGTGGCTTCCAGTCCAGGTCACTTCATTGTAAACATCTTCTTCATTTAGCCAGCATCTAAAAAAACGGAGATCTGTTTATTTCTGCTGAAAGATAAAATTGTTTTTTGATGTTGATTTGGTATTTTGCACTCAGGTTTTTTTTCAGGAACCTTCAAGTTCTACTACCAACAAAATATGCACTTTGACTTTTCAGTAGGTGTCTGTTTCAAGTTTACATTTGTTTTCTGAGGTTAAAGTTATTTGGAAGGACAAACTCCAGAAAATAAGTGACCATGTGTGATTTCCCTCTGCTGGTGCTGCCTGTATTTCCAGGGAAGGCAGAGACACCCTGGCTGTATCTGTGGCTTGGGGGAGATACTAGAGCAGCACCATTCACTGTCAGCAAGCTACTTTTACTCTATGACACTATGACTGCAAATAGCAGAGCCATCTTAAAATATGTAAATTCCTATGTTTATGGATGTAGGCTCACTTAGATGTTGACTGCATCAAGATATGAATACACATTTTTCCAAGTGACAACTGGGAGAAGTTATCCTATTAGCTGTTGCAGAAAAAGCAAGCAAGAGATCATGCCTTTGTACTGGCTGTAATTGAATAGAGTATAAACAGTTCTTGAAAACTGCAAAATATGTTTGTGTGTCTTTATTAGTCTCTTTGGAGTTTACCTTTGCATTCCCTTTTATATGGATTGGTATCTTTAAACAGATGTAAATATTGTGATTTCCTTTTCACATGAATTCAGCATGTGATGTACAACTAAAAAGCAAACGAGGTGCTGAATTTCAGGAAATTTCCATGAAGCCATTAGGCTGTTTTGTTTCTTTCACTGGTTTGATTTTTCAGTTTTAGGCCATTTGGAGGACTTTTTAAAACTTTTTTTTTTTTTTTTTTTTTTTTTTTTTTTAAGGAAATGGAGAGCTGGCTATGTTATCCTGATATTTTAGGACCAACTCGAAATTTATGAAATGGAAAGTTACAGACCACTATCCCTGGTGTAGCCGTAACACAGTGGTGTGAGCAAAGGTTAACATGAAGCAAATGCGGCGTCCAGAGCTCTACTGATGCAGGCTCTGGCTGCTGCTCTCTCTTTTTAAAATGAGGTTACACTTAAAATGAAGTCCCAGTGTGCAGTGCTTCAGGGAATTGCATGCTGTGATCAGTAGTCTCTGAAGACTGTAAGACTGAGACTCAAGGAAAGGAGAGTCTTCTTCCATTTACTGCATTTTAGGAATTTCAAGTATGCTTTTGCACTCTTGAAAGTAAGTCATAGAGCAGGAAAACGGTAGGATGTCCCTTACCTTAGACCTTTCTGAAACTTTTAAGCGGTTGTTTTTGTTCTTACTCACTGAATCATGTGTATTTTTCTTTTATGTCAAGCTTTTGCAGTTTAATCCTGCGGAGCGTCTTGGTGCTGGCGTTGCTGGTGTTGAAGACATCAAATCTCATCCATTTTTTGCCCTTATAGAATGGGCTGATCTGCAGAGATGAGAGACACGTGCCCTCTGAACAAACTCAGGTCAACTGGACAAGTTTCTCTGGCACAGGAGCACCCTGACTCACTCCTTTTGGATGTCTCCAACCACTCGGACGTATTGGCTAAAGGATGCTGGAGCAACAGAGCCAGAAGTGAACACTTTTAACAGGAGTCACTGGTTGTACAGGGTGCTGGCTTATTTTTAACACAGCTGGTTGCTATGTGTGTGTGAGTCCTTTCATTAAAGGCAACTCCTGGGCAGCATGTTTGGCACTGCCAGCTTGCCAGATAAGCAGTGGTGGGAATGTCTTTCTGGTGCTTTGTCTGGTGATGGAAGTGTCTATAGGCTGTGCCAGTTGAAAGTATTTTTTTATTGTGTCAATAGACCATTTCCCTATGCTAGGTGCAGCTCTTGAGGGGTAGGGAAGGAAAAAGCAAATAATTTATTAATGGTATATGGTAAAGAAAATACTAAATAAAATACTAAAATGCTTTATGCAAAAGTTGACACATTAAAAATAATATATCCATTAAAAATTAAGAAAGCTGTTGCATAATACTGTGGAATGTGTCTTGAAAATAGCATATCATTTCCCATTCTGGAAAGAGCATATAAAAGGCAAATAATGCTGTCAAATGTTGTACTTTGTTGGCTGGCAATGTCTGTTTAAAACCCTTGACTCTGTTGTATTTGATGAGCTACATGTTAAAGTCACTACAGAAAGGGAAATCTTTTCCTCAGCTGGATAAACACTGCTTTAGCACTCTAATAAGGAGCAAGAACACATAACACTAAATAAATATATAGATAAAAAAGGAAGAACTCTTCTCTCATTGCTGCAACCACTGCTTTATCACTTAATGAACTTTACTTCCTCTAAGTGTCCTATTTTTAGCTGCCACTTCAGGAAAAAAACCTTTCTGCTTGTGTTCTTGTGCTTGAGGAAGCTTCTGAACTCCCCTGTTTGTTTGTTAATAGTCTTAATAAATCAAAGAAAGCCTTCACCCACTCTGCTGCTTGAACAGGAAGAAGCCTGGGATTTGCTCATGCCAAATGACTAAGTGACATCTCTGAGCAAACCCTAGTGGGTAAGACTTGGGCAGGAGCCAATTAGCTGACCTGTTTGTTTGCTAGAAACGTCTGGAGAATGGGAGAAGAATATAAGACATGCAGAATATTTTGCTGAGTGCTGCTAAGCAGCCATGCCTGTATGGGTTCCTGATGTACAAATGCTGTACACTGTGATGTACAGATTATGGATCCATGGGGCTTTTCCTAAATATTCTCTTTGCTTGCACTCTTTTTTTCCCCTACTTTTCTTCTTCTGCCCAGCTTTATCCGGAGAACAAAGGGCAAATTCCTTTGGGAAAGTGAAGTGACAGCAACGATTATTGAATTTACAACTCAAAAAAAAAAAAAAAAGAAGTAAAAAAAAAAAAAAAAGTATCCTTCCATTTGTATTTTAGCAGTGTATTTTATGGGCACTCCCAAAAGTGCATCTGTACAGTCTCCATCTGTTAGACACTAGGTTGATGTATTCAAATAAAGTGGAAAAGGAAAATGCTTCACTTAAACAAAGGAAATCTGGAAACTTTTTTTTTCCTCTTAAAATTATTCCACTCCCCCCCCTTTTTTTTTTTCTTCCCTTTCTTGTGATCACCAGGCCAGCAGAGGGGCTGTCACAACACTGCAGGTTGTAACCAGGTCACTAGTATCACTGCCTACCCAGTGCCGTCCAAGATTACATCACTTGCAGAAACTGCGTTTCAACCCGCCACCCTCTGGCTTCATAACAGGAACTCCCTCAGGTGAGCCACAGGAACAACTTCCTGTGCCGAGCGGGTCGGAAATCTCTAATGCAGAGACCAAGCTGATCCCGAGCTTCCTTCCAGCACTGCCCTGCCTGTCACTTTGGAGAGGGCTCGTTGCTCAAGGAAAGCCTCCATCCCCTCAGCCACCTGACTCCCTCCCTGGGGCTCTCTAACCCAGCCACCAGATAATGCCCCTGTGTTGATCTGTCCCATTGCATTTGCCTGGTGATAACTGTATAAAAAAGTATTTTCCATGTTACTTTGAAATGTTGTTGTGTTCAGGTTGTGCCCCTGTGCTGGCTGTAAGCAAAGGCAGGATAAGATAGCATGAGAGCACAAGCTGGTTTCTGTGAGCAGCAGAAGAAAAACCCTGTTCTGGCAGAAACCACATGATTGGTCTCTCTGACTGCAAAACATTCGGTTTAGTTAATGACACCAAAATATTTTTTTTCAAGTATGTTAGTGAGGAATTCTAGATCATAGAGAGTAGAAGGAATGGCAGTATGACTTGCCAGAAATGAGCCTTTGAGATGCTACAAGTATTTGAAACATTACCACTGACTCAGATAATTGCTTTGTCGAGGGAAGCACGGTCTGGAGTTAATTGCACAAAACCAATCCTGCTTCTATCTTTAATTTTTTTTCCTTGAACATGTATTATGTTGTATTGGTGTTTACATGTATTCCTTTAATAAACAAAACCTTTCAAACCTAAGTCAGACCTTACCTTTCTGAACTTCACATTTAGTTCTTGAAGACTGACCTTACCTGATCAGTGCTTTTTGTCCTTTGCTTTAATGAATTGAAATGCTCTAGATACCTTCTTTTTGGTGCCTATTGCAAAGCCCTGTGATGCACATCTCCATTTGGATGACTGTTCATTGCCACTTCCTTCTGTTACACCTAGTAGTTAAACGCAAAACAAATCAGTGCCTTTTTTTCCTCACAGGAATTAGTGTCAGTCTATGTAAAACACAGTAAAATAAACCTGTAGCTTTTTCTATTCTCCTGTGGGTGTTCAGGTACAGCAGATTACACACTTGGGGCATCTCAAAGTGGTAATTCATTGCACCCTATTGAACTACCCTGTAACATTCTTTGTGTCCTTCTAAGAAAAACTGGGATACAAAAAAAGGCTTGCCCTGGGTAGAATTGCCATGAGGTGAGCCTGGGCCCCTGCCCAGACCTATAGGAGAAACTGGATCTCATGAAATATGAGGGGCATAACTTTGAATGGCTGTATTCACAGCTTCTGTTCTTGTAGCACAGCTCCTGTGTCTCCTGTGAAAATCGCCTCGCAGACAGCAGTCACTGTCACGCTGACTCTCGGCACACCTTTGGGATGCTGAGTTGGCAGGGTTACCTGTGCCGGAACATCCACCCTGCTCCTCTCTCCAGTGCTAACCTGTTCCTTGGTGTGTCCCTGCAGCGAAGGGCACTGGGATGAAGAAGGCTGGGGAGGTCAGCCCTCTCTAAACGAAGCACTCAGCATAACAAGGTACAGGGAAGTGCAAAGTATACCACTATGGGATTTTTATTTTTTTTTTTTTGGTGAGTGTGGTGTCATTTGTTTTCTCAAGGACACCGAGTAGGAAGCTGGAGAAACAGAAACTTCCCGTGTGATGAGATTTATGGTAGGGGTTTTAGCAATAAAATGAGAAAGTACAATTGTTAGCTTTGTTGGGTTTGTTCTTTCTGTGAAGGCTGTGCTGTTAGCTGAGTGCTGTGGCTCCTGGCTGCTGCCTGGTCCCGTGCTCCATGTCAGGAGCCATTTCCTGGGCCCCAGCACGTGCCATGCCATGGCTGGGCACCCCAATGCCCTTCTCCAGTCAGCAGCACCTCTGGCAGCCGGCCCTCAGCTCTGTGCATATGCTGAGCCACCCGTGGCTTTCAACTCAAAGCCCCACAGCTTTTTGTGGCCCCAAGAAATTTGGTGTGTGGGCTCTGTTTGCCTGCAGCAGGGCATGGTTGAATGTTGCCCATTCCCTCCCCGCAGTGGCTTGTTCCCTGAGGCCTGCTGTGCTTGCTGCGTGATGTCCTGGGGGATGGTGGGAGATGCTGCTGGAGAGGCCCCTCGTGTGGCCAGGGCCTGTTTCCCTCCGCCGTGCTCCTGCCCAGCAGCCTCCCACGGGCTCTGCTCTGCAGTGGTTCGTGGCACCATATACATTAATGGTGGTTGTTTGGCATGTGCCCACCAACAAAGGGTAGATTGGGGCATAGTGAGTACCAGATCTGGGGCTTTGGCCACCCTGGTACCTGAGGACCTTCCATGTGGTTGTACCTCCAGGGCTGGGTCCCCTGTAGGTGTCACACCCTGGTGCTGCACAGGGATGAGGGCTGTGGCAAAGTCAGCAGGCTGGGGTGTAGCTCCTGCTTTGGGGAATGGGTTTAGGGGTGAGGGGGGAGTGAGGGACTGGGCCAAGCAGCAGCAGGGGTGCTGGCAGCCCCCAGGACAGGGTGCCTCGCGTGGCTCCAGCTGCCGTTTGGGAAGGGGTGGCAGAGCCAAATCCCAGAGGGGGAATGGGACTCGCTTAAAAGGTGCCGAGCAGCTGCTGCTGGCAGCAGGGGTTGAGACTGGCAGCACAGGGCTGGCTGCTGCGCCGCAGGGCCGGTGGAGGGCTGGTTGCTGCCTGAGCCATCTGCATGAGCAGAGCTGGGGAGCCCTGGCCCAAAGGTTGCGGTGTCCTCAAGAAAATCCCAACTTGTGTGTGGCAAAGTGGTGGAAGTGATCCCACCGCTCGCTAGTGCTGTGCAATGAAATCTCCTGCACCCCTGCTGCGGGGCAGAGTAGGCTAATCAGGGTACAGCAGAGAGGATGCTCCAGACTCCTGGCAGCGGGTGACAGCTTGATGTGCTGCCCCAACAGGACCTCACAGTCTCTTGGCAGATCAGAGGCTCTCCTTCTCCAAAGGCCGCTCTGTCTCCATCTTCTTGGCCCAGGGAACCATCAGGAGGGATTAGTGCTGCTGCCAGAGGACTGCAGTGGCTCTGTGATGCGCAGGAGGGCTGGGGACGTGCAGATCTGGGCAGTGGGGAATTGGTGTTGTCTTGGGTAGGCTGTGGGTGGTCACCTTGATGCTTTGCTGTTGAGATCCTAAGGGTGGCAAGTTTGAGAAAAGTCCTTTGGGAGTGATAAGCTACACTAGGCTGTTGCCAAGTGGTGGAGCTGGATAAAGACAGACCAGACAAGGAACGAGCAGTTGTTGGAGTCAGTGGTCTTCCTTAGCAGAGCCTTGCTAACCTCCTTTGCTTTGTCTTGGAGAGGAGACGTTTTGCCTTGATACAGCCTCACTTGTGCCAATTTCTCCCATCCCCTTTTGCAAGCTGAGCCATTTATTTCCAGGGTATTTTCTGGATTTCCATCTATGTCCTGTGTTATATCCTTCAGGCTTGGTCACAGATTTTCTTGCCCTTTCTGTGCCCTTGATTCTGAAATGCTGCCCCAAAATGCTAGGATGCAGGAACACATTATTAAATGCAGCTGTTTGCCCCATGTACTGGTGAAGCAAAGAGAGAGGATTACGCCCATGATATGACAGTCCAGGGATTGCAAAAATGTTAGGAAACTGGTTCCCCCAGCAGTGTGTGAGTAATGAGAGTTTTATGGCACCTTGCGCAGCAGTGGGGTAACGAGGAAGGAGGCTCCATGAGAGGCACCAGTGATGTGCCATGATTTAGAGCATGGTGCTGGCCAGCTATGCTCCACTTGGGGTCTTGCTTGTGCTCTGTGGTCTGGTATTTGCCAGCTCATAATCTTCCTTTACAAACCAGGCATGGAGAAGAGCTACTTCAACAGCATGGATCATGAGCCAAGTGGCACATACCCTTTCTCCAAATTTTAAAATTTGCTATTTTGCTGCCTTGGTCTCTGTCCTTTCCAGCCTCATGTCTTCTTTGGCCTCAGAGAACTCTTCTGTGACCAGCCCCTGGCACGCCTGGCAAACACGATAGGGTGAGGTGAGAGGGGAGTTCTCCTGAGAAGGACCCTGGCTTGCTCCAGCTCTTTGCAGTCCCCTTGACAGGTGCTCTGGGATACTGCAGAGTCCTGAGTTAATCACCTTTCCAGGGTAAAGCAACTGCACAGTGTGAAGTCCCAGCCCCATTAACATCACTGGGAGTTTTTCCATTGACTTTTCTGGGGTCAGGAGCTTACCCTTCAATTACAGAGAGAAGCCAATTTCATGGAAACAGGTATAGAAAGCTTGTTTGCTTTCCTACTTTAAGCACACCCATGTAGTTTCAGTCCTGGTGTTAGTGCAATACGCGTGGGGGTTTTATGTTTGTTTGCTTTTTTGTGGTTTGGTTTTTTCTTTAACGTTGTTTTGGTTTGTTTGCTATTCTGGTGGGTGCAGTTAATATGGCTGTTCAGTTACTCTCCCTGCCTGGGGTGAGGTCTGCTAGTCTTTTCCCTCGCCTTTGCTGTGCCTCTGATTTACTGTGGGGGCCTCCCTATGTAACAGGGAGGGCATTTTGCATGATGGCAGAGATGGGAAGAGTTAGTGAGCGCCTGCCCTGCGTTTTAAGGCTGAGAAGTCTTTGATGAGCAGGGTTGCACATGCCCCGTTAGGGTGACTGGAGCGCAGAGGGCTGAGAAAGGCAGGCATCTGGTTTCCTCATTATTTCTTTTCATAAATAATCCCTTGTCCTTGCACCCTGGACTCTGACAGCATTTAGAATATGTCGGGCGTGTTTTTTTTCTTCTCCTGTCCGAAACTTATTCATTTGGAGAGCAATGAAACAATAGGTTTTTGTCTAAATCTTTACCAGTGAAATTGTCAGGAGAGATTTCCACCCCCCTCTCCCGTCTATCTTCCTTTTGTCTCCTTCAGTTGTCGGGGTCAGGATTCGCCGCCAAACGGAGCCCGCAGTTGCTTTTCCAGGCCCCAGATGCCAATATGTGGCAGCATCTGGCTGGTTGGCAGGCGCCGGGCAGTGGTGCTGGCTGTGCTCTCAGGCGGCGGTGGTGGCGCTTGGTGGGCGCCCTGCTTCTTTGAGGATGTGGTCCCAACCAAGAGCAGGGATAATAATTAAATCTGCTAAAGGAGGTGAATTATCGGCTAGGGCGGCTACCAGTGGAAGCTGTGCCGGCTCCCGGCCCTGGATTTTTTTGTCCTCGTCGGCAGCATCCTGTGTAACCTCACCTTCTTGTGCTGTGAGCGTTTCAGGTGCCTTAAGGCATGGAGCTCCTTGAAAGAGAAATACAAATCACTAAAAATGTAGAGATAAAACCCTCTCCTTAGAGGCCATGTGTTTGGCATGGGAAACACACGATAACAGCTTGCTTTAGAAAGGTGACATTTCCACTGAAGGCTGAATAATAAAAAATGCATTAGACTTTTGTAATGAAGACAGCTTCTGGGACTGGGGAATCTACTGCTTCCTTGAAATATATGCGTGGGAGCTCTCCCTGGCCCTAATGGGTGTCACATGTGGCTCCGGCTACATTAATGTTGTAAGCTCCATTAAAAGGGATTGTCAGTAGCCCTTCACGTGCGGTGAATCAAAGCTGTCTTTCCCTAACTTTGCTTTAGCTCAGGCTTGTGCGTGTAGACTGACTTGCCCAGGGTTAAGTCACTTTTAATATTAAGATGGATAGAAAAGACTCTAATACTATTTTTTCTTTCTTTTTTCCTTTTTTTTTTTTTTTTTTATTCCCCTCTCCCTTTTAATTCAGAGCTTGCTGGTGAAGGACTCTGGAGGGATGGGGAAGGAGGAGACAGCCAGGCAGCTTAAAGAGGCCTCTGAGGGTCATGTTGAGTCTGTGCTATTATGTTCCAGCGAGGAGAATAGCTTTATTGACAGACAGCTGTTTGACTCCTGCAGCCATACAGTATTTGCTGCAGAGCTGCATAAATACTGAGCCCATGTTGACAAATTCCTCGTCAGTGCAAGATAGTTAAACCTGCTTGTTTAATCATTTGTGTGCTCTTACCTCTGCTGCTCTGAAAAGAATGAGCTGCTGTTTTACAATACAACGCATGAGAAACCTCTAAATGCTCAGAGCTGCTTCACGTGAGGTTTTCAGGGTGGCTTTTTATTTAGACCCTCTTGGAAACACAGTACTCTATTTTTTTTGTTATGACAATTAGATTTTTCTCTCTCTTTTTTTTTTTTCTCTAGAAAGTGTATAATTTTTGGTTTTCAAATAAAAAAATCTGGCAAGTTGTCTTTACAATGGAGGTAGCAGCTTTCTTGGCAGACCTTAGGTCCTGTCTGCAAAGTGACACCAGCACTGGCATGGCCCCTTTAGGAGTCCCACACCTTGGTTTTGCAGCACGTGTGCAAAGGCACGTGAGGATTTGTGTTTTGGTTTGGCTTTTCTGGCACAGGGATATGGAACCTGTGCTACTGGTCACCTCCTGTCCCTAGCTCGGGGATGGTCTTTTGACCTCCCACTCATTTCACAATAATATCCACCTTCATACCAGCATACTATCATGTCACATTGTTGGCCTCATCTCTGGAAATGTAGTATCTAAAATTAAAGATTTGTTTCCGTTTTGGAAATTTTCTGTTGACCTTTGTCACTTGAACAGGTAGAGAGGTGTAAATCAGGACTCCTGCCACACAGCCAATGGGAAAAAAGAGATATGTCTTTTGAGATTTTCTTTGGACCCTCTTTACAGTGTGGCATCTCTTTAGTCCTTTCAAAATGTTTCTGGTGTTTGAGTGATTTTCTAATCAAAAGATATATTATTGGGGGGTCACCAAAAGAGAAGGCCTCACTGAAATGGGAACCTATTGTCCAGCTGTACAAAAAAATGTAAAACTGTCAAGTTGGTTTTCAGAGATGGGTCACTGTATGTTTATGTGGCAGTGAAGGAAATGTGCACCTCTTTCAGGGTTACAAATAAAGCTGTGCATGCTTGAAGTGGTTGGTACAGGGAAGCTGTCTGTCCTATGGCTGTAACTGCTTATGGAGCTGAACCTGGTGGTGCTGCTGGGTTTTGAGATGTTTTATCAGTATCCTGGCACGTACAGGCAAAGCCAATATTGTCTGATGTTTCCATTTTCTTAAGTCCTGGTGTTGGTGCAAGACATTGGTTATATTGAGATTTACATGTGTGTCATGATGTTTGTGCCCTACGAAAGGACACTTAACCAGCTGTGTCTGATGAGGCTGCTGCGATCATCATGCAAAAAATCAGGTTTCTACTGATTTCACAGAATACAGGTAGGTTTTTTTTCTTTGTTTTAACTAAAAAAAAAAGCCAACAAAACAGCATAAAACACAGTCTTAGGAGTATGGCACAGCTTTGCTTATTGGCTCGACCAAGCACTCTCACTCGAAGCCCTAGGAGCCTGGACAGCTCCTACATTACTTCTAAGGAAATACCTCCTCTCTCCATATATGTGCTTCCTGAGGGGGTTCCATTTACAACCAAGTTATTAAATGAATGTTGTTTTTATCATTCACATGACAGCAGTTTTGAGTTTCATTTATTTTTTGACTTTATTATTTTCATAGTCTTTTTCTAGATGGACTTGGTTCTCACTTGTCTCCTAGCCACCAAAAGGATGGTTTGCTGCAGAAATGTTGGCTTTCATTCCATTCTAATAATTTAAAAGCATGTTTCCTTCTTTTTAGTACATCCTTATAGCTTTTATGCTAAGGCCCAAGTGCTGCACAAGTTTATGTGGCTATTAAAATGTTTCTAAACGAATGAGAAGTATTAAAAGATCCCAATACTGTGAACTAGATTAGGAGCTTTGGAAGAATTAGAAGCACTTTTGGCTTAAAGCGTAAGTCAACCTTCAGCTAGAGGCCTTTTTAAACAAAAGCTTGCTTTCTGTCCTTCATCTTTCATCATTTTAAGAGACTAACTGCAGAGCTCTGACATAGTTGAACTCAGAGTCCACCTTCAGAGCTGGGTCAGTACAGCTTCCAGAAGATGACTGAAAGCAGATCGGGTTTCTTCAGGTTTCCACTTTTTTAAACCCTGCTGTTGATAGTATGATTGTTGTTCCCACTGGTCTTTTTGAACCAGATTTTTGGCTGGAGGCTAACTTTTTTTTATTATGCAAAAACCAAAGCACCAGAATTCCTGCCAGTAGTGGGGCTGGTATAGTCCCCATTCCAACTAAGTGTGAATTGGACCAGCTGGAGAAGGACACCAACCCAACAGTCTGATGGATAAGAGAAAAAATCCTGTTATGGGTTCAGTGAGATAGCACTATTTTGTCTTTGTGCTGCAGTCTCATACAACCCATGTGGAAGCCTGAAGGAGGGAGCATCCTCAGCCCCAGAGAACTGACAGTTCAAATGGTCTCACATCAGAAGGCCTGAAGAAATGGGGCTGAATCCACAGTCTTTGGTACCACTGATCCTGCTGGGACTGAGCTCTTCAGTCTCTCTTCAGGTGCCTGATATTTCCCAGATGCTCTCCAGCCCAGTGCCATGTTCACCCTAATAAGAAAAGCGTAGATGATTTATATCCAACACAACTTTCTCACTTGTTTGTTTTACTTGCTCCTGCATGGTAAGAATCCCCTGAGCTGGTCTCCGGGTGTTGCTGCCATGGGAGTCCCAGAGGATGACATACAGCACATCCACCCTGAGCACTGGGCAGCTCTGCTGCAGGAAGTCAGAGATTTTAGCATGGAATACAACATGGATAGCATGGAATACAACAGGGCTTTTCTGCAGTCATCATGGAGAGTGTGTTTTCCTTGGATGTGTGCATCTCGTTTGTTACAAAGCAAGCCATGCTCCTGGTGTGCCATTCTATGCACAATGCTTATTTATTTCAGCCCTTAATCAGAGCTGGGTCAAATACCTTTAAGGAAAACATAAAGGTCTTACAATGGGTTTTTTTAGGAATTGAAGTTATAACTCCTCCTCTGAAGTCTTGATTCAACAGCATTAATGTCATAATACTGCAAGAAACAGCCATTATCCACCTAGCTCGGACTAGGTAAGAGCCACGAAAGGAGTTTTGTCTGGAGTGGTCAAATTTCAGTACAAACACAGAGGGTCAGCTTGTGACACTTGGCTCCTGTATTCTGCTCGTAAGCATCCCAGTGTATTTGCTTTGCTCTCCCTGTCTTTTTCCTCCTCTGTTCCCCTGTCCATATATCAGTGTCAGGGAGTTCAGACATCACAAGGGCCGGTGGTTTTTTTTATTATTTTTGTAACACCTAATGTGGAATTTTGCATGAGCAACACTCCTTCCTGTCGGCACTTGGAAACTCTTTTGTGTTACGTCCGTCCTTTCTCTGAAGTAATTGCTCAACTATTTCAAGCAATAAAATATTCCTCTGCAGTGCCATCAGATATGTTAGAAGGACTAGTGCAAGATCTGAAGGCCCTGTCCAGGTAAATTAACAAAACTTCCATGGCCTTTAATGCTCTCCTTTTTTATTTCATTGCAGATATTTCCTGTGAACATGGAGTAGGAAAAAGGCTCCCAGATACTCCCTGATAGACACAAACTGTGTACTCTATAGAGAGGCTGCACACTGTCTGAGTGACATGCCAAGGGTCAGGAACAGGAGTCTGTGCATATCTACAACCTTATTTTATGGTTTTGTTTGTTTGTTTGTTTGTTTTGTTAACTTTAAAAACACTACACCAAAGATTTGTCTAAAATTTGTTAGGCTACTGGAAATGGAACCTTCCTCTTCTGTTGGCTGAAAAGACAGTGGGGTTTTCATCTGTCCACAGCTGGGGAAGTGAGTAGAGAAGCCATTCCAATAAGGCAGTTTGAAAATCTTACTTGGTGCCTAAGATGCATTTGGGGGAAGGAAGGTTTTCCTAAGATATTTAAAGGTTCACCTGATTAACAATGGGAGAATTCACCTCCTTTGCTTTGTGCTCAGGATTTGACACTAGCTGAAGTAGAGTTGAAACTTGTGGCAATTATTAAGAAATCCTTCAAGAATGGAGAAGTGGCAGAATTGATGGTCACACTGTTTTCCATGTCACCAGTTGCACCAGCTGGAAGTGCACATGCAAGCTGAACTTATTTGCAGTGGTTGCTTTGACCTGACTGAAGGGAATCAACTTCTCCATGAGTTACAGTGCTAGGGATGAAACAACTGCTTATTCTTTGGCTTTTCTTCAGTCTTTCTTCAGCAGGACCTCTTATGATCCAAGTCTCTGCTTCCTGGGAAGGAGCCATGTGTGTGCAGCTGCCCCTGGTGTGGTTGCATGACTGCCCCACTTGCTGCCTTGCTCCACACTGCTGTCTCCTGTGGCTCTGGCACTAAAAAAAAGTTTACTCCAGATTGAGGGTATTTTTGTGCAGCACCTTTTTTTTATTTTATTTTTTGTTTTGGTGGTTTTTTCCTTTTTTTTTTTTTTTCTTTTTTTTTTTTTTTTTTTTTGTTTGACAGCCATGACAGCCTCTTCTCATTATTATGGAAAATATAGGGTTGGTGGTAATTACTATCTGAGTATGAATGGGAGCAGAAGTGGGCATAGACTGCACTGGCCTTTCTTTGACAAGGTATAACTTTCTTCTGGATTTCCGTGTTAATTAATGCTTATTTAAAAACCACTTTAATTGGCAGTAAACATCTCAACTTTTTGTACTCATTAAAATGCACCCATTGATGTGTGATGGATTTTTTAAAGCTTAATTAACTTTCTTCCTGTATATATAACCTATAATAATGACAAATACTGGAAACCTCCTCCCTTTCCCCCCTCCCCTATTTTTTGCCCTCCCCCCAATATTTCTATCACTTGAAGAAAGGCTATAAAAATGTATCCTGACTTGGCCAGGATGGGGGGGGGAGATCTCCCTGGGCACAATAATTCAGCCCCTCTCAAAGACCCCACAGAGGCTGAGACTGGCCAGGAGCCACAGGCAGCTGCCCTGCGTGCCCATGCCCTGTCCTGTGCCTGCTCTTGCAGCCCAAGATGCCTACCATGCCCTCACTCTTCTCCCTTGTGGGCAGGAACTGGATCCTTCTCCCATCTTCACTGTGGGGCATTCGTCATCTTTTTTTTTTTAAATAAAATTGCTGTGGAAACTTTTTCTCAGGTAAGCTTACAGACCTTTCCTTCCCTGAAAAGAAACAGAATCTTTAAGTGAATATTGATTTTTCTAGTTCCTTTGTTTTGTTGGTTTTTTTCTTTTTTTTTTTTTCTCTTTTTTTAATAGATTGATACAGGTCTATCTGCATGCACATATGTGAATGCCAAGTAAAAAGAATAAAGGAGCATCTAATAGTGCTTTCCTTCCTCTTCCTCCAATTTTCAGCCCATATCTAAGCCACTGAACAGGATTTAGTGCAAAACTTTCTAGTGCAATGAAGAGAACAATGATTTCAACTTCTAATTTTTAAGTGTGTCAGCATTTTGGACTATGAAATTAGACTCCTGAATCACTTTTGAACATGAGATGTTGGTACTTTTTGCAACTGTGATCCTTTCTATACAAGTGAAATTACCAACAAGCAGAGCACATTACAGTAATTCATGAAAATATGCAAATTGCTTGGTTCAGCTATTACACACAGATCATTTCCCAGTCTTTCTTTGCAATTTATGGAATATTCTTGTTTAAGGTGGGTAAATCAGAAGTTTTAAAGTGGGCAGTCTGGTTTGTGAAGGCACTTCTAGCGAGTAAATTTTAAATGCATGAAGCAATGATTTAATTCCCACAAGTGCTTAATTTCCAAAAACTCTATATATCTTCATCCAAATGTAAATCTGTTTAAAATACCTTGTGAAATGCTCTTCATTCTCCTTTTCTCTTTGTGCTTTTTCTAACCCAGTTGATAACTGCACTGCTGCCCAGTTCCTTTCTCTTTACCTGCCTCAAAGAGCGACTGTCAGAATGCCCCACTGTAATAATAAATACACCAAGATATTCCCTCCTGCTTTGTAACTGTTGTGTGGCTGAGCTAGCACTGATATTTACTGGAAATTACATCTTGTCTGCTTCACAGGAATCTTCCACTCCGTGGTGACCAACACAAATCTTTATAGACACAGTTTATCATT
Organism: Poecile atricapillus; assembly: GCF_030490865.1. NCBI lineage: Eukaryota > Metazoa > Chordata > Aves > Passeriformes > Paridae > Poecile > Poecile atricapillus. Next base: position 94,939,134 of record NC_081251.1, read on the forward strand.
CACCTAAATTAAGTACACACTTAAAACCATGGAGCTTGCTGAGTTCCTCCTGCTGGGTAGTTTTCCTGTACAGCTTGAGAATAGGACAAACAAGATTTGCATTGACTGAGAACTGGATTTCTCTCACCTGCTAAAGGTAACTTAATTAGGGTGACAATATTTAATTATTATTTTAAAATACACCTTCATCTGGAAAAATGTGTATGGCATGCAGTATTCTGAACATTAATGCTAACTTTCTTCCTGGGCTGATTTCAAGGCTATCATTAAAAATAAATGCTGCTGCCTGTTAATTTGACCATGTCAATAAATAAAAATGTCCATAACACATGTATGAGGCTAATTAGGATTTTATAGCTGTGTTGTTCTGTTGATAGCTGTGCTGTTGGCTTGCTGGGTCTTTATGTTTCAGTGATGTACACCTCATTGATGCATAACATGTAACACCTGTTGATGCAGTAAATGTTTAGTCCTGGCAATTGGCCCTCACATCATTTCTGGTATGAGAGCTCTGTGTAGCAGACTCAGGTTTCATAATTAGGCTACCTTGGTTTAGAAGAGCTTTTCCTAAAGGAAACCTGAAAGCTTCTGTAATCCTGGTGCAGCTCCCTAAAGTCTGTGGGAAAGGACAGCATGATTCTCTGTCACAGAGGGACAAGTTTAAAACTGTGGGCTCATTTGGTCCTTGCCTGTGAGGCAGGGCCACTCCTGTAACAGGATACTGAAGGCTCCAGGCACGGCTGCTCTTTCTCCCACTGCACATCCTGGCAAAAATGCAGCACCAGTGATGCTGCAGCATCCTCAGCTTTAGGTGCCATACAGAAACAGGCATTCTGAAATAAAATCAGTACTCACTGCCCTGAGTGCCTGCTCTTCACTCTTTTTCAGCACAAGGCCTGCCTGAGAATTGCATCTCTATAATAAAGAACTGTGACATAACTTTCTTATAGGGGGAGTTCCCTGTAAAGTCCAATTAGTTGCAGACTTTGCTTTGAAATGTAAAAGATTATACCCATATTACCTTTGTTTACTCGAACAGCTTTAGCTAGATCTGCTTGAATTGTTGTTAAAATTTATTGGGTTTTAAATATTTATTTATTGTTTTAAAAATCCCATTAATGTCTTGGTTTTAAGGAGATTTTGTGACTGTGGATTGTACAAGCCCATCTGATGCTGTGCTTAACTAGAAACGCTGTCTTTTGTCTGGAGTGCTGGCTCCCAGGCTCAGCTCCACAACAATTCCTGTGTGGTAGGAGCAATTCCTGTGCTAATGAAGGGAACAGAAGCACCTCCCAGCACAGCTAAGGACAACAAAGGTTTTAGAGCAGTTGCAGCCACACACCTTGGAGTCTTGGCTTTGTGGAAGTTCTGCATGAGTGAAGAGGTTCCTTTGCTTCCTACATAGGAACATTTGAAATATATTCTATTAATTCCATTATTATACACTTAAAAACTATTAATCATAGCTTTAAAATAACTGGTAATTAATAGGACAACAGTGTTACTCATCAGAAAGAAAAAAGAAGGTGAGCAACCCAGCTTGGTATTAAATTCAATGAATGAGCACAATAAATGAGCACAATAAATAATTCCAGCAGCTTATTATCCCTACCTCAATCTTGTTGCTCTGCAACATTTTAAAACTTCATTTTTCAGAAAAAAGCATTGTTGCTAAATGAAAATAAAGCTGCTGCAGAAGGTTCTGCCACTATATTCAGCACAGGAAAAACATGGAACTGTTGGAGGAGGTCCAGAAAAGGTCATGAAAATTTTCATCTGGCTGGAGCACCTCTGCTGTGCAGACAGGTTGAGGGAATTGGGGTTCAGCCTGGAGAAGGCTCTGGGGACACCTTGTAGCACATTCCAGTACCTAAAGGGACTACAAGAGAACTGGGAACAAACTTTCTAAAAAGACAGGTAATGACAGGTCAAGGGGTAGAGGTTTTAAACTAAAAGAGCTTCAGATTATGTAGAAGGAAGACTTTTTTACAACAAAAGTGGTGAAACACTGGAACAGGTTGCTCAGAGAGATGACAGGTGTCCCATCCCTGGAAACATTCAAACCCAGATTGGACAGGGCTCTGAGTAACCTGGTCTGGCTGATGATGTCCCAGCTTATTGCAGGATCAGATGATCTTCAAAGGCCCTTTGAAAGACCCAAAACATTCTATGATTCTGTGACATTTCTATTGGACACAATGGCAGAAGTGTGTGAGAAGGCAATGACTAAAGCCGACAAGTGGGGTGAAAGACTTGAATAATTGATTTCAATGGAAGGTAGATGTATTCAGTTTTTTCTTCTTTGGTTTTTGGCAAATGTGCTCCTATTAAGGAAAGACAATGCCTTTGACTACAAAACAGCTTGAAGAGAAAAATCGGGGTTCCAGTTTCAAAAGCAGTTCATGAAGTAGTGGAAAGTGTACTCCTGGACAAACTTATCCCTGATCTGTGCTTCCTGTGGTTGTCCAGCACCTGTCATAGGAGCCTGCTGTTGGCCATGGGGCAGTTTCTTAGTAAAACTCTTCACCTGACAGAGGCAACTCTCTTCTTAAAAGGGGGTGTCCTCTCATCTCCGTATTTATCTATACAGGTTATATAGAGTTGATTTGTACTTGCCTGTGATTTACTTATCACCAAGAGATTAATGACTCAGATTCAGAGATGGTTGTGTTCATTGCCATTATAGTATCAGAATCCAAATCAGCACCTGATATGCCAGCAACCAACCCAAACCAAGTACCTGGGTTTATGGTTCAAAATATAAACCCTATAGCCCCCACTTTGCAAACTGACTTGGTGAGAAGAATTGCTGGGTCAGGATGACTCAGGATTGTTCAGAAACCCATCTTGGCAATCTTGAGGCCACCAATGTCGCTAAGATTTCAGATATTTTGCCAAAGCAAATTGGTAAAAGTTTTGAGTTCTGAAAAGGAGAAGACAGTGGTTAAATAAACTCTCTCTCCTAGA